>NC_041391.1:371965797-371973528 GCF_002162155.2 Triticum dicoccoides | reverse complement strand
CCTCGGTGCCGCCGTCTCCCCCGACCCCATCTCTCTCCCCGCCCTCTGTAAGCACTCTCCCCTTCCCTCTTCTCTGCTTAGTATGAACCCTAGCTATTTAGTGCTAGTTAGTATGAACCCTAGGCTATTTTTAGTGCTAGTTAGTTAATTACAATTAGTGTTAACCCTATTTAATTAGGTAGTACGAACCCTAGTTAAAAAATGGATACTTATATGGTAATTAGGGCAGTAGTTCCTAGGTACTAATTAGTTAGTAAGAACTAGGTACTAATTAGGTGCCAGTTTATTTTTATTTATAGTAAGTTTATTTTTAGTAAGAACTAATTGAATTAATAGAACTAGTTAGTAAGAACTTGTTGCTATTTTTTAGTTAAAGCAATTTTTCTCGCATCGAGGTGGACGATGCCTATCCCGCATCCTCGTCATCGAGTCGGCGGAGGACGACACCCGCTTGACCACATCGGCCATGTCTGGGACTGGGCTCCGCCGGGGTGGTACTGGGAGGCGCTACCTACTGGGGGGCACAGGTTGGTGAGGAGCCAGCCTGTCGTTGACCCGAACCTTCTTTGGTGGCGGTCGCGTGGGCCAGTGTCGGTCCAGAGGCTCGAGGACCCCGCGGAGGTGGTGCGTCACCGTGTCAGTGAGGAGGAGGTGCATGTTCATCGCTACTTGTTTGCGTTGGAGCACAGGTTCTCCAATACCTGGCAGGTTCTCTAGGGATCTCACTGGAGCTATGATCCCGTGATGGTTCCTTCTCTCTGGGTGTCCACCGCCCGCGCCGATACCCGTCGTGTGCTAGGGTTTTAGTTGTATTAGTGATGTTATATGTATGACACTATTTGGGATGTATTAGTGATAATATTCGATGATGTATGGACGCATGAGATGATTTACTTTTGCTTATTGAATGCATGCTAATTTGAGTCCTATAAGATATTTTGAAATGTATATCTTGTGTTGCTCAAATAGGATATGTGCTTGCCCAGTGGCCGGTCATGTTTGTAGGTTACACCTCCGAGTGGCTTATGTTTTGCTAGAGTGTTGATTCATTTCCGTTCCGGCAAATTTCAGGCGCTCGATATGTCCTATTTTAGCAAAGGTCATGCCGGATTTTTCTGTGAATTTTGGCATGACTTGTGCCAGAATATGTAGGAAATATCGAGTGCCCCGGATTTGTGTGTTGAGTATCCTAGTAGTTGAGTATCCTGGTAGTTGTCTTCGATCGATTTTCAGTTAATGTTTTAACTATGAACATAGGAAATGTCTGACGACGAAAAGGATTTCGGTATTTGCAAATACTGCGAAGAAAAGCGCGGCCTATGCGACGGAATCTTCCTAGATGATGATAGGCGCTTCAGCATCAAGCTGGACGAGAACTTTGAAGTGGATATAGTAAGTCACAACGACAAGTCTTTTTTCGTAATTAAGCATGACATCTGCTTCATTTGCTTCAACTTATAATTTTTTTTACTATTCTACTAGCGTATCCCCTGCCATGCAAGAGTTTTTGTATTGGATAAGATAGGTTTCAGTTCTATGACAACTACTATGGAGGTAAAGAGAGTTTATTTGAAGATCGAGCATGGTTATATTTTCCATGCAAAATTATACAACGAAGACGACTACACCTATTTTGGATGCAAAACATGGTGAGCACTATGCAAGACTTATGCATTTGAGCCTGATATGGTTATCACCTTTGATATTCGTCCGGAAGATGGTATTGAAGGTAATACCGACATCTGGGTCGATGTGCAGACGCCTCCAGTTCTACCAAAATGTGAGTTTCTCAACCATATTTATGTCTTTGATATTGTTTATTCAAAAATAGTTGACAACTAATTTCTATTGACAACTTATTTCCAATCAAGCAAACATGTCCAGCGCTTGGTAGATAGGACCTACTACTGTCCTGGGGCTGAACTAAACTGCGAGGAGATAAGTCATTATGTTTCATGGCTTGAGGATCTTCATACTGTCAAGACAAATTATTTTTTTGGACTTGCAAATCTTAGTACTCAAAACGTGCGACCAATAGTGTTCGTATTGAACTACGGTCACATCTATTTAGGAAAGATGTTAAGATTTTTACTATTTGTACTCAGTGCATCTTTCGCATACATTATTTTTTAAGCTAAACTTCGTTGCTAAGTATGTTACTATACGATGTTCTTCAACAGGGACTCCCGCTGAATGTTGTGCCTCATTGGATCAAGACTAAAGGTCAGATGAGAATTGTTAGCTTACGGCCAAGATATCCTATAATGCACTTTAGTGCATTCAGGATTTCTAAGAGCGAGGAATGCTTAATAGTGAAAGATTGGAGCAAAATTATGAACGATCACAGAGAAGTACTAGGGGACATCAATCAGAAGCGCATCCCACGATTAGGAGACAGGTTCATCTGCATGCTCCAACTTGATGAAGAATGAGTGCTACACATGTTTTTATGTTATTTTACCTAAGAGAGAGCAGCAGGAGTGATTAGCTAGTGTTGCTAGTGATTAGATAGCTACCGCAGTTAGTGTTGGTGGTGATTAGCTAGCTAGAATGAGTTTGAAGATGATGATGTGCTACACTATGACTATGATGATTAAATAACTATTGTTGATGTTATGACTATGAAGATGATTAAATAGCTTGTGCTGGCGGATTAGATTCAAGTGGAGGCAACATGTGGTGCACATCGAAAGTACTACTAGTCCAAAGTAGATCAAGTTTGGTTTAGTAGTATACTTTTGACATGCACCACATATTGCCTCCACTTGAACCTAATCCACCTTCATTTGACACACTGTTATGGACATAATGATGTAAACCTCATAACTGGTATTGTACCAATATTTGTATGATGGCGCATAAATACACTAAAAATAAAAAAATAAAAAAGAATACTAGTAGCGATGGAGAGAAAACACGCTGCCACTAGTTACATTAGCAGTAGCGTGGGAGTGAACAAATGCTGCAGCTATTTGTCCTAGCAGTAGCACGTGCGGGCACGCGTTACTGCTAAGCAATAGCTGTAGCGCCTTATTAGTAGTGCGCCTCCCCGTGCTACTAGTGAGCACAAAACCAGCACTACTGCTAGGGTTTTCCCTAGTAGTGATATGCTTGTGTGTGTTGTCCCAACTCTCGTGATGGTGAAGATGTGTCCGTCGTCCAAGAACTTCTATCTCCGGAACCTGTCATGATTAGTAGAAACAAGAAACACAATTCAAGAATAATGTTCCTATGAACTACTAGGATGTGGTTGTAAAGTGCTCACAGTAAAGCAAATATCAATATCTTACAAGTTCTTACCATGCGGCAGGTGGTGACAGGCAACCAGCGGTGTCAAGTAACTCTGGAGATTGTGTAAAGCGATTGCCAGGGGAACGTACGTATACACGGTGTAGAAATATATGGAGTTGGGTTGGCTATATATGGTAGCAAAAAATTAGCAATAATCAATTCAAAGATGCAATGTTGAATAAACGCTCAACGACGGTACTGTGCTGGTCTTAGGCTAGACCGGACTAGAGACGCGAGCCTAGAACACTAATGAGGTCACGGCGTAGCACAACTAGCATCGATGAAGGATACTAAGTAGCTCTGGACAGCAAGATATAAGTGAAGATCACAACGGCGGTAAAGATAATGATGAAAAACAACTGCCAAGCAGGATATACAACAACTCTCTCTCCAACTTTCCTATTGAAAAGTTTGAGCCAATTTTCTGATAATTTTTTTCAAAGAATGCTACTAACTCAAGCTTTCCAATGCAAAAAGAATCACTCAATTTTGAGTTGATATGAGGAGTCCAAAAATTCTAAAACTGGCTTAAAAAATTGGAATAAACTGTGTTCGTGAACTTCAGAGGGCAAAAAGACCTATTTAGAATCCTATTTTAGGTGCCAAATATGGAACTAGCTTATGAAAATATTTAGATGCGACTCGTCGCTAGCTTTCATTTGAGTACTCGCGGAGTCAAAACGGACTTTGTATGAGAAAGTTATGCCTATTTTACTGAACAGTGCACAAAACAGATTTCAACCCGAATTCAACTATGAGATTGAGTCTGGATAGATCCAAATTTTGTTTTTTTCTTCTCTTTTTTTTCTCACACTTTTTATTTCTCTAACTTTTTTTACTTTTTTTTTCTCTTTTTTTCTTTGTCTTTTTTTCTCTATCTCTCTCTTTCCAAAACAACTAGATAAGATGCAGATTGGATCAAGCGAAGATGTGAACGATCTCAACTATGATTATGACAATGAACGGTGGGTAGCACGTGGTGAAAATTGATGGATGGGTGGTGGACAGCGGAAGGGATAACGATGCAGCGGCGACGTGACTAATGTGAACAAAACTCGAAACTCTAAACAAACTAGACACTAAGACCAGCAACTCGACACGACGATGCAACCGATAACTCAATAATGCAAACAATGAAAAGAAAATGGCAAAGGCTCGGACTGGCTTGGACAAAGGATGAATATATCTAAATTTTTTTGTGGCTTTCTCTTGGACAATCGGTAAGAAAATAAATCTAAACTAGGGAAAACAGGAAATTCTCACCGAGCAGCCTGAAAACTGATACCACTTGATAGAGGCTGGGTGTCTCAATCTTTTGATGAGATGATAACTATCGATTTGGTGGAGTAGACTCTGACGATCCGACTACAAACGTGCACAACGTTGCGCCTTAGCAATCGCTAAACCAATTTCGAGAGGTTATTGACCACGCCGGAGCACAATCAACCTGACCACGAAGGTCTATTCCTGCAAGCAATCGAAGAACAAGCAAGAATATAATAAAAGCAATCTAAATATTGCGAATATAGATGAAGTATTGATAAAGGTGGGGATCCGAAAGTGGTCTTGGTCTGGTCGTTGGACACAAACGAAGTACACGAAGTTGCAATGGCTAACTTTTAACTAAACAAATCCCAAGGAAAAAGCTACTTGATGGATCTACTTATATAGGAGCAAGGGATGGCGGCCAAGGAGGTGGGATAACGTCCCAAGGCAGCCTAAAACCAACCCTAGGTCGTACAAGGCTCATGAGCCCAAGTGGAGGTGATGCAACACCTTTGGACTTGTTGTTTGACTCGGATTCTACTACAGCGTCTGATTGTATTGTTGATATCTCAACGCTCCGGACGAATTTGAAGGTGAGTCCAATTGGGCTGGAAAGAGCACAAAATTTACTTTCCAACAAAAAAAGAATCACCCAATTCGGAGTCCGTATGAAAAAATTGTTGGCGTTTTGAGCCAGGTATATCTGTGTAGTCCGAATTTGAATTCAGAACGTGAGAGACTTGGACTCTATCTTCTCTTGGCCCAAAAGTAACATGAGAGGATTTTTTGAATAGAACCTAAACTTATCATTTTCCCTTATCTTCAATGTGGATTGTACAAATGTCCCATATACCTGCAATTATACAAAACACAAAAGTGTGTGAAGTATTTTTGTTCTAGATAACATAAATAGATTATTGAATAGTTTGCACTAGAAATCACCTGACAAATATGCATGTATGCAACATTTTTGGTCGTATCCAAGGTAGTCATGTCCTCATCAGCAACCTTACCTAGGCCCAATACCTTGCTTTTTCCTTTGTCAACATAGGTGATATGCTTCAGATGAGACGAAGTAAGGGGAGCATCAGAGAGGAGATTTCTGTCACCAGTCATGTGATTAGTGCAACCACTATCCAGAACCCATTCAATAGCTTTTGGAGTATCATCCTGTAGAAGCATTAGTCTCACTTACAAATTCATATACTTCAAGTGAAGAATATGATGATCAATTTCGTCAGCGAATTTCATCAGTAAGCATATAACTAGCAGCACAGGGATGTGTGAAATGAGGAATTCATTTCATAAAGATTAGCTTGCATCCCAACAAGAATTATGTCAGGCCTTTCTTCAAATACATCAGATATTTATGGTGTCTAAAGACCTGAGGCTGCAAAAGAGATTAGTTCTTATTCTTAACCACCCACATCTGAATGGGTGGCTGAGAAGCAATGTAATGCAACGCATTGATGGAGAACTTAGGCATTGAAGAATATTCATTTCTCTTCATAGGAGGAGTATAGTACTCATAAGAATATGCAGAGAAATTCTTAGCAGTTTTGTACACATAGTGATTTGAGGAATAATGCACATATTCATCAAATCGCTGTCTATTTCCCTACATGGAAGTGTTAGTGCGAGCATGAGTTGTCCTGCGTCCATTTGACGATTTTGGTCCAGGTGAAGAATTTGCCATTGGGTTGTTCCTTTTCTTCGGTCGTGTCATGCCGACATTCACTTGAAGATTTTGAAGAACACTTTTGGACACCCAGATTTTCTTCACTAGGGGACCATTCCTACAGTTAGTACCAACAAATCTAGAAAATACTTCACCATTCTGAATTTTGAGTAGCTATAGTTGGAGTCAAATGACTCATCAAAAGAATGTGGAGTATAACAATTGTAGCCAGATAGAGTGGATGGATCAACTAGAGGTCCTTTTGCAGAAACCCATGTGGTTTTGGGATACTGCCCAGGTTTCCAATAAGATCCATCTGCATTCAGCTTTCTCTCAAAAGTAACACCCTCTTTCCTAGGGTCCCTATTCAGAATCCGCTTCTTGAGCACATCACAAAGAGTTTGGTGCCCTTTGAGGCTTTCATACATGCCTGTGACGTACAATTCCTTCAAACCTGCATTTTCGTCAGTAGCACTAGTGGTTTCCTCAGATGAGGGAATTGAAACCAAATATACATTTGAAGATACAGCAGCAGTTGAAGAATTTGAACATTCAGCTGAAGAATCATGTTCAAGGCATTTTAAGCATGGAGCAACAAATTCTTCCCGAGTGGTGCTGATCTGTTGAGCGAGTAATGAATTGTTGTCTTCTTGAATATCATCATGAGACGCTCTCAGCTTCTCGAGTTCTTGCTTCCTTTGAAGAAATTCATAGGACTTCTTGTGTGTAGCTGAGAGGGCCACATGACGACTTTCAAGTTCGTCATATTGTGACTGGAGATGCTCATGGTCTTCAATCAGAATTTGAGACCGTTCCATTTCATTGTTCAACAGATCATCACTTTTATCTAGCAGTTTGTGAATCCTTTCCATGGAAGTTTGTTGCGTTGCAACAATATTAGCAAGTTTGGACTAGCTAGGAGCCATGTTTGCATCATATTCACCTTCACTTGAAGAAGATGAGGGCTGTTTGAGTACCTTAACACCTTTGGACATGAGGCATGTTGTGAAGATGAGGAGTCTGGATTATACGTCATGGACTTCAGGGATTCCTTGAACTCGAGGAACCGGGGATCTTGAAAAGTGTGGTGTCCTTCATAGACGTCAAAGATCCTGTCCCAGATGAGCTTCGCATTGGCTAGGTGCATGATCAGCCTGAACTCATCTCTGGATAAGCTGCAGCAGATGATATCCCTCGCTCAGATATCCAGCCGAGTATACTTACGAATGTCATTAGCATGTGCCATCTTGCATAGATCGGTAAGACCAATCTCAATGACAGTCCACAACTCAGAGTTCATTCATAGGAGATGCTTCCTCATCATGACTTTCCATTTGGGATAGACATAACCATCAAGGATGGAGCACGCAACGGACACTTTCTTTTTACCTGCGCTCGACATAACTAAAACTCCAGGTGGGTAAACCAAAAGCACACAGAACAAGGGAGTACCTTGATCTGATACCAATTGAAAGCACAGGTAATCTCACAGAGGG
>NC_041391.1:371785248-371965241 GCF_002162155.2 Triticum dicoccoides | reverse complement strand
GATTTTTCGAAATTCGTCATACTCTGAAGAATTTGACGAAGATCAAAGCGAAGAAATAGAAGCCTCCTCGCCTCATGCAACCGGCTTCAGACTGCCCCGCCTACCTCCATTGAATCCGCGCGTGTGCCGGCAACACGTCCTTCAGCAAGCTGTCCGGCATTTTAGAACACAATGTCGGTTGGCTCCTCTCGCCCTCCCACTATTTAAACGAGGCTAGACGCCTGGCAAGAACCGCACCACACCGCCGCTTCCCATATCCTCCTTGCACCATTTTATCCACACTCTCCATAGCATCCGGTGAGCAGGAAGACGAGTTCTCTGGCATAAAAGCCGGCTGGGTGCCCCGATGAGCTAGGCAACTCGCTGCCCCACCTCCCTCCCTGCCCAGGCTGTCAGTACCATGGGCGAGGCTGCAGGCGAGCAAGCGAATGAGAAAGCCGCCGCTCCAAGCTAGCCCTTGGTGCATCAACTCGATGCTCCAAGCCTGCTCGCAGAAGAGTCACCAGTTGCTGCATGCCGGCACACGGGGGACCACGACGTCTAGTGAACCATGGTTGGCCACGCCATCCTACGCAAACGTTGGCGGAAAGGTCTGCGGCCATTGCCGACACCGAGGAATAGTAGACCACGGGAGCCGCCGCCGCTCGGAACCCACGAATGCTACGACCACTAGGTCGCCGGCAGACACCTGGTGTGTTGCCCGGTTTGGCTCAAAACATCATGTACCCCAGCCACGGTATGCATTAGAAATAATATACCTGCCTCCAGAAGTTATTCGCGTTTAGTCAAAAAATGTCCAAAATATAATTAATTATGTATGGTGTTGACTTGTTGTGCTAAACTGCTAGTATGAACTAGAGGTTTTTCTTTATTTATAACTCTCCTCACATTTTTTTGGCTTTTAAGTGAATCATGGTTGTGGACATTATCTATGAATGTGCAGATATTTGTGAACATGAGTTTGATGTGGAAGTTGAACTTGGAATGTTGGGCTTGCGTGTGAACTATACCATGTCCAATGCTTTGTTTGTTACTGTTTGGAAAGTAATTGCCATTATTACATGACCCAAATTTTTTTATTTTGTGCCACATCAGTAGATGCACGGACATCACAACAGGTATGTTGACTAGATAAACATTTGAACCTAGCTATTATGAAGGAAAATTTGTATTGAAAATAGTTTTAGATAGCAGGAGACGCCTAGCCTAGCTACTCTGCCTCTGCTAGCTTCTTTCTTGCTTCTTCCATCTCTTCTTTGGCTTGGGTGAAGAGAGCATCTGATTGCTCTTTTCGCTTCTTCAGGAACTCAGCTACATTCTCAAGGGCTGCTGCACACTTTCATTCAACCTTTACTAGAGCCATGAGGACACGGACAGTTGACGACTCCACCTAGCTTGTGTGTAATCCAACATCATCTGGGAATTTGCACCTTGTGTCTAATCAAGCATCATTAGGGAACACGCACCTTGTGTGTAATCCAGCCTCATTTTGGAAACATGATCTCGAGGTTAACCATACTTCCCTCCTTGCAAGAACTGCATCCTGACATGAAGTTACTTCTTTTTTAGATCAATACTCAGAGCAACCCAGATCCATTTAGTAGAAGCCAGATAAACAGGACTCGGAGAAGTGAATTCAAAAGGATAAATATAAAAATAGACTCCAAGGTGAGAACACACACTTCCTACATGAAGCTAAAAATGAAAGCATTAGGACGATTAAGACTCTTCTTATTACACATCGAAGAACACGAGGCAAAGAGAAACAGAAACTACAACATATACACATCGAAGAACATGAGGTTAAACAGAAGTAATTGAAAGGGTGTTACTTACCAAAGCTCGTTTTACAGGTTCAGTGTAGCACCTCTTTAACTTGCTATTTTCCTTGAAGATGTCCCCAATATTCCGTGTTTGGTCTTCGTTGCTGCTCTGCATGTTCGCACTCGTGGTTCTAAAATCTCAACATGGCAAGAAAAATATAGTAATACTCACACATCTTGTGGGCAACATTAAAGCACTCATCTGCCATGTTAGAGCATCTCTATCAGAAGCACAACACGCGACGCATTAAAAAAGCGTTTACAGCACCAGAATAGCCAGTTTTTGTGGGTCGCGGAGTGCTGGCTCCAGCAGCCGCTACAAAAAAATTGCGCGTGCACCGCTCCAGCGGACACGCTATATTTTTTCTCCTTTCTACTCTAACTCGATACACATTCAACTCCGAGTCGATACTGGCATACATAGATACAAGCAAGATGCCTAGGCGTTGCATGTAAAATCAAGATGCGTTTCTATGAGTAGTTTATCTTGTGAGAGAAAAGGATGAACGAGGGAAGGCCCTATTTGCAAATGTGGAGGGTGTGGGTATCTTTTTGCAAAATTGCCATAGTTTCCTTCCTATTCGTCAGATATAAATCGGACGGCCTATATTGCAGGATGGCAGGCACACCATCATCACCAACTCTGTTTTTATAAGAGTAGAGAGTAGAGAGTAGAGAGTAGAGACATAGATAGTTCTCAGCATAGATATAGCAAAGATAGATAAACAAATAGATAGTTCAAGTACTCCTTGTCATCCGACTCCTCCTCGGTGATGTCCTCCTCCGACGTCTTAATGTAGGCGTCAAGATACCGATTGTCGTCGGAGTCCCAGGGCAACGCTGCTCCTAGCTTGATGTTGAATTGAGCGGCTACCTTCCGCATACGCTTGTCCTCGCGATAGGAGGCTCGCTTTGCCCTCCTCTTCTCCCTCTCTGCCCTCCTTTGCGCGTAGAACTCACGCTCGTTGATGATGTCCTGCAGGAAGCGTTGGCGCCACATCACCATGGCTTCCTCGTCCATCTCGGTGATCCCGAGATGGTGCTCTTGCCTCCCGTTGTCGCGACGATCCTCGTCCGTGATAAGCCGCGGCGGAGGTGCGAGCTCCTGCGCCCTCTCCCGCGTCAGCATGCTGGGGAAGTTCAATGCTCTATGAGGCCACCAGAGGCGCCACACCGTCGCGTCGTACGTGCTGGCGGTCTCGTGGGCGGTATGAAAGTGCCGAGGTCCAGGCGCATCCCGCAGAACCAGATCTCGGTGGAGAAGCCGCCGGAGGGGCACGCGCGGATGCCGCGGTATCCCCATGTTTCCCGGTGACACGACGGCATGGTGGTGCGGCGGCGGTAATGCAAGAAAGAGTGGGGAGAGAGCTGTGACGAGGCACAGAGCGGGGAGAGAGCGGTGGCAAGGCATAGAGCGGTGGGAGGGCGTTGGATTTTATAAAGCGCGCCGGACACCACGCGCCAAAACTAGCGCGTGCCTGGCTGCTTTTTCCCGCGTGTGCGCGATCCTTTCTCGACGTCCCTGTTATCTCTACTCTCTTCTCTACTCTTATATTTATTTTATATTTATATTTATCTCTACTCTTATAAAAAAACAGAGTTGATGATGATGGTGTGCCTGCCATCCTACAATATAGGCCATCCGATTTATATGTGACGGATAGTAAGGAAACTATGGCAATTTTGCAAAAAGATACCCACACCCCTCTCCACATTTGCAAATAAGGCCTTCCCTCGTTCATACTTTCCCCCCACAAGATAAACTACTCATACAAATGCAACTTGATGTTCCATCCAACGCATGGGCATCTTGCTATTTCTGAAAAAAATCCATCATTTGCCACACTACCGGTTGGAGATGAAGAACCTACCCAAGCACAGCGCAATATAGGAGCGACGCACAATTACAAGGTGATATTCTGTTGGACAGTGCAAGCTATAACCAATTACTTTTACCGGAACAATAGCAACCAGGAAATTTTGCGGCGGACAATGCAAGCCTTGGAGAAGTCTATTTTGCGGTGGGGATAGAAAATGGGGAGTATTTAGGTGTACTACTATGGGTGCCGGGGTGGGTTGGCTGGGTAGGGTGAACCTGAAGTTACCAAAAGAGCCCCCTACCAACCATCATCTGTAGTCCTGTTCCTAAGGGTATTATGGTAACCTTGCACTGCTCGAGTCAGGGTCACGGGAGATTTTCCCGCCGACCTCAAAATTTTGTAACACTGAACTCCCCGTTTGGTGTGTTGGGTGATTGAGCTAAGCAACTAGCGAGTAGTACTAGTAGTTAGTCGTACTAGTGACAACTAGTTCTCCATCCATTTTTATTAACTCTGCATATTAGATTTGATCGAAGTCAAACTTCCTAAAGTTTGACCAAATTTATAGAAAAATATAAACATTTACCATAACATATATGTATGATGTGAAAGTACATTCAATAATGAATCTAATGGCATTTATTTGTTATTGTATATGTTAATATTTTTTGTTATAAACTTTGTGAGAGTTTACAAAATTTGACTTTGACCAATGCTAATACATGGACTTAAATAAAAACGGAGGGAGTACACATTTGTTTTCTTAGTTTGTAGTGGAATTAATCATTTGTTGTAATCGTGAAATAAATATATTAAGCTACTAACTTCGAATGTAATGGTTTATACAATTCAATAGTTAGAATCATTGTTTGCCAAGATGTATACGAGGTCTATAATATTTCACAATATGCTCAAACTCACATAATCCCAGTCAAATGAAAATCCAAAAGCATTTCATAGTTATTACTTTGTAGGGTGTAACAAAACCAACCATAACTCTACATAATCCATTATAAAAGCAACATTTTGAACACATCCCAATGTGTGAATGAAATGTGTAGAAAGAGCTTGCGAAGATGGAGCAGATAGGGCGAGAAATATTGTATGTATGTGGGCAAGAGAGTAGGAGACAAATCTAACGAGAGAGAGAGAGAGAGAGAGAGAGAGAGAGAGAAGTTAGGTCTGTGAGAAAGATGGAGACATGTAATAGACGTGAGATGTGCGTGCATCTAGATTTTGTACACGTGGAAGGAGAAGAGACAACGGGTTTGATGAGAGAGCTAGAAAAACATGGACGAGAGGGGAAGGATCTCGTGGGTTGAGAGATTGATAATTTTGTGTGGGAGAGAGGGGGGAAGTCAGCCAAACGTCGTCACATCATCCTACTTCCAAATGGGCCCGCATTCTCTAGTGCAGTGTGGTCGTCATCTTCGATCTCCTCGATGCCCTCTTTGAAGATTGAGGTGGTGTGCATGTTGGGGTGCAGAGAAGCACAAGCAAGAGTGGTCGCCATAGAACCTTGGATGGGGATGAATTGTGTGCTCGAGGGAGGAGGGGAGTGTGTGTGTGTCAGATATTGAGAGGAATCAAACCTATGGAGAGAATGTGTGTGTATGTGATGGAAAGCTACATGCTAAATAAGGTTTTCACGAAGAGATTGTGCATGCGAGATAAAGAGCGATGTGCGGGCCTTGAGGTGTGCAGGGGCTGGGTGAGGGTGTCAGAATGTGTGTGTTGATGCATGTGTTACATGCGATTGTGCAAGGGACGAGCGAATTGAGAGAGAAAGTTGTTGTGTTATGGATGCTCCTCTCTCTCTCTCGCACACACACACAAGTACAAATAGAAGACTGTTCTCTCATGTATACACAACGTATCGACATCATTCTATGTCTCACTCATGCATGATCATTTGCACATTCACACTTCTCTATGTCTCTATCACACGCACACCATATTCACATTGCCCTTCGGCCACAACACACATATGGACACATACACGCATTCTCTCAGTCACACACACAAAATCAGTATTAAAAAAACTAGGGCGCACCTAAAATGTCCAAATCCAAATAAGCACGAACTGAAGCTAAATTCAAATATATGGAAATATTGTAGTGTGAAGAACTTTTCCAGGAAAAAATACAGTAATATTCGGGGATTGTTTTCACACACACAAAAATGTTCGGTGGATGTCCTTCGAGCACGACACAGTGACACATTGTTCAATCGACCGCGCGGCCGCGGTGCATGTGCTTGCACAGGATTCCATATCGATGTTGTGCTAACTAATATTGTAGTATAAGCGCTGCCCCAGTCTAATGTTTACGTGTACTAGTATGGTGTTCTTTTAAGTTTGACCAATCCTATATGCGCACTCATCAATATGCCGCCGTTGTTGGGGATATAACTACTGAGTATAAACCGCCCATGTGGGGCCGGGTTATACCTGTAATGAGTCGTTCATATTGAAGCCCATGAAGACAAGGAGTGCGGCGCTTTACTTAAGAGGCTTAGAGGCCCAGGGCCCAAAGGCGGATTAGGGCCCGTAGATATAAACCACCATATACTATGTAACTTGTGTCATAAGATAGGAAAGGGTAGAAACCGAGACGGACACGTGTATGAGCCGGCGTCGGGATTCTGTAAACCACCGGGCGATCAACCGTGTATATAAAGGGACGACCCGGCGGCGGTTCAAGGACAAGAAACAACAACTCGAGAAACAGGTAAAGCGGATTCAGTCCCTGATCATCGAAACCCCATCAATTCCACCACAACTGGATCATAGGCTTTTACCTTCACCGCAAGGGGCCGAACCAGTATAAACTCCCCGTGTCCTTTGTCCGGTTTAACCCCTTTAAGCTAATCTCGTTGTGATGGCTCCACGACTAAGTCCTCACACTAGGACATCTGACGTGATAATTCCACGACAGCCATTGTTGCGCATGCTGGCGCCCGCCTTCTCCAGCCGACCATTTCTCGCCCATCACTGTCGTGTCACTGCCATCCCTGTTCCATCAAGCTGAAGGCTCGCCCGCTCATGTCGTCTGCAGTCCATCCTTGCGATGCCGCCGCGCTGCCAAGCACGCGAGCAGCTAGTGGAGCCGTGTCTATGCCCGCAGCATAGGAAGAGGAGGACGACCGCGTGCTCCAGCACACCGACGAGGAGGAGCTAGAGTGTCATTGTCATCTCTGCCCGCGCGGAGGAGGCGTGCATGATGGTTGTCCCAGCGGAAGCCGGTTGCGCCCAGGACAAGCCCGCAAACCGGGCGCAGGCGTGACATATACCTTTGAGACCTTGAATGCCATGTGGATCCTATAATCTGAAGGACAACTTGGGCCAGTCGACTCTTGTGAGCCGTTAGATGCAACATGGACGGCCAGAAGGGCTTCTTCAACCTCCGAAATTGATGCACTGTTCATCTTCTCTCTTAGGCATCGAGCTGCCAGCCTGCCCTAGGCCTAACCACCTACCGCCGCTGCCGCGCCCTCCCCTGATACGCCTGACACCGCCATGCTCCCCCACCCCCGCCATCTATTTAACCCTGGGCACGATCCATATTTCTGGCGAACTACATTCCACACCAAACACTTATAAGATAGATCATGGGCAGCCTGCCTCCCTAATATAGATACCGGGGTAGCTTCTCTACAGTCTTCTTCCTTCGCTCCGTCGAACTTCTATCACAAATAGACTGACCCAAATTATACTACTAGTACGTATTAAGTACAGTAGGAATACGAAGATACGAGCAGTAGTACCAACTACAAGAAGAATAGTAGTAAGACATACTAGTATAGTACGTACTAAAGAGTTCAAATAACAAGAAAGAACATAAACATAGTTCTGCTGGGGGCTCAGCACAACACACCCTAAAAATAATACTAAGCAACTAGTCTGCTTGACACTGCAGTAGAACCAGCATGAGAAAAGGCACTGCCACCTTACTCGGAGTCCGAGTCCACGTCCTCGACTTCATCCTCGTCCCTCTTCCTTTTCCCCTTCGCCAACACTTCCTTGCTTGATTCAGACACTGGGCTCTGCTTCTTCATCCAACCCTTGTAGATATTTAAACAAAGGTAGGCATCCATTGCTGTGGATAGGATGTGATCTTCATCTATTGTCTTTGACTCCCATGCACAATGAGACTTTGGGTGAGGTTTCTTCAGTCGAGCGTACGAAGGATCAATCATGGCTTCTGCCAGGGTAAGCATTGAAGGCTGAGAGGAGGACACCAGGCTTGTCTTCTGGAGATCGAAGGGCTGGCTTACAATGAGGCCTATCCGACCCAGGACTTTCCTTTCGTTCGTAAAGTCTACAGTAACAAATTTCACTCTTTTGTTCTTGATGAAGAACTCAAATTCCTGGCACCTAACATCGGCATGGCATATGTGGTAGACCAAGCACACGTTATGTACGCAAACCTGGATCACGGCGGGCTTCTTCTTATCTGCCTCCTTTAGAAGCTTCTCGCTTTCTAGGACTGTGGTGTACTCAACATCTAGCCCAGTGATGACCCACAAGTTATGGGGTCAAATGTAGCTTTTCGATAAGTAAGAGTGTCGAACCCAACGAGGAGGAGAAGGAATGACAAGTGGTTTTCAGCAAGGTAATGTCTACAAGTGCTAAAATTGTAAGTGGCGGAGTAGTTTGATAGCAAGATAATTTGTAACGAGCAAGTAACGATAGTAGTAACAAAAGTGCAGCAAGGTATCCCAATCCTTTTGAGGTAAAGGACAGGCCAAAACGGTCTCTTATGATAAGAAAAGTGTTCTTGAGGGTACATGGAATTTCATCTAGTCACTTTCACCATGTTGGCTTAATTCGTGTTCACTACTTTGATAATTTGGTATGTGGGTGGACCGGTGCTTAGGTGCTGTTCTTGCTTGAACAAACCTCCTACTTATGATTAACCCTCTCGCAAGCATCCGCAACTACAAGAAAAGTATTAAGAATAAATTCTAACCATAGCATTAAACTTTTGAATCCAATCGGTCCCTTATGGAATACGGCATAAACTAGGGTCTAAGCTTTTGTCACTCTCGCAACCCACCATCGGCCCAAATATGGTGAAGTGTCATGTAGTTCACATGACACCACTAAGAGAATGACAACATACATATCATCAAAATATCGAACACATATCAAGTTCACATGATTACTTGCAACATGATTTCTCCCGTGACCTCAAGAACGAAAGTAACTACTGACAAATGATAATAATGCTCAAGATAATAGGGGTATTAAATAGCATAATCAATCTTAACATATAATCTTCCACCAAATAAACCATATAGTAATCAACTACAAGATGTAATCAACACTACTAGTCACCCACAAGCACCAATCTATAGTTCCGGTACAAAGATTGAACACAAGAGATGAACTAGGGTTTGAGAGGAGTTGGTGTTGTTGAAGATGTTGATGAAGATAGCCCTCCCCAAGATGGGAGAGTTGTTGGTGATGACGATGATGATGATTTCCCACTCCGGGAGGGAAGTTCCCCTGGCGGAATTGCTCCAACGGAGGGCAAAAGTGCTCCTGCCCAAGTTCCGCCTCGAGGCGGCGGCGCTTCGTCCCGAAAGTCCTCCCCTCAATTATTTTAGGTCAAAATAACTTATATACCAGAAGGTGGGCAACGGAGGTGGGCCGAGGAGGGCAACACCTACCAGGGCGCGCCCAGGTGGGTTGTGCCCTCCTAGTGGGCCCCCTCTAGTACTTATTTGCTCCAATAATTCGTAAATATTACATAAAAAATCCTCGGGAAGTTTCAGCTCATTTGGAGTTGTGCAGAATAGGTAGCTTGATGTAGCTATTTCAGGTCCAGATTTCCAGCTGCCAGAATTCTCTCCCGTTGTGCATACCTTGTATCTTATGAGAGAAAAGGCATTAGAATTACTCCAAAAAATCTTTATTATACAATAAATCAACATAAATAACAGTAGGAAAACATGATGCGAAATGGACATATCAATTCCCCCAAACTTAGACCTCGCTTGTCCTCAAGCGAAAATCGAAATCGAAAAAGATGTCCACATGCTTAGAGAGAGAGGTGTCGATAGAAACAAAAATACGGACATAGCAGCATCATGTAACTTATTATAACATCAACAAACTTTAACATAAAACTTTTATCATAGCACTTTTATTGGAAACCAACAAACTATGTTCTTAGTCAACTTTGCAACTACAATTCATCATCTTTTCAGGAAGGGTCACGTATCGAAGCCTTTAGGCAAGTCCACATACTCAACCATCATTTTGTCTTCTATAATTGCTAACACTCACCGCGTGCACAAGAGAAAAATGTTTCAACCAGACACATAGAAAGATAAGGGCTTATAGTTTTGCCACCCAACGCACTCAACTCAAGGGTGATGTCAACTATAATAATTCATGCTACCCATATTCAACTAGATATATGTGCCTAGATCTTTCCTCACCACATGATGCTTGGCAGAGGAGAAAAATGAAAGGAATAGAGAGAAAAGCTTTGACTGTTGCATGAAAGTAAATACATGAAAGTAAAAGGTAGGCCCTTCGCAGAGGGAAGCAGAGGTTGCCATGCGCTTTTTGTTTGCATGCTCAACCCCTTAGTGCACGAGAACGTCACGTTATATTGCCCCTTGTGATGGCAACCTTTATTATGCCATCTGTCTCTTTTATTCTTCACCTTCACAAGTTCTTACAACGCTCAATTTCCCTTACACTAAATGATCTCACACTTTTAGAAGCAATTATTATTTGCCTTTTTTGCACCGATGACAACTTACTTGAAGGATCTTACTCAATCCATAGGTAGGTATGGTGGACTCTCAAACAAGATTTGGGTTTAAGGGTTTTGGATGCACAAGTAGTATCTCTACTTAGTGCGGAGTTTTTGGCTAGCAAAGATAGGGCAAGCACCACATGTTGAATATGAACAAACATAAATCATTAAGTTGTCTTCCTTGTCCAACGTTAACAATTTTGGCGTATAATATTTTGATGGGTGCTCACAATCATAAAAGATTTCCAGGATAGTATATTTATATGTGAATCTTCTCTTCCCTTATTAATTCTTTCACGAGTTGCATTATTGACCAATGCTATGTTTGTCAATCTACAATAAAAGTTTATACTTATACTTTTCCTTGTGTAATGTCATCACGTACCATAAGATTAGCATATGATCTTTTTCTTTCATTTCCTTTCTTTTTATTGAAACAAGACAGTAAAGAAGGCAAAATTCAAACTAAACTTTATTATATATCTCGCACACGATTACAAAGATTGATCACTAAGCAAACTCTTGAAAAGAAAGGATGAAACTACACTTTTATTCATCTAATAGGAAAAAATAACCATGGATCAGACTAAGAAAGTAAAGGCAAAAGATAGTGGAGATGATACGATACCGGGGCACCTCCCACAAGCTTGGCAAAAGCCAAGGGGATTGCCCATACCCGATACTCAATTTTCTTTTGGTCGTGAAGGAGGTAGTGGTGATGAAGTAGAAGGCTTCTTGTCCTCGGGTTTCCATGGGAGAGGCTCACCATCATAAGAGGAGGAGTGAGTCTCCCGGATCCTGCAACTGGCAGCCAAACTCATACCTTTAAACCTTGCCTGATATTTAAAGACTTGGCTTTGAAGGTCGTGGATCTGGCTATGGAGCAAGTTGACTTGCTTGTTGAGGGAGAAGATGATGTCCTTTATGTACTTGCCATCCACCTTGACATCACGGGTGTAGTCCACGATCATGAGGTGATTGGCATTAAGTCCACGTTCCACCATCCCCTTGCACCTGAAGATGTCCTGCTCCATAACTTCAACTCTGGCCTCCATGGATCAAGTCCCCTTGGGTCCTTGCACATTGCAGATGTGCAGCACCCCATCACGCATCTGGATAGCACTACTGTAGGATGCTGCTAACACGACACTACGATCAGAGACCCTTCCACGAAATTGTGTGCGATGCATTAATCGCAAACGGTGGTGTAGAAAAACCGTCAAAAAAGGTGTAAAATGTTTGCGATAGAGGACACATCAAACATGGTTCAGATTTTACTTGCGTGTGCGATGCTGGGCATACGGTTGATCCATAAGAACTGTTTGCGATGAGGAAGAACAATAGAAATGGGCAGCCATATCAATGTGTGTGCGATATACGGCATACAGTTCGCTCCGATGAACTGTGTGCTATTAGGGAATGCAACAGAAACGGTGAGCCAGATCAAGGTGTGTTTGGTATACAGCATACGGTTCAATCGGATAATCTGTTTTCGATTAGGCAAGAGAACTAAAACGGTTCATCTTAACAAGATTTGTATGATATGCGGCATTTGCGATCAGCCAAAAGAACACAAATGATTCGTGTAAACCAGATGTGTGTGATACACAGCAAACAGCCCACTCGGATGCACTGTTTGCGATGAGAAATTATAACACAGACGGTTACTATAGTAAGTTCGTGTGCGATTCTGTTCGTACAAAAAACTTTGAAAAATGCAAACTAGTTGCTTGCGTATAAACAATTATCAAAAAGTAACAAGATAAACCTTCTTCAAGCTAATCAACATGTGTTTAAGAGAAATGTCAAAAATTACAAAACAAAGACCTTGATAGACCTTGTTGCTGTAGATCCCTCTTTGCAGCCTTTATTGCACAACACAATGGAAACGGTTCAACTGAACAATATGTGTGTGATACGCGGCAAATAGGTCCGTGAGCAGAAATATGTGCGAACACCAATAATAACACAGACGATTGCTGCTAGTAAGCCGTGTGATTTGCTCTGTCTACAGAAGAATAACATGTATATATATAACTGAAATAAACATCTAATTACATAAGTGACTATACAAATCATTCACACACACCTCAATAAACAATTGCATGCATTCTAATGTAGGAGAAATGATTGTCTAGTCATCTACTTCTTGTGACGCTCCCGCCATTGCTCTGTGGCTCGATCCCTCGGCTGGGGCATGAAGAAGACACTTCCTCATGTCAACGATCCGCTTGTACATCTCGTAGCTTGTGTACGCGTCATTGGTCAGGTACTTGACATGTTCTTCATCCAGTCTCTCATGCCAAACACTGTGCCAGGTGTCCTTGTCCTTCTTGCTCTCAACCTTCATCTTCATGTAGTAGGGGTCGATGATGGCCGAGGCGAGGTCAACCAGGGAGTTCAGTTTGTTCTTGGTGCTGCCCTAGACCTTGTAGTGGTCCTGGATGTTGACAAGATTCTGGCATTTCAACCCTGAAACCTTGAGCGCTTTTTGATCGTTGGTGGTGTTCACCATCGCGAAATTGTAGTCGGAGCTGTTGATAAACCCGGAGAAACGCTCGCAAGGCCTTGTGGCCATGTGGTAGTGGTAGACAAGGATGTCATGTCACACACACAACTGGGCGACGACAACCTTCTGGTCGTGCCCGGCACAACCGATGGTGTACTCGAGGTCGAAACCGACCACTTGGTACTTGTCCCCGGCAAGGAATTGCTCCATAGTTTGGATGGAGATCTCCACCGACACCGGATCATTCGTGTACACCATCGAGAGGGCCTTCCCCTCACGTGGGTGTTCACTATGTGATGCGTGGTAAACTTCCCGTCGTTGTCCTTGTCGGCCACTCGGAGCGCCATTGGAGCCACGGGGATCGCCATTGGAACCGCTGGATGTCCTCTTTGTATGTGTCGTCGTGGAGGTGCTTATTGTGTCCTGTGACGCAAGAGATGAAGGTAAATGGCCGCAGGAATAAATGGGGGTCGGGCGGCCTAGATTCTCGGCGGATCCGCATGGCAGTTTTTGCAGCGGGTAACTGCATTGTCGAGCCGCGCCCGACGCAACCACATGCACACAAATGTGCGTGTTCGTGCGCTGGCCCCAAACACTAGCAGCGCGCATGGAGGGACGAGGGAAGAGCACCCGGAGGGATGTGAGAGCAGAGCACATGCGGCGGGACGCGAGTAGAGCGCACCGCGGCCGCCTCAACCGCAAGTAACCACACACATAGAGCAGTTGAACACGCAGGAAATGGTCGCCTAAAAGCCAGTCGACACTTGTGTTGCTGCGTAGAGAGCAGCCGTGTGCTACTACCTCCATCTTGGTCTATAGTCCCCTTTATATTATGTGCCATACTTTGCCCTCAAATTTAACCAACAAAATGTTAATGCATGTTATAAAAGTCATATAATTGGAAACTATGTTCAAATACGAATCCAACTATATAATCTTTGGCGACATGCATTCGTATTTTATTAGTTAAATCCTATTTATAAACTAGGATGGGTGTATAGTAGGTAATTCAATCGCAAACGTTTTCTTTATTAACCATATGTGTACGTGGCCTTTCGCCCTCCTCTCGCACGTCTTGTCACCTCGTTGCCGCAGACAACTTACAGCGCAAGCTTGCGCAGTGTATGGGAGCATTTTTTGCCAAACGGTGGTGCCAATAAATCATCGGTGAGCATGTTCCCGCGCAACCTTGCAGGTTCCCACGCAAGCTTCCCGCCCGACTGGGTGAAATCCGCCAAAATTCCAATTCTTACCAGCCTGCTATAAAAACCCTCACGGTTGGCGAGTCCTGCGTCGCATTTCCCCTCCATCCTTGTAGCTTATCTCGTCACCTTCTCCCACAATCGCCAATGGCACCGGTTCGTTGTGGTCGCTCAACCACTCCACCGTCATCAGACAACAGCTCCAGCTGCGAGGCTACACCGCGGCGGCGGCGCAGTCCCCGGCATACTGTAGTACGCATGGCATCGCTGTTGGGTTTGCACAGAACACCCACCACACGCTCCGCCGCTAGTGCCCGTCATCAGCTGTTGCCAGCCGCTGTTGCGGCCACACCACCTTCGAAAGCCAGGGCCATCACCCGCTCCACCGCCGCGGCCCAAAGGCGGGAGGTGGTCGTCGTGGCCGCCACCCCACTGCCGGCCACCGTGGCCATCACCCGCTCCGCCATCGTGGCCTGAAGGCAAGAGGTGGTGGTCATGGCTGCCACCCAATTGTAGGCCGCCGTGGCCGCCAAGTCACCGTCGACCACTGAGATCATCACCCGCTCCGCCACCGCCGCCCGAAGGCAGGAGGCAGAGGTGTATGCCGGCACATGCGTCAGCGACCTTGGGCGCTACACCGAGTTCCTCCGGGAGGAGGAGGAGCGCCTCGTCGAGCATGCAAAGAGCCTTACTGCCACTGTGGCCGCGGCACACACCGCCTTAGAGGTGAGGAATTAGGAGATCTATGAGGAGAACCACCACTTCGACAGGGGTCGTCTAGAGCGGCAGAGGGCGTTCGAGGTGAGCGTCGCTGAAGTTGGAGTAGCGGCAGGCACCGTATTGCAGTTGTCCAGCTCGTCGGTAGGCTCCTCCTTCTCTGCCTCTTACTGAGTGCGCTCGACAGAGGAGAGGCTGCCGAAAGTAGTAGAAAGCCCCTCCATAGTAGTATTTAGGGGCTATTTTGTTCAGTTCATCTCACTATAGATGTGGTGGAATTGTACAACGTACTTAAAATTAGCTAGTATATATAGTTGAACTAGCTATTTCAGTATGTGGTTGGCAACAATTGGGGAAAAGTCTAGTCGACTCAGCTGTCAAGTTGAACTATTTCTATAAATTAAGCACGACTGCTTAATCTATGAATGAAATCTATGCTTAATTACTGAATTGTAGTTGCAAAAATTAGATAGTGCTAGTGATTTTTTGCTGCATATTTTGACAAATCGCAGTGTTACAAGGTTGACAAATGGCAATGTTACTAGATCAACAAATGTCAATCATTCAAGTTTGACAAATGGCAACATACCCAATATGACAGATGCAAATATTACCAAATTGTTTGTAAGTGGTTGCACACGGGTCATCAAAAACAACCGTTTTCGTTGAAGAGATGCACAAATCCTGCTCTCGCTTTGCATACGGGTGTTCTATCTAAATCGTTTGCGATCAAGAGCTGCACAAATCCTTCTCGGCACATTTTCACTTGGCTTTCTGGGGAAGCTATCGGTTTGCATACAAGTGTTATAACTAAAACGTTTGCGATCGATATGTAATATTAAACCCAAGAAAAAAAACTATTTTCAGAGGTGGCGGAGGTGCCGGGCCGCGCCGTCCTTATCGTTGTCATCCTCCGGGATGCCGTTGTTGAAGTCTTCGAGGCAGCACAGAATGTTCTGCACTTGTAAATCAAACATCATGTAGTCGCGCGATCGACGGGCGGGGCGCGGGAGGACGACAGCTGGCGGCACTGAGAGGTAGCGATCGATGGCGGCGTCCCATGCCGCTGAGGGGGGCGCACGCACGGGCACGGGCGTGGCGGGTGCAACCAAACACATGGGGACTAGCGCCGCGGTGGGTGGAGGGGGCGCACACGGGCACGGGCACGGGTACGAGTGCTGGCGCTGGCATGTACACGAGCTCGCGCGGCTCCGCGGAGACCTCGATGACCCCCGCGGCTTCCGGCTCTGCTATAGTGCTCGGCGACCAGCCCGTCAATGCTACGGGGATGGTCGCTGGCGTGGGCACGGGGATGGGATCTGGGACGGGAGTGGGGACAGCAACAGCCGCGGCCACCTCATTCTGGGCCATGTCCATGAGGCCTGATTCCTCCTTATTTTCTATCTCCTCCGGCTCGGAGTCGACTTCACCAAACTTGAAGACTAGTGGCAGATGATCCTTCTGCGCCATGGCATTGGTGGAGGTCTGCGGGAGAGAGGGGAATGGAACGTGAACAGTAAGGCCACACGTATTAAGTAGCGGCTCGGGCACCATTAATGGAAAGGAAGGCGGGCGGCCATGCAAGTCAAAGGGCTTAATTCCCAGTGAGCTTGCGCAGCGTACAACTCGCACACTTCCCGGTGGGCCTGCGCATTGGAGGATAGCTTGCACGCCTCTTGGCCAGCCTGCGCACCGGACTGCGCTCGCACGCCTCCCTTTCAGTCAAGCAGTTGTCCGCATGGCACCTCCTATAGCCATTAAAACCAAGACACGTGGCGTCACGTGAATTTTTGACGTAACGCACACGGTTTGAATTATACAAATGTTTGCAATGTTAGAGTGGTAGCTATTTGTTTGAAAATGCCTTTGTCGGCTGTTATTCGAGTGCTTCTTCTCTCAAAATGGACACGAAAAATACCAGAACATGCTGGGTGCCATTCCATGATAGCATGCCAAGTTTCATGAATTTCAGACAAGTTTTGGATTTTCTAGAATTTAATAACAAAGTATCTCAACATTTTGCCGGCAATCAACAGTGCGCTTGTGTTTGAAATTCATTCCCATTTCTTGCATGGGACCTAAGCATGCACCCAAGGACAAAGATTTGATTTTTCAACCAATTTATATGCACTGGAGCAAGTGTATGTAGTTCAAATTTGAATTATGCACATAAAATGCCTAGAAACCCCAGTTAATGTATAAAAATGTCCAAACGAACCCCGAAAAATTGTAAAATTTAACACAACACTCCTGGTGTTCTATGTTGACACTAGAAATTTTTTGAAAGCAATAAGAGGCAGCGGATATCATTTCGTCCCCGAAGGTGGGACGTTCCCTACTGCAACCATCAGGCTTGGTGTGAGAAGCTTATACCCAAACCTGCCCCAAATGGGACAAAAAATTTACCATGGCATGTGTGATCCCGCTCCATGATAGCATGCCAAGTTTCATGAATTTCAGACAAATTTTGGATTTACTAGAATTTAAAAACTAGGAATCTCAATGGTTGCGGCCAAGTGACGGTGGCAGGGTGATTGACATTTACTCCCATTTCTTCCATGGGACCTAAGCATGCAACCAAGGACACAAATTTGTATTTTCAACCAATTTATATGCATTAGAGCATGTGCATGTAGTTCAATTTTGAATTATGCACATAAATGCATCGAAAACTCAATTAATGCATAAAAATGTCCAAACAAACCTGAAAAATCCCAAAAATTGACACAACCCTCCTGCTGTTCTGTGTTGACACTAGAAATTTTTTGAAAGCAATAAGAGGCAGCTGATATCATTTCGTCCCCAAAGATGGGACGTTCCCTATCGAAACCATCTGACTTGTTGTGAGAAGCTCTGGTTTGTGAGAAGCTTATGCCCAAACCTGCCCCAAATGAGACAAAAAAATTACTACAACATGTTGATGCAGCTCCATGATAGCATGCCAAGTTTCATAAATTTCAGACGAGTTTTCGATTTACTAAAATGTAAAATCCAGGAATCTCAATGTTTGCGGCCGAGTGACGGTGGCAGGGTGTTTGACATTAATTCCCATTTCTTGCATGGGACCTAAGCATGAAACCAAGAACACAAATTTGAATTCTCAACCAATTTATATGCATTAGGGCATGTGCATGTAGTTCAAATTTGAATTATGCACATAAATGCATTGGAAACTCTATTAATGCATACAAATGTCCAAACGAACCCCGAAAAATCCCAAAAATTGACACAACACTCCTGTTGTTCTGTGTTGACACTACAATTTTTTGAAAGCAATAAGACGCAACGGATATTGTTTCGTCCCCAAAGGTGGGACATTCCCTACCGAAACCATCAGGCTTGTTGTGAGAACCTTTGGTTTGTGAGAAGCTTATCCCCAAACCTGCCCCAAATGGGACAAAAAATTACCACGACATGTTGATGCTGCTCCATGATAGTGTCACACACAATATGCGACCCTATCCTAAAGGAACTTGAAGGTCCCACCAAGGATAGAAGCGCATGTTGGAGACACTTTTGCAAGGTGGATATCATTACATCATACCATTACATAATAGTTGGGGATACATACAAGAGGCATAAAATGCGACATGAATACAACAACATCACACACAAGAGCAACATCCGACTACGGATGAAACACAAATAGAAACTCAAACAACATCCACCATGCTAGCCCAGGCTGCCGACCAGGAACCTATCCCCTGAACGACGGAGCAGAAGAAGAACCACAAGATAATAATACATCGCTCTCACGTCATGATCATCGCAACCTATACGTGCATATATTGTAGTAGTAATTTGTGGGCCACGAGGACTCAGCAATCCCATTACCATGGGTATCAAGACTAGCAAATCTTAATGGGTATGGAATGGATAAGTGGTGAGGTTGCAGCAGCGGCTAAGCAATGTATGGTGGCTAACTTACGTGTACAAGAATAAGATGAGAAGCTATGCAAAAGGTCGCAAACTAGTAATGATCAAGAAGTGATCCTGAACTACTTACGTTCAAACATAACACCACTGTGTTCTCTTATCGAACCACTTGAAAAGAGACCATCACGGTTACGCACGTGGTTGGGTATTTTAATTCGAATCTGGTGCCAAGTTCTCTACAACCAGATATTAACAAACTCATATCTACCACATAACCGCGGGCACGTCTCTCGAAAGTTTAAACCCTGCAAGGGTGTCCCAACTTAGCCCATTATAAGCTCATGATCCACGGAGACAATCCTCCATCGTGGGACATCCGACCAGACTCGGGATCCCGGTGCACAAGACATTTCGACAATGGTAAAACAAAACCAGCCAGACCTCCCGGTGTGCCGACAAATCCCGATAGGAGCCGCACGTATCTCGTTCTCAGGGCACCACGGATGAGCGACGCGTACATGTGTCAAAATAACCCAGGTTGCCCCGGGGCGGCCCTGCACAGTGCTCCAGTTCAGATGAACACTTAGAGGAGCACTGGCCCGGGGGGTTGATTAAAAATACTAGGGGGCCGACGAAAATCCCCTATTTAAGTTTTAGTTGTTCATTAGGCAAATGGTAAAACCAATGTTGGGCCTTGCTGGAAGAGTTTTATTCAAAGCGAACTATCAAGAGAGTCCCATACCCCTAATCGTGTTAGGGATGCAAAATCAAGGAACATAACACCGGTATGACGGAAACTAGGGCGGCAAGAGTTGAACAAAACACCAGGCATAAGGCCGAGGCTTCCACCCTTTACCAAGTATATAGATGCATTAATCAAATAAGAGATATTGTGATATCCCAAGATAAGCATGTTCTAACATGGAGCAATCTTCAACTTCACCTGCAACGAACAATGCTATAAGAGGGGCTGAGCAAAGTGGCAACATAGCCAAAAACGGTTTGCTAGGAAGGGTGAAAAAGGTTAGAGGCTGACATGGCAATTTGGGAGGCTTGATAAACAAGTGGTAGGAAGCGCGACATAGCGATAGCATCGAAACTACTAGCATAGCAATGATAGTAGTGGGATCCAGGGTAACGGTCATCTTGCCTGAAATCCCGCTAGGAAGAAGAACGAGTCCATGAAGAAGACGAATGGGCAAAGCCGAACCAAGTGTAGTCGAAGGAATCCTCACGGTCGCAACGAAACTGGAACTATCGAGAAGAAGCACAACCGGGAAGAAGCAAACAACAAGGTAGACACACAACACATAAACATGGCATGATGCTCAACCAAGGATGATGAATGACAAGGCTATATGATGCTACTCATGGCAAAAGATGATGCATACAAGAACATCACATGCAAGCAAGTTTAAATGAGGCCGGAAATAACATATATCAATTCTAGTAAGTCCTCATATGCAAATTTCGAAATTGGTCCAGATCTTAATAAACCTTTTGTTCAAGTAGTTAAACAGCAAGTTAATATGCACCATTATTATCTAGACAAAATTCTAGTCAAGTTACATATAAATTTCATTTAGTTCGGAGCTACGGCCTAGAATATATGAACAAAACAAGTTAAACATGGCATTGATGCAAAATGCATTCAAACATCAAGATAACACACCCAAAACAAGTATTCAACATCACATGATGAAACTACATGCAATTCTAAGCAAGTTTCATATAGAACATGCTCAAAACGGAGCAACAGTTCAACACATACACTACAAACAAGTTATAACAACAATCTGTCCAAAACAGCAACTAGACACTTTGCAATCATCAAAAGTACATGCTACAGGAACCATATGAGCACAAACTTGACATGATCTTCAAGTACAGATAACATGCTTCAAATATAATTAAGGTTAAGGTTCATAGGCATCAAGATTAAACCAAGATGGTCAATGCAAAATGAAACTTTATAACACAGAGACATATACATGAGCAGAGTTAATATGATGGCATGTTGGAGGCATGAAACAAAGATTCTACAGCAACTATACATGGCAACCAAGGGCATGGCATCACATTAAACATAACAAAGAGCAAATAACCTTAAAGGATCATATGCATATGTCTCATGGATTAGTGGGAACCAACATGACAAGATTGAATGTTAAAACAGTTTCAGCAAGTGTAAAACAACAACATTATGATAGCATGTTTGCAAGCACGGAACAAAGGCATATGATCTCCAAAATTAACAACCATGGCATTTTAAAAGATTATTCATGGCAAACTTAAATACATGTAATTGGAGCATTTACAGAATAGGCATAGATTAATTAATATCAAGCTAACACCATAGCATCATGAAGTTAACAGAAATCTGGAACAGCATATAGGCATGTTCATGGCAATGAAAACATATGCTACAAGACATATATAAGGCATAAACTGGTATAGCATGATAGAGCATAACAGGGACAACAAAACATGTCAACTAAGCATCTCCAGATTATGCACAGATTAATTGGTAGCATCAAGCAAACATAGCAACATGATATGACAGAAACATACTTGATAGAAAGTTAACAGCAAATAGCCCACTTCACAAGCTTGATGCACTCACTACAGGGCATATCAAAATCCATGGATTGCACCCCAACAAATATGGCATGATTATGCTCCTAAAACATGTTGACATGATGCTCAAAAGAAAATCACACAAAAAGATATAAAAAAGACAAATAGGCAAGTTATAACATTTTTCAGCAGTTAACAGCAACATGCACTTTTGCAATAGAGATTAAGATGCCAAGATGAACCCTAACATGAATGCGAAGTAGACCAGCATTTAGAGCATGAAGAGCAGAACAAGTGAATATCAAGGTAATCACTAAAGGATAAAAAGTGACAAAGTTATAGCACTCACAAGATGCACACATGATGTTAACAAACAACAGATTTCAGCAGTTTATATCACATAGCAGTTTTGCAACGAAGATTAAGGTACCAAGATTAATAGTAACATGAATAAAAACTAGACCATCATGAAGAGAATCAAGATATTAACATTTTGACATATTATTCCCGCAAAACGGAGCCACATGCACATAGTTACAAGCACCCAACCATGCACACATGACAATATGAAATTCGGGGACTTAGCCAAAAACATAGTGAGCGGAGAATACTATTAGACGCACAGGCGGGGTTTTAGGCGGGGCTCACCATGGGCTTTGGCCCAGGTCGGGGAAAAGGTCGGTTGGGCTGGCAGGGTGGCTGCAGTGCTGGGCCGGCTGGGCTCCGCTAGGCCTTGGGTGAGGCCGGCCCACGGTGTTCATGCGGGCGAGCTGCTTTGCTCGATCACGAGCAGAACAATGGCGGTGGCGGCGGCAGCTTCACGAGGTAGGCATGCAGAGGGGGTTCGAGGAGGCCAGGGACGGCGCCGGAGGCCAGATCCGGTGGCCACCTCTCCATTCCCGGTGGTGGAGGCGAGAACGACGAGCTCGAGGGCTGCGCCCATGGCGGGTTCCTGCGGAAGAGAGAGAGAGAAAGGTGAGGGGAGAGAAGAACAAGCAGAGGGAGGGAAATGGAAGAAGGGAGAGGGCAGCGGATCTGGCCTGGGGGTCGCCGGCGGGCGGTTCCGGCGAGCCGGACGAGGAGGCGGGGAGGCAGGGGCTCCGGCGAGCGCGATGGAGGAGCTCCTCTACGGCGGGGGACGAGGAGCGGGAGCAAGAGAGGAGCGGCTCGGGGCGAGCGCTCGGGCACGCGGCGGAGCGGTTCGGGCCCCGATGGGCTTGCCCGGGCAGGATCTGGGCTCAAGGGCCGCGGTAGAGGTGGGGGGAGGCCAGGGTGATGTGGCGGCTTCCCCTTGGATGGGGTGACGGTAGTGTGGCGGCGCAGCGAATGGCGGCGCGCCAAGTGGCGGAGGGAGGCTGGCTGGCGGCGGATCCAAGGAGGGTGGCGGCGTCTGGAAGGTGGAGGTGGTGGCTGCGGGTTGGGTGGTGTGGAAAATGAGGAGGAGGGGTAAGGTTCCAAATAGGAAGGACTAGCCTTCCTTATATAGGCAGGGTTAGGGTTTGAGGGGTCAGGAGGGGTTTTCGGACCGTACGATCGCGACCGTGCGGCCCCGGACAGAGAGGGGACTAGGTGAGTGGTTCAAGGGCTGTGTAGAAGGGGTAGACTTTAAGGAGAGAAGATATAGCAGCCCGACACGGGTTTCTGGAGACCAAAAACGTCCGACATCTGACCGACGAAAATGCTGCTATATGTTTAACGGTTGGTCTATCAAACGGACTCCGAATGCGACGAAACTTGGCAGGTGGTCTACCTACACTATAATAAGACCGCACACCAACTTTCACCCCATTCAGAGAACAGTTTTATGCCACTTATAAAATAATATTTCAGAGGTGCCGCGGGCGATTTCGAGTGTGGTCTAAACTCCGAACGGACAACGGGGAGAACTGGAAGGATCCGGACGGATGCAAGTTTTGAAAAACATGCAGATGAAATGTAGATGACGACATGGCAAAGTGCAACACACAAACAAATGACATAGCAACGATGGCGAATAACTAGAAGACACCTGGCACATCAAACTCGGGGCGCTACAGATAGCATGCCAAGTTTCAAGAATTTTAGATGAGTTTTGGATTTAGTAGAATTTAAAAACTAGGAATCTCAATGTTTGCGGCCGAGTGATGGTGGCAGGGTGTTTGACATTCATTCCCATTTCTTGCATGGGACATATGCAACCAAGGACACAGATTTGAATTTTCAAACAATTTATATGCATTAGAGCATGTGCATGTAGTTCAAATTTGAATTGTTCTCATAAATGCATTGAAAACGCAATTAATGCATAAAAATGTCAAAAAAACCCCGAAAAATCCCAAAAATTGACACAACACTCCTGTTGTTCTATGTTGACACGAGAATTTTTTGAAAGCAATAAGAGGCAATGGATATCATTTCGTCCCCAAAGGCGGGACGTTCCCTACCGAAACCATCAGCCTTGTTGTGAGAACCTCTGGTTTGTGAGAAGCATATCCCCAAACCTGCCCTAAATGGGACAAAAAATTTACCACGACATGTTGATGCCGCTCCATGATAGCATGCCAAGTTTCATGATTTTCAGATGCGTTTTGGATTTACTGGAATTTAAAAACCAGGTATCTCAATGTTTGCGGCCGAGTAATGGTGGCAGGGTGTTTCACATTCATTCACATTTCTTGCATGAGACCTAAGCATGCAACCAAGGACACGAATTTGAATTTTCAACCAATTTATATGCATTAGAGCATGTGCCTGTAGTTCAAATTTTAATTATGCACATGAATGCATAGAAAACTCAGTTAATGTATAAAAATGTCCAAGCGAACCCCGAAAAATCCCGAAAATTGACACACCACTCGTGTTGTTCTATGTTGAGACGAGAAACATTTTGAAAGTAAGAAGAGGCAACATATATCGTTTCGTCCCCCAAGGTGGCACGTGCCCTACTGAAACCATCAGGCTTGTTGTGAGAGAAGCCCTGGTTTGCGAGAAGCTTATACCCACACCTGCCCCAAATGGGACAATATATTTACCACGGCATGTCGCTGACGTTCCATGATATCATTTCAAGTTTCATGAATTTCAGACGAGTTTTCAATTTACTAGAATGTTAAAAGCATGTATCTCAATGTTAGCGGCTGAGCGACAGTGTCAAGGTGTTTGACATTCATTCTCATTTCTTGCATGTGACCTAAGCTTGCAACCAAGGACAAAAATTTGATTTTGCAACCTGTTTTTATGGGCTGGAGCATGTGCTTCAGTTTTGAATTGTGCACCTGAAATGGCTAGAAAACCAATTTAATGTATAAAATTTCCAAACGAACCCTGAATAATTCTAGTTTTTTTACGACACACATATAGTTGCATGTTCACTACAGATAAAGGGTCTAGCAATTCAAACACCGTCCATTGTCGTTGTGACCCCATTATGTAATTCAAATCAAAATTAAAAATCAAGTAGATCCCACACAGTTTATTATCACCAACCGTGTGAGATGCAGCACAAAATATCCTAGAGCACCGTCGGTGTATAGTATGCCTATGGCTTAGGCGAGAAGGTGCGTTAGCTACAGTCCACAGCCGGCATGTCAAGCACACTAGCTCGCTCCCCAAATATCATTTCACTATTCAATCATTGCCGGTGAAAGATGGGGACATGGACTCGCATCGTGAGGGCAACTTCGGCGGCCCACTCCAGCGAGAGCGTGGCCGCAGCCGCCATGCGCGTGCTAACAAGGTGCATGAGCGCGGCCTCAATCTACGACCGGGCAGCCAAGGCAGCCCAAACAGCCACTATTGCTTCTCAGGTGGCGGCAATAACATCTTCCTCGCGGATAGCAGCTGGCGAGAGTGGCATGGCAGCTGTCCGTTCCACAGTGGCGGCCTTAGCCCTGATGGAGGCCGCCCACGACCATGTCGGGGCCGCTCACTCCTAGTTCGTGGCGGTCACCGCACAAATCGAACGAAGCTTCTCCGACAACGATCGACAACCCATGGCCGAAGAGTTGGCAATCACCGAGAGCGTTCGAGCAGCCGTCCGTTCCTCCGCCACATACCTTGCAATGATGGAGCCCATCCAAGCCCAGATCGCGGACGCCCACGCCCAGCTCATGGCAGCCTTTTCTAAAGAGATGGCGGACGCCGATGGCGAGATGCTTGCCGAATATGGTGCGATGGATGCCATGGAGCTCCTTCCCCAGGAGACCGTCGGGCGCGAGCTGGACATGGAGGAGGTGGCGGAGATCGACGAGCACCAGCTGTAGTAGTACTCTTTGTTTTGTTTAATTAAGATCGTTGGTCTTTAATTTGTTAGAGTAATGTTTAGGCCAGATTGTTGAACTTGCTCGATTAAGAAGTGTGGGAGTGCTATAGTATCCTTTGTGTACCCAAATTATGCAATGACGTGGATGAGCACTGTAACCAGGGAAATTGGAATCAAAATTTTTAACATTCAAACTCATCGCACACGGTTAAGCTATCTGAATCGTTTGTGATGTTCACATATTGTACACATTTCTGAATAAGGGACCGTGTCTTATGACACTTTGTCCGCCAGTTTTTTCGCTGAAGCGATTCCAAATTTTCCGCTTCCGCAGAAATATCTACCTCCATGCCCCTCCCCCTTAACAGAAGCCACATTTCCCTGTTTTCGCCTTCCTTTCCTTAAACCTTCACTCCTTGCTTGCAACGGCGCCTCCCTTGCCGGCGACCCTCCTTCATGTTGCTCGGCCTCGTCTATCCAGACAGGTAATCCACACCAGACCCCCATCCCCCTCCTCCTTCCACATCCCACATGCCCTGACCGTCAGTGTGACACCTTCCGCCCAAATCACTGACCCCTCCACCAAATAAGTGCCGCCCTAAGCCATGGTGCATGCAGTATAGCCAGGAGCTCAAGGAGCATTTGGCAGCAGAGAAGCAAATCGTGGCCGCACGCGCGGATGAGGTCGCGATGGCTACTATTCGTGCCAACCCCCAGATCTTGGAGGAGCACCTTTCCATTTGCTAGCTACGCCGGTTAAGCATGCTCGATTTACCTGTTGCGTGTGTTGCTCCTGCCTTTCCTTAACAAATTCTAGTGAATTATGCTATCTAATTTTACCATGCAATTTGTTCCTCCTGTGTATATGTTCTATATATCGTGCAGTGTGGTGCTCACTTATTAACTATTTGGTTAATTAGTTGTCGTCTTCAGGTAATTGTTTGGTTCTATTCTGCAAATGTGATGTTCAATTCTTGAGGCTGCAATTTTTTATTGTCTTCCATGTGAGAAATAAATCAAATTTATCTTTACAAAATACATAAGAAACGAATACAATTGCTATATTTCCAAGTTGTCAAGCATGCTTGGTTTGGTTATACATTGTGCAATGTGGTGCTCAGTTAATGTTTGCTTCATTTGTGTTGTGGTGTTTAGTTAACTATTTGGTTCAATTCTGCAATGCGATGTTCAATAGTTGTGGGTGCATTCTATTATTGTATACCATCTGAGAAGTAAATCAAATTTAGCTGTACTAAATACTTGAGAAACAAATACAATTGCTATATTTCCAAGTTGTTAAGCATGCTTGGTTCGGTTAACTGTCTAATCTTCTATTAGGAGTATGTTATATTATGCAATGTGGTGCTCAGTTAATGTTTGGTTCATTTATTGTGGTGTTTAGTTAACTGCTTGGTTCAATTCTGCAATGCGATGTCCAATTGTCATGGGTGGAATTTTGTATTGTTGTGCATGTGAGGAATAAATCAAATTTGGCTGCACTTAATACATGAGAAACATATAGAAGTGCTATATTTCCCAGTTCTTAATCATGCTTGGTTTGGATAAATGGGTTTTCCATGTGGCTTGGATTAATCTGATGAATCTGCAATGTGCTTATTTTTCATCAACATATTTTAGTGATAACATGCGAACCCTTACTTAACCTGATGACTAACTACCTTATATGTGTTGTAGGGAAACAATGGGAAGCACTGAGGTTTACGATCGAGGTTAGCACGTGCATGGTCTGTTGTCTAATAGCACATTATTGTGAAATTGGAGGAACCATTCTAATATTTAGGTTTTTAACAATTTAGTCTTGCACAGGTAGGTCCTGCTGTTAGAGGTTTTGACCCACTGTTCGACCCTTTTTGCATATGGGGAAATGAGTTGTCCATGAATATCAATCAAGTCAAAAAACGCAGAAAGATTGTTAGGATAAAGAAATTAGTGACAAAAAACAACAAGATCTTTGTCTGCACAATGAAGAAGACATCAGTTCACTACAAGATAGTACTTACTATTATACCTTGCCTTTCTTTTATTCCTTTGCCACATTTCCAATATAGAGAAGATATTTATGCACATCCTTGTTTTCGGGCCATTCCAAAGCAGTTCACTGATGATTACCTCTCAAACCACCTCTATGGTCAGGAGGCGAGGAAGGTTTTCATACAACACCCACAGTTCAATATTGAAGTGTTCCTGAAGAGGATGAAGGATGGACGGTTAATCATCCACATGCACTGGCCTAAAGTTGCAAAGACCTTCAACATCAATGAAGGCTCAATATTCGCCTTCCACTTCACCAGTTTTCCCGATGAGATGCATCTGTCTATGTACCGTCTATGATGCTAATTTCAAAAGGTTCTAAATGTTGCATGTGAAACTTGGTGCTGGTGTAGTTCTGTAATGGGGTAGCTGTGTGTTGAAGTTATATCATGTTGTACTTTGATGTATTTCAATTATGAAATCGTGCTTCCTTAATATGGGAATGAAATATATTATGTGTTTAATATGAGTGTCAATTAGATTAATAAATAGTTTATTAATAATAGGGCAATTAGCCTGCTAATTGGTTTTTGCTATTGCAAACGGTTATTGAGAAAATACCGTGGGTGTTGACCTAAGGCAACACACACAGTTTCTACGAATAAACCGTGTTGGATCGATGAGCAATCACACACGACATTCTCTTCAAAACTGTTTGCATTAGACCACCTTGCGCAAATGTTTACCGCATAAAAACTGTGTGTGATGGACAGCCTTTGCCACACAGTTTCTTCTACACACACAGTGTGATGCATTCAATAACGCAAATGATAAAATTGTTAATATTGTCTGCGATGGGAACACTATCACAAACGATTTAATGGGGAAAATTGTGTGTGATGTACCTACGAATGGAAACGTTTTCCTTGCAGCGACTGTGTGGGATGTATATACGAACGGAAACGTTCAGCGGGGACTGACTGTGTGGGATGTACTTACGACCGGAAATGATTTCGCCTATATAATTGTATTTTTTAGCACTACTATACGTATAACTGTATTTGCTTGCTCGCCAGTCGCACACGGCCTCATTTTGCCGAGCGTGTGTGCCAGGAGGGCATATTCCCGACGGTTTCCGAGTCGTGTGGGAAGGACCCCCCTATCGCCCACATGCACTAGGTGACGATTCCGAACACCGTCGCGGAAACGGGTTAAAAACCATTTGTGTAGCACCTCGTTGTACCAGTGTAGCTTGACAGTGCTGCATCACCTCCCATAGATATGGGTTGATGATGAGTTGAATAACTTGTCCCTGGAGGAGCTTGACACAGCCATGATGGATTGGATTTGACAGAAAACAGCGAGAAAAGAAATCGGGAGATTTCTCCGCGATACGGAGGTCAACAGGTTCGGGAGGTATAAAAGATTTTTTTTATCTTGGGGAACAAGCAGAACAAAGAAAAACGGAGTCCGGAAAGTACCCGAGGTGGGCACAACCCACCCGGGCACGCCCTGGTGTATCGTGCCCACCAGGGTCACATTCGTGGAAGTTTCCTATTTTCCTAAAAAAAATCCAGAACAGACAAGAAATATTTTTGCGGATTTTTCGGAGTTCGTTTACTTACCGTATCACGTACCTCCCTTTTTTCATGATTCTGGAGTGTTCCCGAGGTTTCCTTTATGTGTTCTTCCGGTGTCAAAGTTTGAATGATATTGCTTTCAACATTAATGGGTGTACCTGAGATATATTGTTTTGTTCCTTGCCCATTGACAACCTTCGGGTTAGTACCTTCGACATTGTTTATTTTGATAGCTCCGGACCGATAGACCTCCTCGATGACATAGGGTCCTTCCCATTTGGAGAGGAGTTTTCCTGCAAAGAATCTAAAATGAGAGTTGTACAAAAGAACATATTCTCCAACTTTGAACTCACGCTTTTGGATTCTTTTGTCATGCCATCTTTTAATTTTTTCTTTGAATAGCTTTGCATTTTCATAAGCCTGGGTTCTCCATTCATCTAATGAGCTAATATCAAATAACCTCTTTTCACCAACAAGTTTGAAATCATAATTGAGTTCTTTAATTGCCCAATATACTTTATGTTTTAACTCAAGAGGCAAATGACAAGGTTTTCCATAGACCATTTTATATGGAGACATACCCATAAGATTTTTATAAGCTATTCTATAAGCCCGAAGTGCATCATCTAATTTCTTAGGCAAATTCTTCCGGGGCCTATTGACAGTCTTTTGTCAGATTAGTTTTATTTCACTATTGCTAAGTTCAACTTGACCACTAGACTGAGGATGATAAGGTGATGCAATTCTATGGTTAACATCATACCTAGCAAGCATTTTACGGAAAGCACCATGATTAAAGTGTGAACCACCATCAGTCATTAAATATCTAAGGACTCCAATCCTTGGGAAAATAACTTCCTTAAGCATTTTAATAGAGGTGTTGTGATCAGCACTACTGGATGGAATAGCTTCTAACCACTTAGTAACATAATCAAGAACAACCAAAATATGTGTATACCCATTACAAGAAGGAAAATGTCCCATGAAATCAAATCCCCAAACATCAAATGGTTCAACAGCAAGTGAATAATTCGTAGGCATTTCTTGACGCTTACCGATATTACCTATTCTTTGGCATTCATCACAAGACGAGACAAACTTACGGGCATCTTTGAAGAGAGTATGCCAATAAAAACCAGATTGCAATACATTATGAGTGGTTCTGTCTCCCGTGTGATGTCCTCCATAAGCTTCAGAGTGACATTTCCTTAGGATTTGTTCTGTTCATGCTCAGGTAAACAACATCTAATAATACCATCTACTCCTTCTTTATAAAGATGTGGGTCATCCCAAAAGGAATGTCTTAAATCATAGAAGAATTTTTTCTTTTGTTGGTATGTGAAGCTAGGTGGTATGTATTTAGCAAAAATATAATTAGCATAGTCATCATACCAAGGTGTACTATTAGAAACATTTATTGCGGCTAGTTGTTCATCAGGAAAGCTATCATTAATAGGTTGTGGGTTATCAAGAATATTTTCAAGCCTAGACAAGTTATTGATACGTCTCCAACGTATCTATAATTTTTGATTGTTCCATGCTATTATATTACCCGTTTTGGATGTTTATGGGCTTTACTTTACACTTTTATATCATTTTTGGGACTAACCTACTAACCAGAGGCCCAGCCCAAATTGCTGTTTTTTTTGCCTATTTCAGTGTTTCGAAGAAAAGGAATATCAAACGGAGTCCAAACGGAATGAAACCTTCGGGAGCGATCTTTTTGGAACAAACGTGATCCAGAGGACTTGGAGTGGAAGTCAAGAAACAAGCGAGGCGGCCACGAGGGTGCCCGGCGCGCCCCCTACAGGTGGGCGCACCCCCACCCTCGTGGGCCCCTTGAGCATCCACTGACCTACTTCTTCCTCCTATGTGTACCCTTGTACCCCAAAACCATCGAGGAGCACCACGCAAAACTATTTCCACCGCCGTAACCTTCTGTATCCGCGAGATCCCATCTTGGAGCCTTCCCGGAGGGCCTCTACATCATCTCCAAGGCCCTTCCGATGAGTTGTGAGTAGTTTACCACAAACCTTCGGGTCCATAGTTATTAGCTAGATGGCTTCTTCTCTCTCTTTGAATCTCAATACAAAGTTCTCCTTGATCTTCTTGGAGATCTATTCGATGTAACTCTTTTTGCAATGTGTTTGTCGAGATCTGATAAATTGTGGGTTTATGATCAAGTTTATCTATGAGAAATATTTGAATCTCCTCTGAATTCTTTTATGTGTGATTAAGTTATCTTTGCAAGTCTCTTCGAATTATCAGTTTGGTTTGGCCTACTAGATTGATCTTTCTTGCAATGGGAGAAGTGCTTAGCTTTGGGTTCAATCTTTGATGAGGACATCAATACCATTGTTACACCCGCAGCCCCTACTGCTATACATACTGGACCAATTACTAGAGCTCGCGCACGCCAACTAAATTACCAGGTACTTTCGTTTCTTGGTAATGATTCTAATGTTCATGAGAATATGATGCTGCCTAAATTGGATACATTTGTTTTTCTTACAAATGAAGGGCCTAGCTTGGAGAAGGATGAACATTGGAGCAAGAACAAGCATGGATGATGGCATGCGCAAGGGGAACAAGAACAGAGTTACAAGTGATGATTTCAGGTCTTTGAAGCCACCATAACGAGTGCATGAAGCCTTGGACGAAATATACAAGATGCCACTTCATAAATTTCGTCTAGAGGCTATTATAGGTGCCGCGTCACCTTTTTATTGGGCCAGGCCCATGTAATTTCGAAATACATAAATATAGGCTATTTTTAGAGTCCGTATGTGTGGGGAAACAATAGATAGGGTTGATTTTGGACCCCTCCACCAAGGGCCACGAAATTCCCCCTCTCTTCCTCCATATATACAGCCCTTAGGGCAACGTTTAGACTTTGGGGTTTTGTTTAGATTAAAGTTCGCCATAGCTGCAACTTCGCGTACTTCGTTTGTGTTCAACGACCAGACAAAGGCGTCACAGAACCCCACCTTGATCAATAAAGCTTTCATCTTATATTCACAATATCCAGATTGCAATCTTAGTTTCTTGCTTGTTCTTCGTTTGCTCGCAGGAAACAGACCCTCGTGGTCAGGTTGATCGTGATCCGGCGTGGTCAATAACCTCTCGGAGTTGGTTTAGCGATTGCTAAGGCGCGACGTCCTCGCACGTTCGTAGTCGGATCGTCAAAGTCGACTTCCACCAAAGCGATATCCATCATCTCATCGAAAGACGGGACACCTTTGCCTCTATCAAGTGGTATCAGATTTCCAGGTTGCTCACTGAGATTTTACAGGTTTTCGTAGTTTAGATCGAGTCTGTTCTTCATACCTACAGTCCACGAAAAAGCCACAAAAAATTAGGGTTAGTTCATCATATCCGAACCAATCTGAGCCTTTGCATAATCTTTTTAGGGTTTTGCTTTGTTGAATTTGCGGTTGCATCGTCGTGTCTAGTTGCTGGTCTTAGAGTCTAGTCTTTTAGAGTTTCGAGTTCTGGTCATAAGTTGTCATGTCGCCGCCGCACCATCATCATCGCCCCTGCCATCTACCACCACCGCTTATCCGCCACCGCTTCGAATCCGTATCCATATACCACCACCGCTGTCATATACCACCACCGCTGCCATCTACCACCATATATCCACCACCAATCCGAGTTCTTGTCATATTAGGTTTGTTTTCGAGATCCATCTAGATTCCGATTCGTGTTTCCTTGCCGGAGTAGGTTTCGAAAAAAAAAGAGTCCGGAAACCACCCTCCGTTTAGGCCAAAAAATTTTCGAAAACGCATTTTTCGAAATTTTTTATGGATATCCCATTTTAGGTGTTTCTGAGTGTTTTGAGACAGGTGCCATTATAGGAAGTTTTTTTTGACCCGTTTCCAGTTTTTGGGTCCGGGCAGTCGAAAAAAAAAATTGGTCAAAAAAATTTCGTGCCCATTCTGTCAGTTTGACCTAGGAAGAGTTTTGAGACACTCGCCATTATAGTGATTTTTCGCCAAAAAAAACAGCGCAAAAAAAAGAGCGAAAAAAATAAATCCAGAGTGTGCTTTTCCCTTGTTTACGTGTCGCGCCATGATTTTGTTGGTGTTCTAGGCTCGCGTCTCTAGCACAGTCTAGCCTAGGACCAGCACAGTACCGTCGTTGAGCGTTTATTCAACTTTGCATCTCTGAATTGATTATTGCTGACCCTTTTTGCTACCATATTATAAGCCTTCCCAGCTCCACATACATCTACGTCGTGCGTTTGACTCTCCCTGGTAATCGCTCTATCCAAGCTTTGAGAGTTTTTGACTACAACGGTTGCCAATCACCGCCTGCTGCTGGGTAAGAACTGGTAAGAATTTGAGATTTGCTTGACGGATTTGTGACACCCACCACCACCTCTTGTTAGTAGTCTGTAGGATCATATTCTTGTGTGTTTCTATTGCTGCTAACCATGCCAGGATCACAAGCCGACGAGACTGACTGGGAGAACATGACGAATAAGGATTTGCATGATAAATTTCAGCAAATGATGAGTGGACAGGTGCAAGATGTGCTAAACAGATTTGAAGAGGCCATGGAGAAGATAGATGGCATGGAGAAGACATTCAAAACAAAGCTCGATAACAAGTTTAATGAATTGCTCGCGCATCTTCCACCACCACCACCCGCTGCAACTAACGCACCTCTCCAACAACAACAACAATGACTACCTCCACGTCGCGAAACAGACCTCCGCCGAGCGAGCCGTGTTCCCCATGCGTTTGGCCAAACTGTTGGTGCTGCTGTTGATACTTCTGTGGCTCCTGCTGCTAATGTGGAGGAGGATGATTATGTGGGAGATTACGAGGATGAGGTTGCTCAAAATCAGAACTACGTGCAACCACCTGCACCACAACCACCAGGTCGTCCACATGCAAATAATCACAATGGTAGGGCTTTCCCTCAGGTACGAGATCATGACCATCTTCCTAAACTGAAATTGAATATTCCACCTTTCGAGGGTAGATATGTTCCTGATATATATCTTACTTGGGAGTTAGAAACTGAACAACGATTTACATGTTTACAATATCCCGAGGAGAGACGGGTTGGCGCTGCTGTTTGTGCTTTCACTAGTTTTGCATGTGTATGGTGGTCTGAACATGTAGATTATATCCTATTCCAACTACTTGGGCTGCTTTGAAAACTGCTATGCGTACTCATTGGGTTCCACCATATTATCAACGTGAATTGCTTCAAAAATTACAGCGCTTAAGACAAGGAAAAAATTCTATAGAAGAATATTATCAGGAATTACAAACTGGCATGATTAGATGTGGTATTGTTGAGGAGAATGAAGCTATGCTTGCACGTTTTCTGGGTGGATTAAATAGAGAGATTCAGACCATTCTAGACTATAAGGAGTATACTAATATCACTCGTTTATTCCATCTTGCTTGTAAAGCTGAACGTGAAGTGCAGGATCGACAAGCATTGGCGTGAACTAACTTTTCTGCAGGCCGACCTTCATCATGGACACCGCGTGCATCTTCTACTTCAACTGCACCAGCACCTCAATCAGGTGCCTCCTTCAGTCGTGATACAAGAAAACAGGCACAACCACCATTATCTGCCAAGAGCGCACCTGCTGGGCCTACATAGAGTTCTTCTTCTTCCATGGCATCAACAGGGCACACAAGTGATATTATTTGTCGTCGTTGTAAGGGAGGAGGTGATTATGCGAGAGAATGCAAATCTCCGCGTGTGATGATTGCTACTGCGGATGGTGGATATGAGTCCGCTAGTGACTATGATGAGGAGACTTTGGCTCTTATTACACGTGAAGAACATGGTGGAGATGATTCTGATCATGAGACGCAATACATGGCTCCTGAAGACGCTGATAGGTATGAATGTTTAGTTGCTCAACGTGTTTTGAGTGTGCAGGTCACACAAGCTGAGCAAAATCAGAGGCACAATTTGTTCCATACCAAGGGAGTTGTGAAAGAACGTTCTGTGCGCGTCATCATAGATGGAGGGAGCTGCAACAACTTGGCTAGCATGGAGATGGTGGAGAAGCTTTCTCTCACCACAAGACCACATCCACATCCTTACTACATCCAATGGTTCAACAACAGCGGCAAGGTTAAGGTAACACGTACTATTCGTGTGCATTTTAGTATATCTACATATGCTGATTATGTTGATTGTGATGTGGTACCTATGCAAGCATGTTCCTTATTACTTGGTAGACCATGGCAATTTGATAAAAATTCTGTACACCATGGTAGAAACAATCAGTATACTCTTGTTCATAAGGATAAAAATATTACTTTGCTTCCTATGACTCCTGATTCTATTTTGAAAGATGATATTAATAGAGCTAATAAAGCAAAACAGGAGAAGAATAAGAGTGAAAATCAGATTGTGGCAAAAGAATTTGAGCAACAAATGAAGCCTAATCATAAACCATCTAGTGTTGCTTCTGAAATTAAATTGAAAAGTGCATGTTTATTTGCCACCAAATCTGATATTGATGAGCTAGATTTCAGCAAATCTGTTTGCTATGCTTTTGTGTGCAAAGAGGCATTATTTTCATTCGAGGACGTGCCTTCCTCTTTGCCTCCTGCTATCACTAACATTTTGCAGGAGTTCGCTGACGTCTTTCCACAAGACGTGCCACCGGGATTACCACCTATTCGAGGGATTGAGCATCAGATTGACTTAATTCCCGGTGCTTCACTGCCAAACCGTGCGCCATACTGTACCAATCCAGAGGAGACAAAGGAGATTATGCGTCAAGTACAAGAGCTTCTCGACAAAGGTTATATACGCGAATCCCTTAGTACTTGTGTTGTTCCTATTATTCTAGTGCCGAAAAAGGATGGTACATCGCGTATGTGTGTTGATTGTAGAGGCATTAATAATATTACTATTCGTTATTGTCATCCTATTCCTAGGCTAGATGATATGCTTGATGAATTGAGTGGCTCTACAATATCCTCCAAAGTTGATTTGCGTAGTGGATACCATCAAATTCGTATGAAATTGGGGGATGAATGGAAAACAACATTTAAAACTAAGTTTGGATTATATGAGTGGTTAGTCATGCCTTTTGGGTTAACTAATGCACCTAGTACTTTCATGAGACTAATGAACGAAGTTTTACGTGCTTTCATTGGACGATTTGTGGTAGTCTATTTTGATGATATACTGATTTATAGCAGATCTTTGGAAGAACATTTGGAACATTTACGTGCTGTTTTTATTGCTCTACGTGATGCACGTTTGTTTGGTAACCTTGGGAAGTGCACCTTTTGCACCGACCGAGTATCTTTTCTTGGCTATGTTGTTACTCCACAGGGAATTGAAGTTGATAAAGCCAAGATTGAAGCTATTGAGAGTTGGCCGCAGCCCAAAACGGTCACACAAGTGAGGAGTTTTCTTGGCCTCGCTGGATTCTATAGGCATTTTGTGAGAGATTTCAACACCATTGCTGCACCTCTCAATGAGCTTACAAAGAAAGATCTGCCTTTTCTTTGGGGTACCGCACACGAAGAAGCCTTCTCGGTATTGAAAGATAAGTTGACACATGCTCCTTTACTCCAACTTCCTGATTTTAATAAGACTTTTGAGCTTGAATGTGATGCTAGTGGAATTGGATTAGGAGGTGTGTTATTACAAGATGGCAAACCTGTTGCATACTTTTCTGAAAAATTGAGTGGGACTAGTCTGAATTATTCTACTTATGATAAAGAATTATATGCTCTTGTTCAGACTTTAGAAACATGGCAACATTATTTATGGCCCAAAGAATTTGTTATACATTCTGATCATGAATCTTTGAAACATATTAAAAGTCAAGCTAAACTGAATCGTAGACATGCTAAATGGGTTGAATTCATTGAGACTTTCCCTTATGTCATTAAACACAAGAAGGGAAAGGAAAATGTTATTGCTGATGCATTGTCTCGTCGCTATACTATGCTTTCACAACTTGACTTCAAAATATTTGGTTTGGAGACCATCAAAGATCAATATGTGCATGATGCTGATTTTAAAGATGTAATGCAGAATTGTAAAGAAGGAAGAATGTGGAACAAGTTTGTCGTTAACGATGGATTTATGTTTTGTGCTAACAAGCTATGCATTCCAGCTAGCTCCGTTCATCTTTTGTTGTTGCAGGAGGCGCATGGAGGAGGATTAATGGGACACTTTGGCGTGAAGAAGACGGAGGACGTACTTGCTACACATTTCTTTTGGCCAATGATGAGACGGGATGTTGAGCGTTTTATTGCTCGCTGCACTACATGTCAAAAAGCTAAGTCACGACTCAATCCTCATGGTTTATATATGCCTTTGCCTGTACCTAGTGTTCCTTGGGAGGATATATCTATGGACTTTGTTTTAGGTTTACCTCTAAGAAAGAAGGGGAGGGATAGCATATTTGTTGTCGTGGATAGATTCTCGAAAATGGCACACTTTATACCATGTCATAAAAGCGATGATGCTGTTAATGTTGCTGATTTGTTCTTTCGTGAAATTATTTGCTTGCATGGTGTGCCAAATACTATTGTTTCAGATCGTGATACTAAATTTCTTAGCCACTTCTGGAGATGTTTATGGGCTAAGTTGGGGACTAAACTGCTTTTTAGTACTACTTGTCACCCCCAAACTGATGGCCAAACTGAAGTAGTCAATAGAACATTGTCTACTATGCTTAGGGCTGTTTTGAAGAGTAATAAGAAAATGTGGGAGGAATGCTTGCCTCATATTGAATTTGCTTATAATCGTTCATTGCATTCTACTACTAAGATGTGCCCTTTTGAAGTTGTGTATGGTTTCCTACCTCGTGCACCTATTGATTTGTTGCCTCTTCCATCTTCGGAGAAGGTTAATTTTGATGCTAAACAACGTGCTGAATTGATTTTAAAAATGCATGAGTTAACTAAGGAAAACATTGAGCGTATGAATGCCAAATATAAACTTGCTGTTGATAAGGGTAGAAAACATGTTGTGTTTGCACCTGGAGATCTTGTTTGGTTACATTTGCGTAAGGATAGATTTCCTGATTTGCGCAAATCAAAGCTCATGCCACGGGCTGATGGTCCCTTTAAGGTGTTAGAGAAAATAAATGATAATGCATATAAACTTGAGCTGCCTGCAGATTTTGGGGTTAGTCCCACTTTTAACATTGCAGATTTGAAGCCTTATTTGGGTGAGGAAGATGAGCTTCCGTCGAGGACGACTTCATTTCAAGAAGGGGAGGATGATGAGGACATCAATACCATTGTTACACCCACAGCCCCTGCTGCTATACATACTGGACCAATTACTAGAGCTCGCGCACGCCAACTAAATTACCAGGTACTTTCGTTTCTTGGTAATGATTCTAATGTTCATGAGAATATGATGCTGCCTAAATTGGATACATTTGTTTTGCTTACAAATGAAGGGCCTAGCTTGGAGAAGGATGAACATTGGAGCAAGAACAAGCATGGAGATGATGGCGTGCGCAAGGGGAACAAGAACAGAGTTACAAGTGATGATTTCAGGTCTTTGAAGCCACCATAACGAGTGCATGAAGCCTTGGATGAAATATACAAGATGTCACTTCATAAATTTCGTCCAGAGGCTATTATAGGTGCTGCGTCACCTTTTTATTGGGCCAGGCCCATGTAATTTCGAAATACATAAGTATAGGCTATTTTTAGAGTCCGTATGTGTGGGGAAACAAGAGATAGGGTTGATTTTGGACCCCTCCACCAAGGGCCACGAAATTCCCCCTCTCTTCCTCCATATATACAGCCCTTAGGGCACCGTTTAGACTTTGGGGTTTTGTTTAGATTAAAGTTTGCCATAGCTGCAACTTCGCGTACTTTGTTTGTGTTCAACGACCAAACAAAGGCGTCACAGAACCCCACCTTGATCAATAAAGCTTTCATCTTATATTCGCAATATCCAGATTGCAATATTAGTTTCTTGCTTGTTCTTCATTTGCTCGGAGGAAACAGACCCTCGTGGTCAGGTTGATCGTGCTCCGGCGTGGTCAATAACCTCTCGGAGTTGGTTTAGCGATTGCTAAGGCGCGACGTCCTCACACGTTCGTAGTCGGATCATCAAAGTCGACTTCCAGCAAAGCGATATCCATCATCTCATCGAAAGACGGGACACCTTTGCCTCTATCAATCTTGCGGTGTCCTTTCCCAGTGACAGCAGGGGCAGCAAGGCACGTATTGTATTGGTTCCATCGAGGATAAAAAAATGGGGTTTATATCATATTGCATGAGTTTATCCCTCTACATCACGTCATGTTTCTTAATGCGTTAATCTGTTTTTTATGAACTTAATACTCTAGTTGCATGCTGGATAGCGGTCGATGTGTGGAGTAATAGTAGTAGATGCAGAATCGTTTTGATCTACTTGTCATGGACGTGATGCCTATATAATGATCATGCCTAGATAATCTCGTAATTATTCGCTTTTCTATCAATTGCTCGACGGTAATTTGTTCACCCACCGTAATACTTATGCTATCTTGAGAGAAGCCACTAGTGAAACCTATGGCCCCCGGGTCTATCTTTTATCATATAAGCTTTCAATCTACTTTTATTTGCATCTTTTACTTTTCCAATCTATATCATAAAAATACCAAAAATATTTATCTTATCATATTATCTCTATCAGATCTCACTTTCGCAAGTGGCCGTGAAAGGATTGACAACCCCTTTATTGCGTTGGTTGTGAGTTCTTGTTTTTTGTGTAGGTGCGTGGGACTTTTGAGGAGCCTCCTACTGGATTGATACCTTGGTTCTCAAAAACTGAGGGAAATACTTACGCTACTATTGCTGCATCACCCTTTCCTCTTCAAGGAAAACCAACGCAAGCTCAAGACGTAGCAAGAAGGATTTCTGCCGCCGTTGCCGAGGACGTCTTCGCTCAAGTCATGACATACCAAGTACCCATCACAAACTCATCTCCCTCGCATTACATTATTTGCCATTTGCCTCTCGTTTTCCTCTCCCCCACTTCACCCTTGCCGTTTTATTTGCCCTCTCTTTCCCAATCTCCTCTCTCGTTCGCTTGCCTTTTTGTTTGCTTGTGTGTTGGATTGCTTGTCGCGATGGCGCAAGACAATACCAAATTGTGTGACTTTTCCAATACCAATAATAATGATTTCCTTAGTACTCCGATTGCTCCTCTTAATGATGTTGAGTCTTGTGAAATCAATGCTGCTTTGCTGAATCTTGTTATGAAAGATCAATTCTCCGGCCTTCCTAGTGAATATGCCGCTACCCATCTAAACAACTTTGTTGATTTGTGTGAGATGCAAAAGAAGAAAGACACGGATAATGATATTGTTAAATTGAAGTTATTTCCGTTTTCACTTAGAGATCGTGCTAAAGTTTGGTTTTCGTCTTTGCCTAAGAATAGTATTGATTCATGGAATAAGTGCAAAGATGCTTTTATCTCTAAGTATTTTCCTCCCGCTAAGATCATCTCTCTTAGGAACGATATTATGAATTTTAAACAACTTGATCATGAGAATTTTTCCCAATCTTGGGAAAGAATGAAATTAATGATTTGCAATTGCCCTACTCATGGTTCGAATTTATGGATGATCATACAAAAAATTTATGCCGGATTGAATTTTGCTTCTAGAAATCTTTTAGATTCGGCCGCGGGAGGCACATTTATGGAAATCACCTTAGGAGAAGCTACTAAACTCCTTGATAACATTATGGCTAATTATTCTCAATGGCACACCGAAAGATCTACTAGTAAAAAAGTGCATGCTATAGAAGAAATTAATGTTTTGAGTGGAAAGATGGATGAACTTATGAAATTGTTTGCTACTATGGGTGCTTATATTGATCCTAGTGATATGCCTTTGTCTACTTTGATTGAGAATAATAATGAATCTTTGGATGTGAATTTTGTTGGTAGGAATAATTTTGGTAACAATGCTTATAGAGGAAACTTTAATCCTAGACCGTTCCCTAGTAATTCCTCTAATAATTATGGAAATTCCTACAATAATTCTTATGGTAATTTTAATAAGATGCCCTCTGATTTCGAGAATAGCGTTAAAGAATTTATGATCTCTCAAAAGAATTTTAATGCCTTGCTTGAAGAAAAATTGCTTAAAGTTGATGATTTGGCTAGGAATGTTGATAGACTTTCGCTTGATGTTGATTCTTTGAAACTTAGATCTACTCCGCCTAAGCATGATATCAATGAGTCTCTCAATGCTATGAGAATTTCCATTGATGAGTTCAAATAAAGAACCGCTAGATTGCGTGCTAAGTAAGATTGCTTTGTAAAAGCGTGTTCTTCTAGTTTTCATGAAAATAATGATGAAGATCTAAAAGTTATTGATGTGTCTCCTACTAAATCTTTGTTTTGCAATCTGAATCTTAATAATGATGGGACTGGAGATGAGTCAACTTTAGTTAAAAGGCGTCCCAATGATTCGGAGTTTTTAGATCTTGATGCTAAATTTGGTAAAAGTGGGATTGGAGAGGTCAAGACTTTAAATAGCATTGAACCCACTATCTTGGATTTCAAGAAATTTAATTATGATAATTGTTCTTTAGTAGATTGTATTTCCTTGTTGCAATCCGTTTTGAATTCTCCTCATGCTTATGGTCAAAATAAAGCTTTTACCAAACATATTGTTGATGCCTTGATGCAATCTTATGATGAAAAACTTAATTTGGAAGTTTCTATACCAAGAAAACTTAATGATGAGTGGCAAACTACTATAAAGATTAAAATTAAAGATCATGAGTATTATGCTTTATGTGATTTGGGTGCTAGTGTTTCCACGATTCCGAAAACTTTATTTGATATTCTAGGTTTCCATGATCTTGATGATTGCTCTTTAAATTTGTACCTTGCGGATTCCACCATTAAGAAACCTATGGGAAGGATCGATGATGTTCTTATTGTTGCAAATAGGAATTATGTGCCCATAGATTTTACCGTTCTTGACATAGATTGCAATCTTTCATGTCCTATTATTCTTGGTAGACCTTTCCTTATAATGATTGGTGCAATTATTGATATGAAGCAAGGGAATATTAGATTCCAATTTCCATTAAGGAAAGGCATGGAGCACTTTCCAAGAAAGAAAGCCAAATTACCTTATGGATCTATCATGCGAGCTACTTATGAATTGAGTGCCAAATATGGCACTACTTAGATCTATCCTCGCTTTTATGCCTAGCTAGGGGCGTTAAATGATAGCGCTAGTTGGGAGGCAACCCAATTTTATTTTAGTTTTTAGTTTTTGCTTCTGTTTAGTACTAAATTTTTCATCTACCTTCTGTTTATATGTGTTTTCATGTTTTAATTAGTGTTTCTGCCAAGTAGAACCTATAGGATAACCTATGGTGATAGTTAATCTGATTCTGCTGAAAAACAGAAACTTTGCATGCACGAAAACAATTTTAGTAATTCAAAGGAACGTGATTTTGCGTTGATTCTTTTTACTGTAGATCAATAGAAAAATTGCCCAGGACTTCCTATTTTGGTAGGAGTTCTAGAGTTCCATAAGTATTCAAGAGTTACAGATTGCTACAGACTGTTCTGTTTTTGACAGATTTTGCTTTTCGTGTGTTGTTTGCTTATTTTGATGCATCTATGGCTAGTATTAAGTGGTATGAACCATAGAGAAGTTGGAATACATTAGGTTTAACACCAATATAAATAAAGAATGAGTTCATTACAGTACCTTATGTGGTGGTTTTTCTTTCTTGCACTAACGGAGCTTATGAGATTTCCTGTTGAGTTTTGTGTTGTGAAGTTTTCAAGTTTTGGGTAAAGATTTGATGGACTATGGAATTAGGAGTGGTAAGAGCCTAAGATTGGGGATGCACATGGCACCCCAAGATATTCAAGGATAGACAAAAGCCTAAGCTTGGGGATGCCCTGGAAGGCATCCCCTCTTTCATCTTCGTCTATCGGTAACTTTACTTGGAGCTATATTTTTATTCACCACATGATATGTGTTTTGCTTGGAGCGTCTTGTATGATATTAGTCTTTGCTTTTTAGGTTACCACAATCATCCTTGCTGTACACACCTTTTGGGAGAAACCCACTTGATTGGAATTTATTAGAATACTTTATGTGCTTCACTTATATCTTTTGAGCTAGATAAATTTTGCTCTAGTGCTTCACTTATATCTTTTAGAGCACGGCGGTGGCTTTATTTTGTAGAAATTTTTAATCTCTCATTATTCACTTATATTATTTTTAGAGTCTCTTAGAACAGCATGGTATTTGCTATGGTTATAAAATTGGTCCTAGAATGATGGGCATCCAAGTTGGGTATAATAAAAACTATCATAGGAAGTGAATTGGATGCTATGATCAATTTGATACTTGATAATTATTTTGAGACATGGAGATGGTGATATTAGAGTCATGCTAGTTGGGTGATTATGAATTTAAAGAATGCTTGTGTTGAAGTTGGCAAGTCCCGTAGCATGCACGTATGGTAAAAGTTGTGTAACAAATTTGAAACATGAGGTGTTCTTAGATTGTCATCCTTATGAGTGGCGGTCGGGGACGAGCGATGGTCTTTTCCTACCAATCTACCCCCTAGGAGCATGTGCGTAGTGCTTGGTTTTTGATGACTTGTAGATTTTTGCAATAAGTATATGAGTTCTTTATGACTAATGTTGAGTCCATGGATTATACGCACTCTCACCGTTCCATCATTGCTGGCCTCTTCGGTACCGTGCATTGCCCTTTCTCACCTTGAGAGTTGGTGCAAACCATCCAAACCCCGTGATATGATATTCTCTATCACACATAAGCCTCCTTATATCTTCCTTAAAACAGCCACCATACCTACCTATTATGGCATTTCCATAGCCATTCCGAGATATATTGCCATGCAACTTTCCACCGTTCCGTTCATCATCATGACGCATATCATCATTGTCATATTGCCTTGCATGATCATGTAGTTGACATCCTATTTGTGGCAAAGCCACCATGCATAATTTTTCATACATTTTACTCTTGATTCATTGCCCATCACGGTACACCGTCGGAGGCATTCATATAGAGTCATATCTTGTTCTAGTTTTGAGTTGTAATTCATGAGTTGTAAATAAATAGAAGTGTGATGACCATCATTATTAGAGCATTGTCCCCAAATAAAAAAAAGAAAGGCCAAATAAAAAAAGGAAGGCCCAAAAAAAAGAAAATAAGAAGGGGGCAATGTTACTATCCTTTTCCACACTTGTGCTTCAGAGTAGCACCATGTTCTTCATATAGAAAGTTTTTCATGTTTTCACTTTCATATACTAGTGGGAATTTTTCATTATAGAACTTGGCTTGTATATTCCTACGATGGGCTTCCTTAAAATGCCCTAGGTCTTCGTGAGCAAGCAAGTTGGATGCACACCCACTAGTTTCTTTTGTTGAGCTTTCATATATTTATAGCTCTAGTGCATCCGTTGCATGGCAATCCCTACTCCTCATGTTGACATCAATGGATGGGCATCTCCATAGCCTGTTGATTATCCTCGTCAATATGAGACTTTCTCCTTTTTTGTCTTCTCCACACAACCTCCATCATCATATTCTATTCCACCCATAGTGCTATATCCATGGCTCACGCTCATGTATTTGAAAAAAGTTTGAGATTATTTAAGTACGAAACAATTGCTTGGCTTGTCTTCGGGGGTGTGCAAGATGGGAGCATTTTTGTGTGACGAAAATGAAGCCTAGCCTAACTATATGATTTTGTAGGGATGAACTTTCTTTAGCCATGTTATTTTGAGAAGACATGATTGCTTTGATTAGTATGCTTGAAGTATTACTATTTCTTCTGTCAATATGAACTTTTATTTTGAATCATTTGGATCTGAACATCCATGCCACAATAAAGAAAATTATATTAAGAATTATGGTAGATAGCATTCCACATCAAAAAATCTGTTTTTATCATTTACCTACTCGAGGATGAGTAGGAATTAAGCTTGGGGATGCTTGATACGTCTCCAACGTATCTATAATTTTTTATTGTTTCATGCTATTATATTACCCGTTTTGGATGTTTATGGGCTTTACTTTATCATTTTTGGGACTAACCTACTAACCAAAGGCCCAACCCGAATTGCTATTCTTTTGCCTATTTCAGTGTTTCGAAGAAAAGGAATATCAAACAGAGTCCAAACAGAATGAAACCTTCGGGAGCGATCTTTTTCGAACAAACGTGATCCAGAGGACTTGGAGTGGAAGTCAAGAAACAAGCGAGGCGGCCATGAGGGTGCCCGGCGCGCCCCCTACAGGTGGGCGCGCCCCCCACCCTTGTGGGCCCCTCGAGCGACCACCAACCTACTTCTTCCTCCTATATATACCCTTATACCCCAAAACCATCGAGGAGCACCACGAAAAACTATTTCCACCACCGTAACCTTCTGTATCCGCGAGATCCCATCTTGGAGCCTTCGTCGGCGCTCCGCCGGAGGGGGAATCGATCACGGAGGGCCTCTACATCCTCTCCAAGGCCCTTCCGATGAGTTGTGAGTAGTTTACCACAGACCTTCGGGTCCATAGTTATTAGCTAGATGGCTTCTTCTCTGACTTTGAATCTCAATACAAAGTTCTCATTGATCTTCTTGGAGATCTATTCGATTTAACTCTTTTTGCGGTGTGTTTGTCGAGATCAGATGAATTGTGGGTTTATGATCAAGTTTATCTATGATAAATATTTGAATCTCCTCTAAATTCTTTTATGTGTGATTAAGTTATCTTTGCAAGTCTCTTTGAATTATCAGTTTAGTTTGGCATACTAGATTGATCTTTCTTGCAATGGGAGAAGTGCTTAGCTTTGGGTTCAATCTTGCGGTGTCCTTTCCTAGTGACAGTAGGGGCAGCAAGGCACGTATTGTATTGTTGCCATCGAGGATAAAAAGATGGGTTTTATATCATATTGCATGAGTTTATCCCTCTACATCATGTGATCTTTCTTAATGCGTTACTCTGTTCTTTATGAACTTAATACTCTAGATGCATGCTGGATAGCGGTCGATGTGTGGAGTAATAGTAGTAGATGCAGAATTGTTTCGATCTACTTGTCACGGACGTGATGTCTATATACATGATCATGCCTAGATAATCTCATAATTATTCGCTTTTCTATCAATTGGTCGACAGTAATTTGTTCACCCACCGTAATACTTATGCTATCTTGAGAGAAGCCACTAGTGAAACCTATGGCCCCCGGGTCTATCTCTTATCATATAAGCTTTCAATCTACTTTTATTTGCATCTTTTACTTTTCCAATCTATATCATAAATGTACCAAAAATATTTATCTTATCATGTTATCTCTATCAGATCTCACTTTCGCAAGTGGCCGTGAAGGGATTGACAACCCCTTTATTGCGTTGGTTGCAAGTTCTTGTTTGTTTGTGTAGGTGTGTGGTACTTTTGAGGAGCCTCCTACTCGATTGATACCTTGGTTCTCAAAAACTGAGGGAAATACTTACGGTACTATTGCTGCATCGCCCTTTCCTCTTCAAGGAAAACCAACGCAAGCTCAAGACATAGCAGTTATCAGCTACGGGGTTCTCTGCTCCTTTCCTATCAGTGATATGAAATCAAATTCTTGTAGCAGAAGAACCCACCTAATGAGTCTAGGTTTTGCAACTTTCTTTTCCATAAGATATTTTATTATAGCAGCATGATCGGTGTGAACAATTACTTTAGAATCAGAAAAGTAAGATCTAAATTTATCATAAGCAAACACCACTGCTAAGAATTCTTTTTCAGTAGTAGCATAATTTCGTTGAGCACTGTCTAGAGTTTAGTACCATAATGAATAACATTCAGTTTTTATCAACTCTTTGTCCTAGAACAGCACCAACAGCATAATCACTAGCATCACACATAATCTAAAAAGTCAAGTTACAATCAGCTGGTTGAACAACATGTGCGGTAATTAAGGCTTTCTTTAGTGTTTCAAAGGCTTCTAAACAATCATCATCAAACACAAAGGGAATATCCTTTTGCAAAATATTCGAAGAGGCCTAGAAATTTTAGAAAAGTCCTTGGTAAACCTCCTATAGAAACCAGCATGACCAAGGAAACTACGAATAGCTTTGATATCTTTAGGACATGGCATTTTCTCAATTGCATCAACCTTGGCTTTGTCCACCTCAATGCCTCTTTCAGAAATTTTATGGACCAAAACAATACCTTCGTTAACCATAAAGTGGCACTTCTCCCAATTCAAGACAAGATTTGTTTGTTCACATCTCTACAAAACTCGACCAAGATTGCTTAAACAATCATCAAAAGACTACCTATAGACGGAAAAGTCATCCATGAAAACCTCAACAATCTTTTCACAAAAATCAGAGAATATAGAAGTCATACATCTTTGAAAGGTAGCAGGTGCATTACATAAACCAAATGGCATACGTCTATAAGCATAAGTTCCAGAAGGACAAGTAAAAGTGGTCTTTTCTTGATCAGGTTGCAAAACAGGTATTTGTGAAAAACCAGAATATCCATCAAGAAAGCAAAAATGTGTGTGCTTAGATAATCTTTATAACATTTGATAATAAAGGGAGGAGTGTAATGATCTTTTCTAGTTGCTTTGTTTAATTTTCTATAATCAATTACCATCCTATAGCCTGTGACAATTCTTTGTGGAATGAGCTTATTCTTATCATTAGGAACAACAGTAATACCTCCCTTCTTAGGGACACAATGAACAGGACTTACCCATCTACTATCAGCTATAGGATAAATTGTACATGCATCCAAAAGTTTCAATATTTCCATTCTTACCACTTCTTTCATCTTCGGATTTAACCGACATTGGTGATCAACAACGGGTTTAGCATCAGGTTCCATATTAATCTTGTGCTGACATAGAGTGGGACTAATGCCCTTAAGATCATCAAGAGTATATCCAATAGCAGCTCTACGCTTCCTTAGAACTTTCAATGATCTTTCTTCTTCATGTTCTGAAAGGTTAGAACTAATAATAACAGGATATATCTTTTTCTCATCGAGGTAAGCATATTTCAAAGTGTCTGGCAATTGTTTTAATTCAAACACAGGATCACCTTTAGGTGGAGGAGGACCTCCTAGAGTTTCAATAGGCAAATTGTGTTTAAGCAGAGGTTGTTGTTCGAAAAAGATTCTATCTATTTCATTTCTTTCACGCATATGCAAATCATTTTCATGGTCTAGCAAATATTGTTCCAAAGGATCAGTAGGAGGCACAACAATAGAAGCAACACCAATAATTTCATCCTTATTAGGCAAATCTTTCTTATGAGGTTGTCTACTAAACTTGGAAAAATTAAATTCATGTGATTCATCACCAAAGCTAACACTAAAAATTTGTTTCTCACAATATATTTTGGCATTGACGGTGTTCAAGAAAGGTCTGCCAAAGATAATGGGACAAAAGTCATCTTGTGGGGAGCTAAGAACAAGTAAATCAGTAGGGTATTTTATTTTCCCACACAAGATTCAACATCTCTAAGAATCCCAATTGGTGATATAGTATCCCTATTGGCAAGTTTAATAGTGACATCTATGCCCTCTATTTCAGTAGGTGCTATTTCATTCTTAATTTATTTATACAAGGAAAAAGGAATAGCACTCACACTAGCACCTAGGTCACATAACCCATGATAACAGTTATCTCATATCTTAACTGAGATAATAGGCATGCCAACAACTGGTCTATGTTTATCCTGTTTATCAGGTTTGGCAATTCTAGAAGCTTCATCACAGAAGTAAATAACATGCACATTGATATTATCAACTAAGAGATCTTTAACCATAGCAACACTAGGTTCAACTTTGATTTGTTCTGGTGGTTTGGGTGTTCTAACATAACTTTTGTTAACCATAGTTGAAGCTTTAGCATGTTCCTTCATCCTAACAAGGAAAGGTGGTTTTTCACTATAAGCAATGGGAACAACTGGATCAACATTGTAAATGATAGTTTCTTCTTTAGCTTTTACCGGTTCTTTAAATTCTTCTTCAATAGGTGGATGACATTTAAACCACTTCTCCTTAGGGAGATCAATATGAGTAGCAAAAGATTCATAGAAGGAAGCTACTATCTTAGATTTCTTAGGTTCAATACCTGACTCTTTACCTTCGTCGAGTTCCCAATCTTCAGAGTTGAGTTTAATTCTTTCTAAAAGATTCCATCGGAATTCAATAGTCTTCTTCGTAAAAGAATCAGTACAAGAAGTATCGAGCATGAATTGATCATTACGAGAAAGCCGAGCATAAAAATTCTGAATAATAATTTCTCTTGAGAGCTCATGATTGGGGCATGAATATAACATTGACTTAAGCCTCCCCCAATCTAGAGCGATACTTTTGCCTTCACGTGGCCAAGAATTATATATATAATTCTGATCATGATGAACTAGATGCATAGGATAATTTTTTTGATGAAATTCCAATTTCAACCGATTCTGGTTCCAAGATCCACTATCATCGCATAGCCTATGCCATGTCAATTCTTTTCCCTTAAAAGATAAAGGGAAAACCTTCTTCTTAGCTTCATCTCCGTGTAAACCTTCAACCTTAAACAATCCACAAATTTCATCCACATATATCAAGTGCATATAAGGATATTTGGTTCCATCTCCTACATAAGGATTAGCTAGCAGTTGTTCTACCATACCCGACGGAATTTCATATTCAATATTTTCAGTAGGTGCAGTAGGTTGAGGGGTAACTAATTGTGGTTCCGGTCGAGGTGAAGATACCCCGAACAAACCCCTCAAAGGATTGTTTTCTAGTAGCAAGTGAAAATAAATTTTAGCACGTAGTAATAATGTTTCCTTACCAATTTCCACTTACCAAGAGCGCTTAACTCCCCGGCAACGGCGCCAGAAAATAGCCTTGATGACCCACAAGTATATGGGGCAATTGTAGCCTTTTCGACATGTAAGAGTGTCAAACCCAACGAGGAGCAGAAGGTAATGACAAGTGGTTTTCAGCAAGGTAATGTCTGCAAGTGCTAAAATTGTAAGTAGCGCAGTAGTTTGATAGCAAGATAATTTGTAACGAGCAAGTAATGATAGTAGTAACAAAAGTGCAGCAAGGTATCCCAATACTTTTGAGGCAAAAGACAGGCTAAAACGATCTCTTATGATAAGCAAAGTGTTCTTGAGGGTACACGGGAATTTCATCTAGTCACTTTCATCATGTCGGCTTAATTCGTGTTTGCTACTTTGATAATTTGGTATGTGGGTGACCGGTGCTTAGGTTCTCTTCTTACTTGAACAAACCTCCTACTTATGATTAACCCTCTCGCAAGCATCCACAACTATGAGAAAAGTATTAAGAATAAATTCTAACCATAGCATTAAACTTTTGGATCCAATCGGTCCCTTACGGAATAGCGCATAAACTAGGGTTTTAGCTTCTGTCACTCTCTCAACCCAGCATCTAATAACTACTCCACAATGCATTCCCTTAGGCCCAAATATGGTGAACTGTCATGTAGTCGACGTTCACATGACACCACTAAGAGAATGACAACATACATATCATCAAAATATCGAACACATATCAAGTTCACATGATTACTTGCAACATGATTTCTCCCGTGACCTCAAGAATGAAAGTAACTACTCACAAATGATAATCATGCTCAAGATCAGAGGGGTATTAAATAGCATAATGGATCTAAACATATAATCTTCTGCCAAATAAACCATATAGTAATCAACTACAAGATGTAATCAATACTACTAGTCACCCACAAGCACCAATCTATAGTTCCGGTACAAAAATTGAACACAAGAGATGAACTAGGGTTTGAGAGGAGTTGGTGTTGTTGAAGATGTTGATGAATATAGCCCTCCCCATGATGGGAGAGTTGTTGGTGACGATGATGACGATGATTTCCCCCTCCGAGAGGGAAGTTACCCCGGCGGAATCGCTCCGCCAGAGGGCAAAAGTGCTCCTGTCCAAGTTCCACCTCGAGGCAGCGGTGCTTTGTCCCGAAAGACCTCCCCTTAATTATTTTAGGTCAAAATGACTTATATACCAGAAGATGGGCACCGGAGGTGTGCCGAGGAGGGCAGCACCCACCAGTGCGCGCCTGGGCCTCCTGGCGCACCCAGGTGGGTTGTGCCCACCTGGTGGTCCCCTCTGGTACTTATTTGCTCCAATAATTCTTAAATATTCCATATAAAATCCTCGGGAAGTTTCAGCTCATTTGGAGTTGTGCAGAATAGGTAGCTTGACGTAGCTTTTTCAGGTCCAGATTTCTAGCTGCTAGAATTCTCTCCCTTTGTGCATACCTTGCATATTATGTGAGAAAAGGCATTAGAATTACTCCAACAAGTATTATTATACAATAAAACAACATAAATAAAAGTAGGAAAACGTGATGCAAAATGGACGTATCACCTAGCGACCCACTCATCCTTTGAACTTTTCAACATGCGTAGGAAGCAAGCAAGGCATGCTTCCACCATCGCGAATCTATGGGTGTAGATGATGATGAACTCATCACCGGTGATGGTTCTAACCTAGTACTCAACGGCGATGATGGAGATTTTGGAGGCCATGGATTTTGGAGGCGGGTTAGGAGAAGTTGAACTAGTTTAATGTGGAAGGATGGGACGACTGGGAGCGAACTATTGTAAGGTAGAAGACGGGGACGAGTAGGGCGTGCGAACGGCGTGGGGTAGTGGCTTACCCGGTGGATAAACGACTGCATTTCCCCAAAGAGTTCTCGAGTACTATGCGGTACCCACTAGATGTCATGTCTACTAGACCCATATCGTTGGCCTTACGGTATAGCTTCTGCGTGTTCACACGCCATGCCGGCCCATGCATGTAACTTCACTTAATTCCCTCAACCATCATTCCTCCCACGACCTTTGCCTCCCTGCGCGGTCACGCCCTTTCAGACTTTGGTCGGCTATAAATGAGCATTTTTTTGCCTACTCCGCATGCATGATACTCCCTCTAGTCCTTTTTACTCCACGTAAGATTTGTGTCAGGTCGAAGTTTTCAAAGTTTTTGACCAAATTTATACTAAAAATATCAATATCTACAATACCAAATATATATTTTATGAAACTACATTTCATAATGAGTATAAAAATATTTATTTGACATTGTGGATGTTTATACATTTTTCTATAAGTTTGGTCAAAGTAGAGGTACATTGACTTCAGACAACCTTATATGCACAATGCAGACTAGTTCCTCCGTCCAGGTGCGTGCCATGTCCTATCTAGTCATCACAACAAGGTTAGCTATCAGAGTACTACTACCTCCCACCTAGTTTAAAGGGCTCGATTCAAAAATTTCACCTACTCTTACCAAGATAGATGCGGTGGAATAGTTTTTGTAGTCTGCAAAAGTACTCAATTAATGCTCTTGTTCTTCACAAAAAAATGTGTTTACCAATGCATTACCGCATTGCATGCATGCATGAACACTAGTAAATGACAAAGATTTTTACATGCATTAGTTAATATTCTCTTTAGACTACTCATAGTGGAAAGTATCATATACTAGTATCATGTGCATGATACTAGTGTATGATACGGGGCTACCTTTATAGTGCCATGCATGACACAAAGTAGCATAGTATTTAACATGACACGGTATCTACCTATGTTACTCTAACCCCCTCTCTTCTTTAATTATTTGCCACATCAGCATGTTCGCTATTCCCGTGTGCATGATACCAGCTAAGATACCACCACTATGGCCAGCCTTAATCATCACATGCAATAATTCAGTGCACCTTGAAATCTGAACATGTGTGGGGCGTGTATGTCGGTGTACTAGAGTAGGGGTACCCTAGTATCCCGAACTTGTGCACGGGCAGTTGCAGCGCCCCGCGGCAAGGCTTGCCGGGTGACCGCCAAGGTCCTCCGTGGTTCCTCTGGAGCCATTCAAGAACAAAGTATTCAAGCAAAGGAGACAAGGCCCCGGCAAGAGGAGCTTGCCGGGAAGGCCAACCAAGGCATCTCAAGGAACTTGCCGCGACGCGCCACGTGTCCCGGCAAGGCCTGGTGAGCGACAAGCTTCCGGACGCGACAAGACAACGACCGCGGCAAGGCGCTTGCCGCGGCAAACAGCCACCCTGTACCCATGCTCCAGCACATCCACCGAGTGTCGCCCTGAGGCCTTTCCAGGCGCGCGTGGCGGAAGGCTATGCAGCCAGCGGTGCGCAGTGGCATGCGATGCTGACAAGATTGCCGTCGTGGCAAGCGATGGCGCCCCTGACGGTCCCTTTTTACACTGTTTGGGCGACGCAGACGGGCATTTAATGCCTTTGTACCCTGCCGTCAGGGTTAGGTAGGATACACTATATATAGGTAGCTGTACCAACCACCTCTCTTTTTACATTCTTACCCTTGTTTACGTTGCCACCTGTCGGTGACCCCTTGAGCACATAAAAGGAGGCCCATGCGCAACGTAGAGGGGGGTTCAGCTTAGTTCGAAGCCAGAGAACACTCACGCTCGGTCTCGTTAGCTGCTCACGTGTACTGTAACACTCAGCACTCCCGAGTAAGAACACAATACAATCCGACAAGCAGCAGTAGGAGTGTTATCTCTTCGGAGAGCTCCGAAGCTGGGTAAACTGCTTGTGTGCTTCGCCTCGATCTGCTCTTCGTGCGACCTCCGCCCCCCGCCGAACCGAAAGGGGCTCGGTCCGCCGGTCCCATAGGTGTTCGAGGATCAGTTTCCCCGACATCTTTGGCGCGCCAGGTAGGGGGCGTCGAGGTTGTGTGAACCTGATCCGGTGTTCACACGAGCTAGATCTTCATTTTCTTCATCGACATGCCACCGAGGAAGAAGGCTTCGGCGACAGATGCGCCGTCCACGTCGATCCCACCACTACCGGAGCAAACGAGTGGTGGGGTAGATGCCGGCGGAAGAACAGACGCCGACGAGGGAGCTCACGACGCTACCAGGTCCAAGGGCAAGGCTGCGCAGACCTCGGCGTCCGTGCATGTACCGCGCCCATCTCAGGAGGCGCAGGACCGATAACGTCATGGTATTCGCAGTACCATACGTTTGTTGGACCAAGATCAAGCTGGTGGATCCCGGGGCGCTCAAGACCAGCATGCACGTCAACATGCCGGCACGAGCGAGACACGGTCGCCCAGACGGGATACTGCTCCTTCTAACATAGTTAGAAGTCCGAGCATATCCCGCTCCTCGCGCCGTCCGCCACTGCCGCCCACTACTCCAGCAGAAGCTTTGGCGCGAGCTCAACTGCTCCTGGATTACCCTCCGACGTCAGACAAGATCGATGAATGGAGGGCCACCATTCAGAGTCTCATCGGCTACGCCAACGGCGACACTCCGCGGCAGCCGAGTACGTCGCTGCCGCGGCAGGGCTGCCAGACACGAGCCGGTGGCGACGAAACCGGTGCGGGTGCAACCACCATGCACTCTCCTCCCTGAAGGCCAAGATCGCCGACTCGCCGAATCCACCTCGATAGCGACTCCACCGCATCATCGGATCCATGAGCTCGTCGCGACCAGCGCCAAGTTCTTCACGACCGACAACAAGAAGACGCTCGTACTCGCATCGAGCACCGAAGAGAAGCGCGGCGTCAATCAGACCAGCGCGCTGGGCCCTCTGTCGTCGTGCATGCGCCAGGGGAACCAGGCGACTTGCTGTACGCGGTAGGTTGCCCTGCGTTCACTCGTGAGCTGCGGCAAGTCCAGTGGCCCAGCAAGAAGAGTTTCAAGCCAGACGTACCAGAGAAGTATGACCGCAGGACGCACCCGTCGGAGTTCCTCAGCATCTACACCATCGCGGTGCAAGCTGCTGGGGGACGGGACGACAAGATCCTTGCCAACTACTTCCCACTGGTGCTCAAGCCCAACGTCAGATCCTGGCTCATGCACTTGCCGGATAACTCCATATCCTCCTGGGTGGATCTGTGCCATCAGTTTGTCGGCGCCTTTACAGGCGGCCACAAGCCTCATGGCCAAGAAAGTGACCTTCATCTGCTCGCCCAGAAGGAAGGAGAGCCTCTGTGCAAGTACATTCAGAGATTCAGCAACGTGCAGCACAACATCCCAGACGTCCACCCTGCCGCGGTAATCAGCGCATTCCATCAGAACGTGCGGAACCGTAGGATGCGGGAAGAGATGGCGATGTGCAAGATCAGAGACGTCAGTGAGCTATATGCCCTGGCCGACAAGTGTGCGCGTGCTGAGGAAGGGAGGAGACTCCCCGGAGAAAATGCAGGAGCAGGAGGATCTGATAGTGAGGAGACTGCCCCGGCAAAGAAAAACCGGCGGCGGAACAACAGGAAGAAGAAAGTCAAAGAGGTGCTAGTTGTTGAGCAGTCCGGCAATGGAGGTGGCGCCAACAAAGCCAAAGCTGGTGGCTCCGGCAAGGAGATTGCCGCAGAGGCTGTGGCGGTCGCCGACAAGAAGGACGGCAACAACAAGCAGTATTGCAAGATCCACCGCACTAAGGGCCATGATCTCCAGAGCTGCAAGAAGGTCGAGCAGCTTGTTGAGCAGCAGAAGGCTGAATACGAGCGACGCGACAAGGAGAAGGCCCAGGAAGGTGCTGCAGGAGCTGGCAAGAAACGTCCCGGCCGAGGAGGACGCCGCGGCAATGCCAAAAAGCGGCAAGGAGACAGACCTCCTCGCGGCCGCGACAAGGATGAAGACGACGATGACGACGAAGACATGGATGATGAGGAGACTGATGAGCAGGAGTTCCAGAAAGCCACGGAGGTCCTGTGCGTTGACGGTGGTGCTTCTCTGCATACTTCACACCGCCAGCTCAAGCAATGGGTGCAGGAAGTCAATGCAGCAGAACCACCCGTCGAGTCACGCAAGCCTCTGAAATGGTCCAGCACGCCTATCATCTTTGATATTGGGGACCACCCTGATCGCATAACTGCGGTCGGGTGCTTGTCGATGTTGGTTTCACCAACTATCCGCCACCTCAAGGTCACTAAGATGCTAGTTGACGGCGGGGCCGGCTTGAATCTGATCTCCTCCGTGGTACTCCAGAAACTCCTGATCCCTGACAGCGAGCTCGAAGAAACCGGCACATTCCAAGGAATCAATCCGGGAAGGAGCAAGCCGAAGGGAAAGATCACGTTGCCGGTGACATTTGGCAGCGAGTTGAACTTCAGAACTGAGAGGGTCACCTTTGACGTTGCTGATTTTCCATTGCCATACAATGGGATACTCGGCCGTCCAGCACTCGCCAAATTCATGGCAGCCTCTCATTATGCATACAACATACTGAAGATGCCAGGCCCGATAAGTGTCATCTCTGTCCCTGGTGACAAGAAGGATGCTCTTATCTGCGCCGACAAGATCTACCGGGAAGCAGCAGCCGCAAGAGATCGCACATCACTTGCCGCTGAAGCTCCCGGGGGGAAGAAGAAGACCAAGTCCGGCAAGAGTTCTGATGCCCACTCCGGCAAGCGCACCTCTTCGGAGTGCTGCGCTACCGTCGAGGACGCACCATCGAGCTCCACCGGCAAGTGTAAGAAGGCAATGGCAGCTCCACCAGAGACCAAGAAGGTGTCCGCCAAGGAGGACGGCACTGGTGGTACCTTCACCATCAGTGCCACTCTCGACCCTAAATAGGAGCGCGCTCGTTGCTTTCCTGCGGGCGAATGTCGACGTGTTTGCATGGCAACCATCTGACATCCCCGGTGTTCCCAGGGAAGTAATCGAGCACCACCTGGCCGTCTATCCTCATGCGCGGCCCATCAAGCAGAAAGTCAGGAAGCAAGCAGTGGAGCGCCAAGAATTCATCGCAGAAGACATCAAGAAATTGGAAGCAGCAGGCCTTGTCAGAGGAGTGCTCCATCCTATGTGGTTGGCCAATCCTGTAGTCGTGCGCAAGGCTAACGGAAAATGGAGGCTTTGTATCGACTTCACCGATGTCAATAAAGCTTGTCCCAAAGACCCATTTCCCTTGCCGCGCATCGATCAGATTGTTGACTCCACGGCCGGATGTGATTTGCTCTCATTTCTCGATGCATACTCAGGATACCATCAGATCTTCATGGCAGAAGAGGATGAGGAAAAGACCGCATTCATCACCCCGTGTGGCACGTACTGTTTCGTACGGATGCCTTTCGGTTTGAAGAATGCCGGCTCAACATTCGCAAGGGTAGTCCACCATGCTTTTGAGCCGCAAATGCACAGAAATGTGGAAGCCTACATGGATGACATAGTGGTCAAGAGCAAGGACAGGGAGACCCTGATTCAAGATTTAGAAGAAACATTTGCAAATCTGTGCAAGATCAACCTTAAGCTGAACCCTGAGAAGTGTGTGTTTGGAGTCCCCTCCGGCAAGCTTCTCGGGTTCTTCGTGTCTCAGCGGGGAATTGAAGCCAACCCCGACAAGATCAAGGCCATTGAGCAGATTGAAGCACCAAAGCGCGTCAAGGATGTACGAAGGCTTGCCGGTTGCATGGATGCTCTCAGCAGGTTTATCTCTAGATCTGCTGAGCGCGCCCTGCCATTTTTCAAAATATTGAAAAAGGCAGGTCCAATGAAATGGACTCCGGAGGCGGAGGCTGCGCTGCAGGACTTGAAGAGATACCTGTCCTCCACTCCAACACTTGTTGCACCTAAGCCACAAGAGAAGTTGCTGCTATATATAGCGGCAACCAATCAAGTGGTTAGTGCTGCGTTAGTGGCAGAGAGGGAGGCAGATGATGAGCCAGCAACCGCGGCAGATGCATCCAGCGACAAGCAGGGGGCTTCACCGTCAAGCTCTGGTCCCGACAAGGATGGATCTGCGCAGGCGTGTGAGAAGATGCAGAAAAGGATGGTGTAGCGCCCAGTTTACTTCGTCAGTTCCCTTTTGCAGGGAGCTAGGTCAAGGTACTCTGGTGTGCAGAAGTTGCTTTTTGGCCTTCTCATGGCCTCGAGAAAGCTGCGCCATTACTTTCAAGCACATGAGATCACAGTGGTCACTCGCTTTCCGCTGAAGAGGATACTGCAAAATCCAGAAGCAATAAGCAGGATTGTCGAGTGGGCACTGGAATTGTCAAGCTTTGGCCTCAAGTTTGAGAGCACTTCAACTATCCAAAGCAGGGCGTTGGCGGAGTTCATAGCAGAATGGACACCAACACAAGATGAAGAAATTCCAGAAACGAGCATCCCCGTCAAGGAGGCAAGCAAAGAGTGGTTGATGTACTTTGAGGGTGCCTTCTCGCTGCAAGGCGCCGGTGCAGGTGTGCTGCTTGTCGCACCCACCGAAGAGCACCTCAAGTACGTAGTCCAGATGCACTTTCCCAAGGAGCAAGCAACGAACAATACTGCAGAGTATGAAGGGTTGCTTGCCGGTCTCAGGATAGCAGCAGACCTTGGGATCAAGAAGCTCATTGTCAGGGGTGACTCACAGCTTATCGTCCGCCAAGTGAACAAGAATTATCAGAGTCCGTTGATGGAAGCTTACGTTGATGAAGTGAGAAAGCTAGAAGAGCACTTTGACGGCCTACAAATGGAGCATGTTCTGAGAGCTCAGAACGACATCGCCGATGGCCTGTCAAAGTGCGCCGCACTTAAGTTACCTGTGGAACCAGGGATCTTTGTGCTCAAGCTGACTCAACCATCTGTGACACCATCAAATGGACAGAGCAAGAAGAGGAAGTTGATTTCTGGTGATTATTTTCCGGCAGAGCTCCCTGAAGCCACCGCCAAGAAGGTCCCCAAGATCAACACCAAGAGTGCTGAGGAGCAGTCTGCTCCGGCAAGCCTTATGGTTCGTTCCGTTGAAGCAGACGCTCCCGACAAGTTTTGCTCCGGCAAGCTTGCCGGGGAACATCAAGCTCCGGCTGAGCCTCAGGTTCTCGCCGTAGAAGCGGATGTTCCTGCAGTAGCAGATGTGCCTTTAGTCCTTGTTGTCGAGCCGCAAGCTCCAGCATGGACACAGCAGATTGTCCATTTCCTTCAGACAGGAGAACTTCCCGAAGAACAAGAAGAAGCGGAAAGAGTAGCCCGGCAGTCAAGTATGTACCAGTTTGTCGACAACACACTGTACAGAAGAAGACTCAACGGTGTGAAATTGAAGTGTATTCATCGGGAAGACGGACAAAAGCTGTTGGCAGAGATACATGGAGGCATATGTGGTCACCACATTGGTGCAAGAGCACTTGCCGACAAATCTTTCCGGCAAGGTTTCTTTTGGCCAACAGCTCTCCAGGATGCAACTGCACAAGTAACCAAGTGTGAAGCGTGCGAGTTCCATTCCAAACAGATACATCAGCCAGCTCAAGCTCTCCAAACGATCCCTTTATCCTGGCCATTTTCGGTCTGGGGGCTCGACATCCTCGGCCCCTTTCCCCGAGCTATCGGGGGCTTTGAGTACTTGTACGTTGCAATCAACAAGTTCACAAAGTGGCCGGAAGTGGAACCAGTGAGGAAGGTGACAGCACAGTCAACAGTCAAGTTCTTCAGGTCAATTGTTTGCCGTTTCGGGATCCCTAACAGGATCATCACCGACAACGGCACGCAATTCACGAGCCGCACCTTCATGCAGTACGTCCAAGATCTTGGCACCAAGGTCTGCTTTGCTTCTGTTGCTCATCTGAGAAGCAACGGTCAAGCAGAAAGGGCAAACGCTGAAGTGCTGCGCGGGCTCAAGACCAGAACTTTTGATAGGCTGCGCAAGTGCGGAAGGAACTGGATCGAGGAGCTGCCGGTGGTTCTTTGGTCGATCAGAACGACGCCAAATCGAGCCACTGGCCAGACACCTTTCGCTCTAGTATATGGAGCAGAGGCAGTTCTCCCCACGGAACTCGTATACGGATCACCTCGAGTGCTCGCTTATGATGAGCTTGAGCAAGAGCAGCTGCGACAAGATGACACGCTGCTCCTTGAGGAAGACCGTCTTCAGGCTGCTGTACGAGCTGCTCGATACCAGCAAGCTTTGCGCCGCTACCATAGCCGCAAAGTTAATGCCAGAAGCTTCGAGGAAGGCGACCTTGTTCTTCGGCGCGTTCAGTCCGCCAAGAATTCCAACAAGTTGACGCTGAAGTGGGAAGGCCCTTACCGGGTGAAACGAGTCACTAGGCCCGGCGCTGTCCACCTTGAGACCGAAGATGGCATTCCGGTGAGCAACTCCTGGAACATTGAACATCTTCGTAAGTTTTACCCATAGGGCGCGGTTGCCGGAACCTGTTCCGGCAACCACCTTTTGTACAAGTCTTGCCGATGTTGCATGTAATCCTTTGTACAAAGCCGGGCGCAGATCCCGTGCATAAGTAAAGCTCATGTGTTCCACACATCTTGTCAATTTCATGCATTATATTCTTACTTGCATGCGTTATCTGACACTTTGTGCAGCACCTACCTCCGGTAAGCAATAACGAGCCGTAGGGCTCCATATCTTTATTTTCTCTTCTTTCTTTTTCTCAAAAGGAAACGAAGGTTCGCCCGCACACAAGTTTACCGGGGGGGAAGGAGAAGGTAATGGTGTGGACCAGGCGTCGTTCAAGGAAGTTTCGCCTTGCCGGAAAGCAAACAACAGAAAAGCTAAGTTGCCAAAGTTTGAGCAATTAGTTTTAATTTTTAAGTTATCTTCCTTGAACGACCGTGCTTTGTATGGAAAACCTGTGTGCGGAGGAACCAACTCGTAGCTAGTTGCGCCCTTACTTTGTTTCGAGTCCGCTCAACAACTTAAGTGTGCTGCAACTAGTCGCGACAAGGTTTCTTGTCGGAAGCGGCACCGCCAGCAGGCTGCTGACGTCCCGCACTCAGCGCTCGCGGCTCAGGTGCCTTCGCCGACAAGTTCCCTAAAAGCGTAGGGTAAAAACATACAAAGAAAGTAATCTAGTAAAGGAAATAACATAGCAATTGATACCAGAAATAGAGTTATATTACAAGATAACTTGTCGCAGCTCTAACAGATTGTTCCCATGACATGACCAGCAGCGACAAGGAAAAAGATAAAACGGCCGGCGTAGTCTACGTGATCGCCCTCTACCCTCTTGATCCCGCTCACCTTGTCCACAATGGGTGTGGCAAGGGCCTTGAGCGCTTCCAAATCAGCATCCGGCGGCAGGGACTTGAGGACGTTGGTGAAGTTGAGGCCTGGGTTGCGGAAGGCCACCTTCATCAGCACCTTCTGGAGAGCTCCTGCGCAGATCTTGCACGACTCGTCAGCCAGCTGCTTTGGGATCTTCTCCCGGAGTCGCTAGAGGCCCGTCGCCACACCTTTGAAGAACAAACTGAGCTTGGCGCTGGGTTGGAGGTGCTCGTCGGAGGAGTACCCGAGCTCCTCCATCCCCAGCTGCGCCAGCTCCCCGTCAATAGCGGCGGCAAGATCCACAAGACCCTCAGTCCAGTGCTCCACCGTCTCACTGAAGGCGTCGTGGGCGGCAGCAGCATTCGCCAGCAGCGTCTCGTCGGCCTTGATCTTCTCCGACAAGGTCACCTCCCGCTCCCTGGCGCCGTCCAGCGTCTGAGTCAAGGTGGCCAGCTTCAACTCCAGGTCAGCATTGGAATCCTTGGCGGTGCTAAGCTCCTTGCCCCTCTCAGCGAGAAGACCCTGCAGCTCACCATGAGCGGCAGCGTCCTTCTCACGCTCACGCTTGAGCTCGGCAAGCTCCTCGCCGCTCGCCTTGAGATCTGCCTCCAGCTGCGCCACCTTCATCTCCAGCTCCTTCTTGGCGGCCTCATCAGCTGCGGCAGCGTCCTTTGCTTCCTTGAGGGCCCTGCCAATTGCTTGCTCGCGCGCGGCAAGATCCTCCTCGTGGCTGTCAAGATTGACCTTGCGCTGCGCCAACTCTCCTTCCTGCGCAAACAAGCTTTCGGCGACAAGCCGTTGCTTCTCTTCAGCTTCAGCCTTCTCAAGGAGGAAGGCTTTCTGCTCCTCGAGAAGTTGCTCCCGCTGCTCCGCCAAGGAACAGAGAGCTTCCTGCCTGAGGCCCCGGAGCTCCTCCGCGCGCTTCTCAATGTCGACTCCCGCCTTCGCGACAAGCGCTTCTCGGGAGGCCAGCTTGGCTTGTTGGGCACGATAGAGTGATGTCAGCTTCCGCAGCAGCCGCTCCTCTTCAGGCTCGTCGCTTCTGCCTGGCGCGTCGACCAGCGTCAGCCCGGCGGAGGCAAGCACCTCTCCGTCCAGGATTTCTCCCTCGACCGGCGCCCTGGAGCTTGACGCCCAGGGAAGCTTGATGAAGATTCCATCGCCGACCTTCAGGTAGGCACCGGGCTGCGGCTCTTCGGAGCCTGGCTCTGCAGCAGCGGCGGAGGGATTGGCGGTCGGTGTAGCGCCAGGCGCTCCTGCGGCCTCGGGGCCGTCAGTGCGATCGCCGGATCCCTTGCCAGCTTCTGCGGCGGCAGCTTCGGCAGCCTCTTCGCCGACGGGCTCATCAGCACCGGCCTCCCCTTCGGTGGCGACGGCGTCGTCGGCACTGCCACGCGCGCCCTCCTCGCCGGCGTCCTCGGTCTCCATCGGCTCCGTGGCCGGTGGATCTAACGAACGGAAAGGGGAGAGAAGTCAAGCAAATATACAAGAAGAAAACCAGAAGAAGAAGATCCCAAGGGGAGTTTTCAGGCAAGGAAATTACCTGTGCTAGGATCTGCGGTCGCGGCCTCAACCACCGAAGGATCACTGGTGCCATCCCTTGCCGGAGAACTGTCCCTTGCCGGAGAGTTCTCCCTTGCCGGAGAGCGCTCCCTTGCCGGGGACTCCTCCCTTGGCGGCATAGTCGAAGCAGATGGCACTTCGGGAGCAGCTTCCGGGCACTCCTGGTGGGGCTGTTCTGCTCCTACACAAATCAACAGTCAAGATATCAGTAGAGAAAAGATCACCCATGCGCGCTTGACAGCAGGAAGTAAACTATAAACTTACGCTGGGGCTGCACTTGGGGCTGCTTTGGGGAGTAGTTGCCGGGTCCGTCAAGGTGGTCTCAGACACACCCCCTGCTGACACGGTGGGATCATCTTCGATGACAATCACCGAGGCCTTGGCTCTCTTCGCCGCTCTCTGGGCCAGCGTCCTGAAAAGGAATGAGTTCAGATTGAAGCAAGTCAGATACAAGACGAAAGCAACAAGATTGAAGAACTACAATAACACCAAAGAAACTTACACTTCTTCTTCATCATCGGAGCTGAGCGCGGAGAGGTCGAAGTCCGGCTCTCCTCCGGTGCGACGAGGCGGAGGAGTAGGCTCCCTTGTCCGTTTGGCAGGAGCAGTGGCGGTGGGCCGGGAAGGTCCCGCTCCAGTTGCCGCAGCAGAGTGAGGCGCTCCCGCGGCAACATGCTTGCCGCGGTAGAGCGTGTCGCATGGCTCGGCGGCTGTTGACTCGTCTGCCGCCCCGCTACGTCCCCAGCCTTGCGGAGACGCCTACTTGCCAGGGCCGGGGGCTCCGCCTGCGGCAAGCTGTCTGAAGGTTCGGGGTCTTCTTCGCCGGGCTCGCTCGGCTCAGCTTCAGGGCCGGCAAGGTCTTCCTCGCCGGCAAACTCCTCGCGCTCGGCAACGCTTGCCGCCTCTGCTGCCTCTGCCTCCTCCACGGTGAACCCAAACTCGCCCGCGGCAATTGCTGCCGCCACCTCTTCCAGCCTGGTAGTGATGCGCTGCATCTCATCATCAGTGGTGTCGCGGGTGAGGCTCTTCTGCTCGTCAGCGCGGACCGGCACTTCTACCAAGTCGTCGAAGAACGCCCACACGACGTCATCCGCAGGTTCTTGCCAAGTTGGAGCGATTCCGTGCGAGTTGCACAACGGCATCATTGCGCGGATCCGATCGAGCAAAGAATTGTTGCACAACGGAACGACGCTCCTCGGCAATGTGAAGGGGTGCTGAGGATCGCGTTTGAACAGCTCCAGGAGCATCGCATCCAGCTCCAGGACGGTGAAATTGAAGTTGAGGCCCGGGCGCAGCCTCATGATATCCGCCGAGTTCTTGAACTCCCAGGCAGGTCTCCCCCTCTCCTGCAGGGGGCCGATGCGGCAGCGAAGGAAATCTGCGCCGACAGCGCCTACGGTGAGCCCGGCAAGCCTAAGGCGAAGGATCCGGGTGATGGCAGTTTTAAGCCTGCCGTCTTCCGGGGCGACATTGCTCCAATCATTGCCGCGCACTATTGGGGCTTGTCACAGGGCAGTAAACGGCTGCGGATTCTCCTCGACGATCCAGCACCACTCTGCTCTCCACTCCTCCCACTTGCTACGAAGCTCACCCTCCAGATATGCTTCCTTCTTGCCGACTCTCGAGATCCAAGCAATCCCGCCGGCAAGGGGCTCTCCTCTCTCAACCCGGGGCATAAACAAATGGCGGAAGAGGGCTACATTTGGGTGGACTCCGACAAAGTTTTCGCACAGATGTGTGAAAACTGCCATGGTCAGAACGGTGTTGGGGGTGAAGTCAAGGAGGCGGAACCCGTAGGTGTTCATAATGTCGCAAAAGAATTTAGAAAAGGGCGGGCAGAGCCTGTAGTAGAAGAACAGCGCGAAGAAGGGATACCCGGTCGGAGCCAGTCTTGAAGCAGTGGTCGGGAGTACCCTCGTGCGCCGATGCGCTCGCGTCTCCGTCGACCAGAAGAGGTAGTAGTACTCCCTCAGCTCCTTTGCGTCAAGCTGAGGGGGGAAGATGGCCCGCTCCTTCCGCAGCGTCGCGAGCCGCTGCGCCTCGGCCGACTTCACGCCCTTCCCCTTGTCGGCTTTTGGAGCCATGGCGGAGGTGGAGTGGGAGATCGGCGGCGTTGGTGATGCTGGTGGCAATGGGGGGCGGAGCGCTGCTCTCTTTCGGCTTTGAGAAGAAGGAAGGGAGCGGCGGAGATTTCCGAAACTGGAGTAGCAACTAGCGGAGTGGGCAAACTGCCCCTGTTTCCCCTGCTTATAAAGAGGGAGGGGGCGGACGTTTCGCCCTTCCGAATAAAGAAACCACCCACGATATCTCCCACGACGCCGCATTCAACGCATGCCGTTAGGGGAGGGCGCGGTGGATACGGAGTAAGTTATGGCGTAATCCAGGCCGCGTGTGCTCGTGCCCTGTTTTGGGCCTGGCCCAACAGCGCTCGGCACCGTGTGTGGCCCAGGACCAGGGGCTCCTATCGGTGTACTAGAGTAGGGGTACCCTAGTATCCCGAACTTGTGCACGGGCAGTTGCAGCGCCCCGCGGCAAGGCTTGTCGGGTGACCGCCAAGGTCCTCCGTGGTTCCTCTGGAGCCATTCAAGAACAAAGTATTCAAGCCAAGGAGACAAGGCCCCGGCAAGAGGAGCTTGCCGGGAAGGCCAACCAAGGCATCCCAAGGAACTTGCCGCGACGCGCCACGCGTCCCGGCAAGGCCTGGTGAGCGACAAGCTTCCGGACGTGACAAGACAACGACCGCGGCAAGGCGCTTGCCGCGGCAAGCGGCCACCCTGTACCCACGCTCCAGCACATCCACCGACGTGTCGCCCTGAGGCCTTTCCAGGCGTGCGTGGCGGAAGGCTGTGCAGCCAGTGGTGCGCGGTGGCATGCGATGCTGACAAGATTGCCGTCGTGGCAAGCGATGGCGCCCCTGACGGTCCCTTTTTACACTGTTTGGGTGATGCAGACGGGCATTTAATGCCTTTGTCCCCTGCCGTCAGGGTTAGGTAGGATACACTGTACAGGTAGCTGTACCAACCACCTCTCTTTTTACATTCTTACCCTTGTTTACGTTGCCACCTGTCGGTGACCCCTTGAGCGTATAAAAGGAGGCCCATGCGCAACGTAGAGGGGGGTTCGGCTAAGTTCGAAGCCAGAGAACACCCACACTCGGTCTCGTTAGCTGCTCACGTGTACTGTAACACTCAGCGCTCCCGAGCAAGAACACAATACAATGCGACAAGCAGCAGTAGGAGTGTTATCTCTCTGGAGAGCTCCGAAGCTGGGTAAACTGCTCGTGTGCTTCGCCTCGATCTGCTCTTCCTGCGACCTCCGCCCCCCGCCGAACCGAAAGGGGCTCGGTCCACCGGTCCCATAGGTGTTCGAGGATCAGTTTCCCTGACAGTGTATGTTTCTAATGACTTGAGACTATACCTAGCCCGGCATGCAAGATGACTTATTATGCACAGTTCCCCATACCTGCAGGAAGCCTGTTCATCTCCAAATCTTTTCCTCTCCATGTGTGAAAACAATTTGCCTGCTTGACTCTCCTTCTCCCTCCGGCAGTCCCACCACTCCACCCCATGTGGAAAAATTTTGCGTGCATGACTCTCCTCCCCCCACGCTCGTCCAACCCGTTGTGACCAGCAATATTTCCATCCCTTCGCTCCCCCGTAATTTACTCCAACAAATATGCCCACGTAGTTGTTTCGTTTATCACGCAACATATCTTACGTAGGTGTGCCATTGCTCGCTATAAATATTGCGCCACCCATGGCATTCGGAAGAACACTCACGTTCATCGCTATCTCCTCCCCCTCCCTCTCAACGTCGACCACCATGGCCTCGCCCCTCCCAAGCCATAGGTGCCCCTCGCTGCACCGTGCAGAGGGTCATGCATCACCGTCCCATTCCTCGCCACCACTAGTCGAGGAGGACGCGTCGATGTTCCGCTCCTCGCAGCTCGACGCGTCGGCGTTCCCTATCTCGCCAGCATGCGCGTCGAAGGACGCGTTGGCTCCCTGGTACGAGGAGAATGTCGCACCACCCGCCGAGCCCCCCCAGCTTTGAGGAGCTTTGGAAAGAAATGGAGGTCGCCTTGTGGGAGGCTTTGCCTCAGGCAGAACGCGCAAAATAGAGGCAGAGAAGAAGGCTGAGGAAGATAAGCGCGCCGTGAGGCATGCTGCCTAGCAGGCCTATGTCACGTTCGAGAGAGTCAGGCAATTGGCTCTTTGGCAGAAGGTTCGTGCGAGGGCCGTGAGGGTGGCGGAGGATGCCCGTGCCAAAGTCCTGAGTGCAGCCGGGCCCAAGCGCCTCATCTGCACTTGGTGGTACATGGACCAGGTGCATGCTTCAAGCAAGGAGGAGTACCTGTTGGCACCGGATCACTACATCGATGAGATTGTGCTCGCCTGCCGGCAAGCCACCAATCAGCACCTCGAGAGTTGCGAGGCTAAGGAAGAGGCATTGTGTGGGCGTGCTAGGAAATGGCCGCGCACTAGAGCACTCGTGGTGCGCCACAAGCGCTCCTGCGAGCGCCATAGCTTTTATTAGGAATAATTTAGTTTTGTAAGGCAATCTCATTAGTTGTGGGACGCAAATGATAAATCCCGAAAGTTCAGTAATTATTAGCATCCTTAATTAAGTATGTAAAAGGAAAAGTTTGGAAACCTTGTGTATCCATATGCATTTTGTAAGTACGTGCATATAGCACAAACTTAACTATATATCACACTACATGTCTCTCTCTATATATGCTTGCAGGCTGTGATACTACTATTACTTATGTACGTGCAAATGCACATTTTAACATTAGGATGCGGTTTTTGTAAAAGTAGAAAAATAACACTAGTCAAGCTTGTGAAACGATTCAATGCAAAAGAAATGCAAAAATGATCGTTTGATTGTTTAATTTTAGCTTCCTTCTCTGTGGTTGTTTCTATATCGTACTCTGTACGGAGTATCTCACTGGTCGGGAAGGCATGCAAATTCCCATACCGCTTCTTACATCCTGTATCAAATTTTTTGTAACAAGTTGTTACGTGCAATCGGAATTCCAACTTGAGTACTACTACTAGGAGTACCATGGGCCAGTTCTTTTAGGCTGCTAGATTAGTAATCCCATAAATACTTAGTTTAGAAGCCCAAATGAATGAGTGAGGCGCCTTATGGGAAAAGCTGGGGAAGGGGCGGCTTATATTTTAAGCCGCCAAAAGGACTAGCCCTAGGAGTAGTAGCTAGTTATACTAGGAGTAGTAGCTAGGGATGGAGTGTGCGAGATGAACCGGACAAAGGAAATGCAGAGAGATGAAATGCAAAAAAGACCGAGGGATGTGATGGTTTCTTGCCCGTTTATTTTATCAGGCCACTTATTACTGGGAGTGGTGGAGTTTTGTGATATGACAGCTTTACTGCCACACCACGAGAGGGGTGAGACTCCTGTGCCGCACTGCCCTCTACACTAGTACTACCTCCGTCATGGTTTATTAGTCCCCCATGTAATCCCATAACTACTACCTATGTCCTGGTTTATTGGTCTCCGTTGTAATCTGTGTCAAATATTGACCATGAATTTAACTAATGAAATGCTTATGCACACCAAAAATTATATAACTTTTGTTGACATGCACTGACATTTTATTAGTTAACATGCCTAGCGAGAGAACTTAACGTTTATTTGCTAATTAATACCATTGCATGCAATGAAGTAACCACTGCAGGTCGTGTTTGGTAGTCTTGAGTCATTGAAAACATGCACGCCCCACATCTCTTATTGGTTGATATGTCAATAAACAACAAACAAGATGGGAGTTAATGCACCGCGCCTAATTGTTTTGGGATTATTTGGTTTTCGTAAGATGACTTAGAGCGAGTACAATAATGTACAGTCAATAGGCTGTAAGAAGTAAAGTAATATTTCTAATGCTTAGTTGCAGGAGAGAGGATAGGAGAGAGAATGTAAGCGGGCTCTCATGCAAGAGCCAGTTGCAGCATGTGCTCCTAGGCACTATGTGAGAGTGGAAAGTGGGCCATGTATTAATAAAGTAGCACATACTTATAGTTAATTGTTATACATGTTGGCTATAAGTTGGCTATTTATGACATGGCAGTTTCTAGATTATCCATAGTGGGAGTAACATAGGTAGTAACATCACACATATCTAGATAAAATAGATGATGTGGCAAGCAATAAATGAAGAAAGAGAGGCATGTGGTAACATAGCTAGTTACTAGTAGTATGAGTAACATCACACATATCAAGGCAAGATGATTCTATAGCCTAATAAATGAAGTGTTACATGTTACTACACATATGTTACTTCCCACTATAGAGGTAGTAACATAGACTAGTAACATAGCCATGTTACTAGTCTAAGTTACTCCCCATTGTGGCTATTCTTATAGTCAACAGTTGGCTATACTATTAAGTATTAACCATGCTCTTATACACCTATACGGAGGGATTAAATCAGGATGACTTGGAAGGGGGCAGAGGAGATGTAAGAAATGGTTCATCATAAGTCTTTCATCATTACTGTAGTAAAAATTCCGAAATAATCTCATAAATGGCAAGCGAGAACTCTAATGGAGCAAAAGCATACATGGAAGATTCTAGACTAAACCATAAATGGATACACTTTTATTCAAGCGCGATACTCTAATAGAGCAAGATCATGCATGGAAGGTTCTATACTATATAAATAAGAAGTCTCCACATGCTTAGATAGCGGATTACATTGAGCGAAGACTAATGATGAACATTTGACTTGGTAATGCATATGACCAGGTGAACCTCCTTGGAGTCCCCGCGCACCATCTTGGGGTGAAAATCATACCAGGCGTCTTCCATGTCCACATTGCCGAGAACAGAGCAGCTCGGCACAGTCCCAGACAGCATGATGGAGGCGGCGTGGGTGCCCTCATACCTCGGAGGGGCGGTAATAGTGAGGACGCAATGTACACCGGCCTCGTGTCAGCATTAGCAGCGTTTCCTCTGACGCACACTACAGAGATGGGGCGGCGGCCTGCGCGGGCCTTGCCGGTGCCCATGACCAAGAGGAAGACGCTGCCGTCGTCCTCCGCGACTAGCAGGCGGCGGTGATCCAACAATGACTCTAGCACAGCGAACGGGTAGCACATCTCGTACTTGATGTTCACCTCCGCGGGCCAGTAATGAGTGACGGACGGTGCCGTGAGGTGATGCACGAGGCTCGCCAGCGAGCCCTCAAAGGGCGGCGTGCACCTATAGCAGTAGCAGCGTGGGTGTGCATATCTGGAACTATGCTCCTCCAACGAGTGCTAGTCGACGTACCTCTTGCAGCAGAAACTGTTGTAGACGCAGGGCACCTTACATGCATCGACCAGGCCGTCAATGAAATAGGAGTGGCTGTAGGGGACGTTGCGCCTGCCGAATGGAGCGCTGGAGGGAGTGGTTGTAGGGGACGTTGCGCCCGCTGAATGGAGCGTAGTAGGTCAAAATCTGGCATGGTGGCCGCTGCCAGCGCCGTCCATCCCCATGCTTCTGCCCAGTCCGACCACCAGCAACCACCACGCCCCACTCCTCCTCACCTTATCTCTCATCTTTCTCGAGATATCATTTTTCGATGAAATTCTCGAGATACCATTTTTCCGATAAAATTCTCGAGATATCATTAGTTTTTACACATGGGATTACTCCTACATGGGTCAATCACAATAGGTGTTCTATAAAAAAACCATCTTGATGTTCCGTGCAATGCACGGGCATCTTGCTAGTTTGCATATAATTCCAAACACCTCATAGACACGTTCTTTGACCATTTTACAACTATGTTAGTATCATTGTTAGTGGTCAGCCTGTGCAAGTTACAGCCCCGGGTGTTTTAACCTTTTTTTAGGAATGATATCTGGTGATTGTTCGCCACGAGCTCAATCCTGGCGAATCCCACGTAACCGTAAGATTTCCATCCGATGGTAGCCTGTTTTTAAGCCATAGTATTTAACAAAACCACCACCCATACACATGTACTGTAACTGCATTGCAGGCGTTTGGAACTACCATGTCTCCTAGCGAACATTTGCTAGGGATTGGAGTTCGCACTGATGGAGGTTCTTAGTCGTTCCACGCTTGGGCATTGAAGTTTGTAACTATTTTAGAATACACTACTCCTCCGGTGCTATTAGTAGAGCAGAGTCCTACTCCACTATATGAAAACTAGGGCATAGTAGTGGCTATTGTAGGGAGTACTAGTACTGTGATCACTCAAGCAAGTTGCCTAGCATCGATATGACCCTACGTTGCTGGGACGTGTCTCGTAAGTCAAGCGGCATGCTGTTGTCATCCTCACATCTCCACTTCCCGCAACACATATTCGCTTCTCCATCTTTGTCCACACATAATTGTTCAATCTTCCATCCTGCTAACGCACCTCCCCCCTCTTCCGAAACCTAAGAACTAACAATGGCAGAACCAAGCAGCGTCCGCCAAAAGAGTGGCTAGAATTCGCTCCCCACAGAAGTAATCAAGCTCATTGTTTCGTGTGTGGACAATCTCAGTACCATGCCGCTCGCTGCGTGCTCGTCGGGGTTGTACCACTTACTCAAAGCCCTCAGGCCGGAGCTTTTTAAGATAGCTCCTTACTTGTTGATGCGGCTTGATCTTCAGAAACGGCGTGTCACACAAAATAACGATCGTAGGGTGGCGAGCATCAACCCCCTCGACTGCGATCCGATCCCCATCACCCTCAACTACATTAACAATACGTACTGGGTCAACATGAACACATCTTGGATGGTGCTCGTTGACGTTCGCGGTAGCTGGATGCTCGTGGAGGTCAACACCCAGCGATTGATCCCCCTTCCTTCGATTAACACTGCACTTCTTTGGCACCGCGACCCAGACTACTCGGAATCTTACAGTAGACAACATGATACCAAGTTTGATTTGCTTGCAGGTTGTAATCTGCCAAGTGCCCACAAGATCTGCGAATTATAAAGACTTCAGGCTAATTGCATTCTTCAACCGCGGTCTTGCCTATCTGACAGGTCACTACAGTAAGTGGATAAATCTGCACGTCCATCGCAGGATCATACATCCTCCATGGTTCTCTGATGCCATTGAACACAAGGGCTTCATTTACGCTGTGGACTCCTTCTATGGTTGGACATATTGCTGGCCTACTCCAATCATCAGTACAAACGGCTGTTACAGCAGTATGCTACTTTCCTATGATACCATGATGGTTTTCTTATATTACTATCAACATTTACTGAAAATATATTCATTCTCATAACATGTTGTTCTTAAGATTGACTATAGTACGAGCCCTTTTTTATTTGACTCCAACTTGATATGATGTTGTAGGCCGCCTGGTGTCCCTACCCTTCCTAATCCCATAACCTTTCAAAGAAAAGTGACATGGCAGTTGCAGGTGGTTCCTGGCTCGATCAGATGATGGCGAACGACTGATGATCATTCGCACATACCGGATGTGTTATTTTGTGGAATACAATCACAGTCACTGCAAGGCCTTTGAGCAGGATTCCAGCTTCTCCAGGCCTTCAGGAATTTTTGACTGGAGGCTGGTAAGTAGCCTTGGTACACGCTCTCTGCATCTTGGACTAAATTATCCGATTAACCAGGAGATAACCGACGGCAAGGATCATGAGGGCAACGCGGTTTCATTCATAAGGCAAAATTGTGTGTACACAGCATACCATGCGTCTCTCCATGCACCATACCCTGATATGTGCCGCCACGCTCTGCAGCCTAAAGTAGGAGAGAGGGTCGCAAGTATCAGACTTCGACCTGCTGGCTGGAGTTTCCCGCATCAGGCACCCATCTGGTTCAAGCCATCAGCCAATCTCCACAGCTTAATAAATAGTAGCGTCTAACTAAGCTAGATAGTTAGATGAGTACACTTGGTCTAGTAGGATCTTTATTTAGTTTGATGCATACACTTGTTCTTGTTTGGTAGCCCTTTTGTAATGATGGCTGATGTTTGGTTTGGAAGAGAGATCTGCTTCTTTACTCTTCTGGCCTGTGTACTGCTTCTGCTGCACCCCCAGCCCTGTTTGTTCCTGCTGCTGTTTTCAATGTACAATCAGTAGTATATTTCGTCTGTTGGTTGAATAAATGTGTTGTTTGAACGACAAACATATTGTTTTAGAAGTCGTTGCATGGTCCGATCCTTTAGTGCCCCGTACCGTACGTGGCGCATATTGGTACGGAACATATTTTCCACTTGTCGATAACATGCAACCCACTGATGAAGGCCCAATAGAGGAACCCATAATTAACTAGAAGTGAGGCTCTCACATGAATCCGGCCCAGGTACGTGCTCATGGTCCCCTAAACATAAATAAGTAAATAAATAAATAAAGCTAAATGATCATGCACCAGTTCTTTAAATTCACGATTTGAAAAGTCAAATTTTAACAGGAGGATATTATTTCCTATGAGAGTGTCGTTACAGTCAGTCGATATTATTCTTAGGCAAAGGTAGCGACCAGTCTTTTTTCTCCCACCTTTTTTTCCTGCAACCACAGACCCATGCAAATCATAGTCAACATCGTAATAGTTCTGGTCCATTATTATTTTTCGATAAGAATGCCCAACCCATCCCAACACATTGGAGACACCATTTTATCCTCTGCCTTGGTGCGCTCGCCACGGCGCCGCCGTCCGGCCCTGTCAACATAGTGAATTGGGAGAGGACTATAGTTGTGAGTATGACAGTACGGACCCACCAGGTCCACTCCTGAACACAAGCAAGCGCCTCTTTAACTACTCAAATGCACCCCTCGTTTTTACTCTAATCCACCCTGGTGATATCTAGGACCCACATCATTGTCGACGTATAGTCAATTAATGACAAAATTGCACAACCTTTTTTGAGGATTTGTTCAGAGGAGCAGGCTATAAACTGGGTTGTGCGGTCTTTGTGGCCCGTCTAACAACATGACCAGCCCATCAGCTTTTTCTTTGGGAAAATAGGTAGCCCACTATTTCTTTTTGAAGAATACCCAAGCTAGGCCTATTTGTTTTCTCCGACTTACTAGGCTGCAAATCTTTCAAGACGAGGAGGGATGTATTCCGGCCTGGCCAAACAGTATGGGCAGTATATCTTAAAAGTAATATGAAAGGGGTTGCAAATTACAAAAAATATAGTAAATGGGCAATTAGTTTTGTTTTTCTGTTTTTGTTCTTCACTGGTATTTTATATTTCATTGGATTTTAACATGACATAGTACTACTTTATTTTTAAATTTGTTTTAGTATGGCTACTAATTTTTGGATTAAGAATATTTTGTTCCCCAGCAAAAATATGTGAATTTTTAAAATTTTGCACATTTTTTAGTTCTATTTTTTAACCCTGGCACTGACCAAAAAATGGGTAGCAATTCTAAAAATGGAAAATGGGCTGCAATAAATTCCATATGAATTAGCAAATGGGCAGTAAATTATAAAAATAATAGCAAATGGGTTGTACACGCCATAGATTTCGAGGCTGACTTTTTTACGCAAGGCTTTGTCAGTCAACACACGATTCTAGCATCAGTGACTATTAGATGTCCATCCAACGGCCGACGTGCTTCTTCAATCTCTGATCTTCCTGCTCCAGCTGCCTAAACCAGCACCGGCGGGACGACCTGCTCCCTCCTCTTGTGGCCGGCTGTGATGCTGCGCAAGCTTCACCGGCCCACCCTGCTCCCTCTGCTGTCCTGTCCATCCCTCTACCCACCCACACCTCATGTTATTCTCCGGTAATGGCAGCCTCATGCCGCAGCCGAACCTGTCAACCGTCATACTCTCCTCAGCATGGGTATCCATTGATGTGTCTTTGTCGGCTCCGGGTCGTTCCATTGCTAGGCCTCTATGTCGTCCATCGCGTTGCTGCTCTAGGCACGACGTGCTCAACATTCAACAAACGATAGGCAGCGGAATAGTGATGTATGTGGAGAGGCTGACAGTAGGGACCCCATGGTCCATGGACGCACGCAAGCAACTCCTCCTTATTACGTGAAAAAAATGATTCCTCCCACTGACATATGGGGCACACCGGTTCAGAGGATGACCTATGGGCCTACTAAGTTGACGTGCACCCAGGGCTTTGTCAACTTAGTCAACAAACGATTCTAGCAGCAGTGACCGTCGGATTCTAATCGAATGGTCCTGCTACTTCTTCAATCGATGCTCTTCTTGCACCAGCCGCCCAAACCAGCACCAGCGAGACCGCTTGCTCCTGCCTCCAATGGCCGGTTGTGTTGCTGCGCAGGCCTCACCGCCCCACCCTACTCCCACCACTGGCCAAGCCATCCCTCTACTATCTACTCACCCACAACCCATGTTATTCTGCGGCGACGACATCCTCACACCACAGTCGAACCAGTCAACCCTCGTACTCCTCTTCCTGTGGGCATCCACTGCCGCGTCTTCCCCGACTCTGTGTCGTCCCCTTCCAGGCCTTGCCGTCGTCCACCACCTTGGTGCTCTCAGCGCGGCGTGGTTAACATGGCCAAGGAACGACTTCCATCGGAAGAGGACTGTACGTGGAGAGGTTGATAGTTGGGTCCACGGCCGCAGCAAGGAAGTGCAACCTTATTACGCGTAAAATAATTATTCCTCAACCTGACAGCGGGGACCCACCGGAAGGGACTCGTATTTTGTTAAAAAACATTTCCCCCTGACAGCTCGGACCCACCAGCTATATCTTCAATGCAAGGAAGTGCCTCCTTATTACGCACAAAAAAATGAATACTCCCCCTGCTAGTTGGGACCCACCATAGTGGGAGGATGACTTGTGGGCCTACTAACATGGACGGAGGGCTTTGTCAGCTTAGTCAATATGAACGATTATTGCTCCAATGACCGTACGATGTCCATCCAACGGCCGTAGAGCTTCTTCAACCTCTGGTCTTCTTGCTCCAGCCGCCCAAACCAGTGCCGATCGTGTCGCCTGCTCCTGCCACCCATGACCGGCTCTACTGCCGCGCAGGCCTGACCGCCCCACCCTACTCCAAACTCTTGCTAGGCCATCCCTCTACTCACCCACAACCCCTATAATTCTACGGCGACGGCAGCCTCACACCGCAGCCGAACCAGTCAACCCTCGTACTCCTCTCCACGTGGGCATCCACTGCCGCATCTTCCCCAGCTCCATGTCATCCCCTTCCTAGGCCTTGCCGTCGTCCACCGCCTTGGTGCTCTCAGCGTGGCTTGGTCAATATGGTCAAGGAACGACTTCCATTGAAAGAGTACTATACGTGGAGAGGCTGACAGTTGGGTCCACGACCGCAGCAAGGAACTGCCTCCTTATTATGCGCAAAATAATGATTCCTCCACCTGACAACAGGGGCCCACCGGACGGGCCACCGTATTTTGCGAAAAAACATTTCCCCCTGACTGCTAGGACCCGCCAGCTACATCTTCGCATGCAAGGAAGTGCGTCCATATTACGGGCAAAAAATATGATTCTCCCACTAACAGCTGGGACCCACCAGCTATATCTTTGCACGCAAGGAAGTGCCTCCTTATCCTCCATGATAGTCGGGACCCACCTGGTCGAAGCATACGTAGCGTTGTCATTCTGGTCACGAACATGTAGGTACATACTGGTCGATCGGTCTGTCTGCAGGCTGCAGCGATGAACCGTGGCCGAGTAAGGAAGGGCACGTGTCGTAGTAGAGGCGCGGACGTAGAATGTCACGCAGTCCCATCAATTTCATGTACACGTACGTACAGATAGGGTGCAAGAAAGTAAATACGGCCACGTACGTACATACGGGCGGGGTCTTGAACGCCTACTCGCGCATACGTACGGCTAAGGCTCATGTACATGGAGAGGCAACGGATAGCAGCGACGGCGTCCTGTTCATCGGTAGCCAACTGGTTGGGTCAGAATGGAGAAACTGCGTCGTCGTGTTCATTAGGAGGCAATGGAATGAGTCATGTTCATCAGGAGCCAACCTGCTTGGATGAAACAGCCAAAACGAGGCCTTGCGTACCGCAGAATGGAGGAAACGTCCTTCTGTTCAACCGCCTACGGTCGAAACGGGATCCTGTTCACCGGGAGGGGTGTGGCGTACCGCAAAATGGAGGAAATAGACTTCTCTTTGACCTCCTACGGTCGAAACGGGTCATGTTGATCGCGAGGGGTGTGGTGTACCACAAAAAGGAGGAAAGGGACTTCTCTTCGACCTCCTATGGTCGAAATGGGGGTCCTGTTCATCGGGAGGGTTGTGGCGTACCACAAAACGGGACTCCACGGGCTACTGTTCATCCACCGTCTACTACCTCGCTCTAGCCTCCACGGGCTACTGTTCATCCACCGTCGACCTCCTCCAGCCTCCACCTGTGACTGTTCATCCATGGCGTCTCCCTCCTGCCTCCACCCGCTACTGTTCATCCATGGGATCCTGTTCATCCAGCCTCCACCGACTACTATTCAACTACCCCTCCACAGGCTACTGTTCATCTAGCCCTCCACCGGCTACTGTTTAACTTGCCCTCCATAGTGTCCTGTTCATCCACCCCCAACCGGCTCGATCGGGGTCCTGTTCATCCAGCGGCAATGGCCTCTACTACCACGGGGTCCTGTTCATCCAACCCCCACCGCTCACTGTTCTTCCAACCCCCAACAATGCTCACTGTTCATCAAGAAGCAGTAGCAAAGGAATCGCTCAATCGGGTTCAGTTAACAACCAGGGATCGATCGCTCGCTTGGGTTCAATAACACGTAGCTAGTGCAATCGCTTGGGTTCAGTAGGCGAATGCCTCGCTCGGGTTCAGATAGAGCCCAACGCCTCGCACCCATGCGCGTACGTGTATGAGGGAAACACTCAATCCCACCATGCATCGCTTGGCCCTGACCACCCACCATAACCGGGAACTCCCCGATATTTTCCTCGCCCTCGCTTCTACCACGGTCTTTTCCATCATGGACGACCCAAAGAATATCATGCAGCTGAGTCTCCAGCCCACCCAGGACAAAAAGCCAATTTTCTGTCATGATTTTTTGTGATAGAAGTAGGAGCCCACCACATCTATGATGATATTGGGTTTTGTCATAATTATCATCATAGAAGTGAAATAAGCATGACAGGAAAAAAATTCGTTCGGCTCAAAATGTCACAGATGTGTCGTTTTTGTAGTGAAAGCTTACTTCTTCAAATAAGAATGTGATGTGATACTAACATTAGTTAATAGACACACATTTAATTTGTCAGCTAATGGTCCCACTTGAGTTTCCAAATGCATGTGGCCACATATAGAGAGAAATCATGGAATGGCATTTCTTTGGGCGCTCTGATTCATCATGGGTGGGCAACCAACATTGTAGCGAAAGAAGCAGAATATCAATAATATGCTTCCCCTTCTATTCTTTAACATGTTCCTCTTCTATTCTTTTTTAGTAAGTACTGTATGTTCCTTGTCGGGAAGGGGAGTAGGGACATCTGCAGTTGACACCTCTATTAGGCCCCTTCTGCTATATGATTTTAGCACTTCGAGTTGGTCTGCTATAATATCCAAGAATTGGTGGGAGTTGTGCAGTCTTTGATAGACTAGACTGATAGTAACAGCAGTGCGCCTTTAGATGAATAGAGGTGGCTTGTAGGTGCTCAATAGGCTTTATATTAGTAGCGACAATACAAACCCGTATTTTCGAGCCAGTTCTGCCTTCCCGATTTATTTATGATTTTTATAGTGTACACCTTTTATCTACACTACGATCTGCCTAGTGGTTGTGCACTCTCATTATCATGGTTTGGCAATAAACTTTTTGTACGGTATATTATGAACCTGTCATCTGCCAACTATCCTTACATTTGGAGCTTCCAACAGGGAGCCTATTTATTGTGTAGTTGTGCCAGATTATATTAATCTACGCACCATATTACAGCACACATGGGCTCTCTCATCATAATCTAGTGATATCACAAAAGGGTTTACAGGGAGCCCCTATTATATTAGAATATGCTCTGCATTACAAAGATAATCTCACTACTATTTATGTTTTCATGCTTCTCGGATATTGTGTGTAATCACAATGAAATATAAGAATGCGCACATCAGAAGAATATTGCAGAATAGTTTAATGGGTACCAAACTTGGCATCAAGGGATTTAGGTCCATTCTGGATGCAATGAAACCCACATGCTCCCGACCTACAGATTCATATTCAGAATATGATCCTAATGACTATTTTGAGCTCAAGGAGTCAAAGGCAGATGGCCTATTTGTTCACCCAAGAATATGCTTGTTCTAATTTGGCAAGGTTTTATTGGTTGCCCATATCTTGCATAAGATGTCTTGCATTTCTTCTGTTTTGTTGCACCGACATCTGCTTAGTTTACTCATGATATATGTGAAGATGCCATGCCCATCCATTATCAATACCTATTCCATTTGTCATCATACCATGTTTTTCCATTAAAATGTTGTTCTTCTGTTTGAGACATCCAAAAGGAAGAGGGTGACTGCAGAACCTGAAGGAGTACAAGCAAAGTGTAACAACCAAAGACCGACGCTCCAGACGCCTTCCAGTTATTTTGTTGTTGTAGTGTGTTTCATTTGTTTGTTGCATTCATCATCCCATTGCATCCGCATGTTTTCTCAAACTTGCATCCGTTCGTAGTGTCGCTTCTCCAATCGTCTCGGTGTCCTTTCTCAGACCGACCGGGTTTTGCTTCCCTCTTGTCTAGCCGCATAACCTCTCCGCACAACCCACAGTCTTTGCCGCCGCGTCCGAAACCTACCCCAAACCTGAACCGCTCGGTCATGACCGCTGGATTCGAATCATCTCCGAATATCCCTAAAATATCTTCAGTTTCTTATTTGGACTCTAATGTCTACTACACAACCTTCTTCTTGTAGACGTTGTTGGGCCTGCAAGTGCACAGGTTTGTAGGACAGTAGCAAATTTCCCTCAAGTGGATGACCTAAGGTTTATCAATCCGTAGGAGGCGTAGGATGAAGATGGTCTCTCTCAAACAACCCTGCAACCAAATAACAAAGAGTCTCTTGTGTCCCCAACACACCCAATACAATGGTAAATTGTATAGGTGCACTAGTTCGGCGAAGAGATGGTGATACAAGTGCAAAATAGATAGTAGATATAGGTTTTTGTAATCTGAAATAATAAAAACAGCAAGGTAACAAGTGATAAACGTGAGCGTAAACGGTATTGCAATGATAGGAAACAAGGCCTAGGGTTCATACTTTCACTAGTGCAAGTTCTCTCAACAATAATAACATAGATAGATCATATAACAAGCCCTCAACATGCAACAAAGAGTCACTCTGAAGCCACTAATAGCGGAGAACAAACATAGAGATTATGGTAGGGTACGAAACCACCTCAAACTTATTCTTTCGGATCAACCTATAAAGGAGTTCATACTAGAATAACACCTTAAGACACAAATCAACCAAAACACTAATGTCACCTAGATACTCCATTGTCACCTCAAGTATCCGTGGGCATGATTATACGATATGCATCACACAATCTCAGATTCATCCAACCAACACAAAGTACTTCAAAGAGTGCCCCAAAGTTTCTATCGGAGAGTCAAGAACTTGTGCCAACCCCTATGCATAGGTTCCCAATGTCACGAAACCCGCAAGTTGATCATCAAAACATACATCAAGTGGAACATGATATCCCATTGTCACCACAAATAATCATGGCAAGACATACATCAAGTGTTCTCATAAAAGACTCAATTCAATAAGATAACTTCAAAGGGGAAACTCAATTCATCACAAGAGAGTAGAGGGGGAGAAACATCATAAGATCCAACTACAATAGCAAAGCTTGGGATACATCAAGATCATGCCATAGATGGAACACGAGAGAGAACACAAGAGAGAGAGAGAGATCAAACACATAGCTACTGGTACATACCCTCAGCCCCGAGGGTGAACTACTCCCGCCTCGTCATGGATAACGCTGGGATGATGAAGATGGCCACCGGTGATGGGTTCCCCCTACGGCAGGGCGCCGGAATGGGCTCCCGAGAGGTTTTTGGTGGCTACAGAGGCTTGCGGCGGCGGAACTCCCGATCTATCTTCTGGTCCGGAAGTTTTAGGGTACGTAGGTATATATGGGTGAAAGAAGTACGTCGGTGGACCGAAGGGGGGGCCACGAGGCAGGGGGCGCGCCCCAGGGGGGTGGGCGCACCCCCACCCTCGTGGGCACCTCCCTTCTTCCCTGACGTGCACTCCAAGTCCATTGGGTGGCTTTCCTTCCAAAAATAACTTCTCCAGTTGATTTTGTTCCGTTTTGACTCCGTCTGATATTCCTTTTCCTCGAAACACTGAAATAGGCATAAAACATCAAATCTGGGCTGGGCCTCCGGTTAATAGGTTAGTCCCAAAAATAATATAAAAGTGGAGGATAAATCCCAATATTGCCTAAAATAGTAGATACAGTAGCATGGAGCAATCAAAAATTATAGATACGTTGGAGACGTATCAAGCATCCCCAAGCTTAATTCCTGCTCGTCCTCGAGTAGGTAAATGATAAAAAAGAATTTTTGATGCGGAGTGCTACTTGGCATAATTTCAATGTAATTCTTCTTACTTGTGATATGAATATTCAGATCCGAAAGATTCAAGACAAAAGTTCATATTGACATAAAAATAATAATACTTCAAGCATACTAATAAAGCAATCATGTCTTCTCAAAATAACATGGCAAAAGAAAGTTCATCCCTACAAAATCATATAGTTAGGCTATGCTTCATTTTCGTCACGCAAAGATGTTCCCAACTTCTATACCCCCGATGACAAGCCAAGCAATTGTTTCATACTTAAATAATCCCAAACTTTTTCAACTTTCACGCAATACATGAGCATGAGCCATGGATATAGCACTATGGGTGGAATAGAATATGATGATGGGGATTGTGTGGAGAAGACAAAAAGGAAGAAAGTCTCACGTTGACGAGGATAATCAACGGGCTATGGAGATGCCCATTAATTGATGTCAACATGAGGAGTAGGGATTGCCATGCAACGGATGCACTAGAGTTATGAATGCTCAACAAAAGAAAACTAGTGGGTGTGCATCCAACTCGCTTGCTCATGAAGACCTACGGCATTTGAGGAAGCCCATCGTAGGAATATACAGCCAAGTTCTATAATGAAAAACTCCCACTAGTATAAAAAGACAACTTATGAGACTCACTACATGAAGAACAAGGTGCTACGTTGAAGCACAATATATGAGACTCACTACATGAAGAACAAGGTGCTACTTTGAAGAACAAGTGTGGAAAAAGAGATAGTAGCATTGCCCTTTTTATTTTTTTTAATCTTTTTTGGGCCTTTCCTTTTTTTTTTCCTTCCCCCCCTTTTTTTGTTTGGGCAATGCTCTAATAATGATGATCATCACACTTCTATTGATTACAACATAAGGATTACAACTCGAAACTTAGAACATGATATGACTCTATATGAATGCCTTCGGTGATGTACCGGGATGGTGCAATGAATCAAGAGTGACATGTATGAAAAATAATGCATGGTGGCTTTGCCATAAATACGATGTCAACTACATGATCATGCAATGGCAATATGACAAAAGTGATGTATGTCATGAATATGATGATGGAAGTTGCATGGCAATATATCTCGGAATGGCTATGGAAATGCCATAATAGGTAGGTATGGTGGCTATTTTGAGGAACATATAAGGAGGTTTATGTGTGATAGAGCGTATTGTATCACGGGGTTTGGATGCACCGGCGAAGTTTGCACCAACTCTCAAGGTGAGAAAGGGCAATGCATGGTACCGAAGAGGCTAGCAAAGGCGGAAAGGTGAGAGTGCGTATAATCCATGGAATCAACATTAGTCAAAAGAAATCATATAATTCTTGCAAAAATTTATAAGTCATCAAAAACCAAGTACTACGCGCATCCTTCTAGGGGGATAGATTGGTAGGAAAAGACCATCACTCGTCCCCGACCGCCACTCATAAGGATGCACAAGCCAGGTACACTTCATGTTTCAAATTTGTTACACAACTTTAACCATACGTGCATGCTACGGGACTTGCTAACTTAAACACAAGCATTCTTTGAATTCATAATCACCCAACTATCATGACTTTAATATCACTACCTCCATATCTCAAAACAATTATCAAGTATCAAACTTTTCTTAGTATTCAACACACTCATAAGAAAGTTTCACATATCTTGAATACCAAGTATATTATTATTAAGCAAATTACCATGATATTAACGACTCTCAAAATAATCTAAGTGAAGTATGAGAGTTCATCTATTTTTTTCAAAATAAAACTACCACCATGCTCTAAAAGGTATAAGTGATGCACTAGAGCAAAAGACAAACTACTCCGAAAGATATAAGTGCAGGTCAATGAGTAGCTAAATAATTATGCAACTATGCGAAGACTCTCTCATTTAATAATTTCAGATATTGATACTTTATTTAAACAGCAAGCAAAGCTAAAGAAAACTACATTGCAAGGATAGCACAATTCATGTGAAGAAGCAAAAACTTAGGCTCAACCGATACTAACCGATAGTTGTTGAAGAAGAAAGGTGGGATGCCTACCGGGGCATCCCCAAGCTTAGATGCTTGAGACTTCTTGAAATATTATCTTGGGGTGCCTTGGGCATCCCCAAGATTGAGCTTTTGTGTCTCCTTAATTCCTCTTATATCATGGTTTCTCTTTTTATCAAAAGCATCATTCACAACAATACTCAACAAGAACTCGTGAGATAGGTTAGTATAAACCAATGCAAAACCTTATCATTTTCTACTGTAACAAATCACTTAAATAATTATTCAACGTTGCATACTAAATGCCTCTGCATATTTAATACTCCTATCCTCAAATAGAATCATTAATTAAGCAAATATATGCAAACAATGCAACCATAACAGCAATCTGCCAAAACAGTACAGTCTGTAAAGAATGCAAGAGTATCAATACTTCCCTGACTCCAACAATTATGAACTAAAATTCCCACTGCAATAAATTTATCAGATCTAAATATGCAAAAATATTCAACATTATGACACTCTCTGACTTTTCTAGGGAATTTTTACAACAGCGGTAAACTTTCTGTGTTCAAACAGCAACACGTATACTAGCAAAATAAACATGGCAAAGGCTATCCTTGACTTCTTTATTGAAACTAAAGATGCAAAACATTATTATAAATAACAGCAAGCTAATACTAACAAAATAAAATGATGCTCCAAGCAAAACACATATCATGTGGTGAATAAAAATTTAGCTCCAAGTAAAGTTACCAATGAACAAAGACGAAAGAGGGGATGCCTTTCGAGGCATCCCCAAGCTTAGGCTCTTGGCTGTCCTTGAATATTACCTTGGGGTGCCTTGGGCATCCCCAAGCTTAGTCTCTTGCCAATCCTTATTCCATAGTCCATCGAATCTTTACCCAAAACTTGAAAACTTCACAACACAAAACTCAACAGGAAATCTTATAAGCTCCGTTAGTGAAAGAAAACAAAACCACCACATTGGTACTGTAATTAACTCATTCTAAATTCATATTGGTGTAATATCTAATGTACTTCAACTTATATATGGTTCATACCTTCCGATACTACTCACAGATTCATCAAAATAAGCAAACAACACATAGAAAACATAATTTGTCAAAAACAGAACAGTCTGTAGTAATATGTATCAAACGTATACTTCTGGAACTCCAAAACTCCTACAAATTAGGAAGTCCTAAGAAATTCATGTACCAATCTAGAACAAAAAGAATCAGATCATAAGCACGTTTCTATGAATAAACAAAACTAATTTACTGGGTGCAAAAGTTTCTGATTTTCAGCAGGATCAACACAACTATCACCGTAAGCCATCCTAAAGGTCTTACTTGGAACTTTATTGAAACAAAATCTATAAAACATGATTACTAAAGTAGAATAATCATGTGAACACACAAAAACAGTAAGGATAAGTATTGGGTTGTCTCCCAACAAGCGCTTTTCTTTAATGCCTTTCTAGCTAGGCATGATGATGACAATGATGCTCACGTAAAAGATAAGAATTGAAACATAACGGGAGCATCATGAAGCATATGAATAGCACTTTTAAGTCTAACCCACTTCCTATGCATAGGGATTTTGTGAGCAAACAGCTTATGGGAACGATAATCAACTAGCATAGGAAGGTAAAACAAGCATAGCGCACATAAAGAGGAAACTTGATATTATTGCAATTCCTACAAGCATATGTTCCTCCCTCATAATAATTTTCAGTAGCATCATGAATGAATTCAACAATGTAACCATCACCTAAAGCATTATTTTCATGATCTACTAGCATAGAAAATTTACTACTCTCCACATAAACAAAATTCTTCTCATGAATAGTAGTGGGAGCAAACTCAACAAAACAACTATCATATGATTTAAAATTAGGATCAAGATGACAAGTTTCATGGTTATCATTATTCTTTAAAGCATATGTGTCATCACAATAATCATTATAGATAGGAGGCATGCTTTCATCATAGTAAATTTTCTCATCAAAGCTTGGGAGACAAAAAATATCATCTTCATCAAAGATAGCTTCCCCAAGCTTGTGGCTTTGCATATCATCAGCATCATGGATATTCAAGGAATTCATACTAACAACATTGCAATCATGCTCATCATTCACATATTTTATGCCAAGCATTCTATGTAATTCTTCTTCTAGTACTTGAGCACAATTTTCCTTCCCATCATTTTCACGAAAGACATTAAAAAGATGAAGCATATGAGGCATCCTTAATTCCATTTTTTTGTAATTTTCTTTTATAAACTAGACTAGTGCTAGAACAAGAAACAAAAAGATTCAATTGCAAGATCTAAAGATATACCTTCAAGCACTCACCTCCCCGGCAACGGCGCCAGAAAAGAGCTTGATGTCTGCTACACAACCTTCTTCTTGTAGACGTTGTTGGGCCTGCAAGTGCACAGGTTTGTAGGACAGTAGCAAATTTCCCTCAAGTGGATGACCTAAGGTTTATCAATCCGTAGGAGGCGTAGGATGAAGATGGTCTCTCTCAAACAACCCTGCAACCAAATAACAAAGAGTCTCCTATGTCCCCAACACACCCAATACAATGGTAAATTGTATAGGTGCACTAGTTCGGCGAACAGATGTTGATACAAGTGCAAAATAGATAGTAGATATAGGTTTTTGTAATCTGAAACAATAAAAATAGCAAGGTAACAAGTGATAAACATGAGCGTAAATGGTATTGCAATGATAGGAAACAAGGCCTAGGGTTCATACTTTCACTAGTGCAAGTTCTCTCAACAATAATAAAATAGATAGATCATATAACAAGCCCTCAACATGCAACAAAGAGTCACTCTGAAGCCACTAATAGCGGAGAACAAATGTAAAGATTATGGTAGGGTACGAAACCACCTCAAAGTTATTCTTTCGGATCAACCTATAAAAGAGTTTGTACTAGAATAACACCTTAAGACACAAATCAACCAAAACCCTAATGTCACCTAGATACTCCATTGTCACCTCAAGTATCTGTGGGCATGATTATACGATATGCATCACACAATCTCAGATTCATCCAACCAACACAAAGTACTTCAAAGAGTGCCCCAAAGTTTCTATCGGAGAGTCAAGAACTTGTGCTAACCCCTATGCATAGGTTCCCAATGTCACGAAACTCGCAAGTTGATCACCAAAACATACATCAAGTGGCACATGATATCCCATAGTCACCACAGATAATCATGGCAAGACATACATCAAGTGTTCCCATAAAAGACTCAATCCGATAAGATAACTTCAAAGGGGAAACTCAATTCATCACAAGAGAGTAGAGGGGGAGAAACATCATAAGATCCAACTACAATAGCAAAGCTTGGGATACATCAAGATCGTGCCATAGATGGAACACGAGAGAGAACACGAGAGAGAGAGAGAGAGAGAGAGAGAGAGAGAGAGAGATCAAACACATAGCTACTGGTACATACCCTCAGCCCCGAGGGTGAACTACTCCCTCCTCGTCATGGATAGCGCCGGATTATGAAGATGGCCACCGGTGATGGGTTCCCCCTCCGGCAGGGCGCCGGAACGGGCTCCCGAGAGGTTTTTGGTGGCTATAGAGGCTTGTGGCAGCGGAACTCCCGATCTATCTTCTGGTCTGGAAGTTTTAGGGTACGTAGGTATATATGGGTGAAAGAAGTACGTCGGTGGATCGAAGGGGGGCCACGAGGCAGGGGGGCGCGCCCCAGGGGGGTGGGCACGCCCCCACCCTTGTGGGCACCTCTCTTCTTCCCTGACGTGCACTCCAAGTCCATCGGGTGGCTTTCCTTCCAAAAATAACTTCTCCAGTTGATTTCATTCCGTTTTGACTCCATCTGATATTCCTTTTCCTCGAAACACTGAAATAGGCATAAAACAGCAAATCTGGGCTGGGCCTCCAGTTAATAGGTTAGTCCCAAAAATAATATAAAAGTGGATAATAAAGCCCAATATTGCCTAAATAGCAGATAAAGTAGCATGGAGCAATCAAATATTATAGATACGTTGGAGACGTATCAGACTCCCCTAACCTATTTATCATGGACAGTTCGATTACAATCGAAGAGTCGAGACACACCCATACCTGCTATATAAACAACCAAACCCTAGACCCATCCATCCCCTCACACGCTGCCTCCACCCTCTTCCTCGGGATTCCTCGATCCAATCCATCCACTCCACCCAGCCGACCAGACAACCTCCCTCGTTTTTAGCACTGGGCCAACCACCTCCTCCCCTCGAGATCCTCCTGAGACCAGCAACCGCCTCGCATGCCTCTGTCTCCTCTGCCCGAGCACCCACATGGGAGATGCCCGATGCTCCACCCCAAGAAGCAGCAGCCGAGTGCTCCTCTACCTCGCGACGCACCGCCCTGGCGAACCTCGTCACTAGAGACCACCTCCCGCGAGCCCGCGGGCCATCTTCCTTGCCGAGTCTCGCTCTAGCTTCCTCTGCCGCATCAAGAACAATGACCACATCTTCGTACCCCGCCGGACCTTGCCATCGTCGTCGCCTAAGCAGGTCGCCAACGCATCCCTCTCTCTCCTCCTTGCACTCTTCCTTCCCCGAATCTGTTTGCCTTGCTGACCACCGCAACCTGCAGGAGCCAGGGCCACCACCTCCTTCAGTTCATCAAGCCGTCGTTCAAGTTCGCGTCCGGCCCCGTTCTGGATCAGATCTCCTCTGCTTCGCCACCTATCCGCCGAATCCGCCATGTTCCTCCTGCTGCTCGATCCCCTTGCTTCATGAACAAGGCGCCCCCTCGTTGACTTGGTCGAGTGCCAGCTTGGAGTGGATGACCGCCACATCGCCCGTGCAAGCCCTCCTCTTGCCTCACCAAGGCCTAGTGCCAAGTCGGCCTCTCCATCGACTTGGGCATGGCCCATGGTGAGCCCCAGCGCCTCTGCCTCTCTCTGATGCACTGTTGGGCTAGATCCAGCTTCAGCTTGTAGAGGTTTTTTTCCTGGACGAATTTGTCAAAATATCCAGAGAAAACATATTTCCAGAAAAACCCTCATGTTCATGCATTAATAACTCACAAACCATGCATCGGGTTAAAATGTTTCATATATGTAAAATTATTAGAATTTCATCTAGTTTCACAATAACCAACTTTCATCCATGTTAAAAATGCTTAAATTGTTGTTTGCATTTAATTTTCATAAATGACTTGCTAAAATGATTTATTTCATAAATAAATAACCGTAGCTCCTAATTAAATAAACTTTATATGTAAATGGGGTAGAAATATTCATATATTAACATGGTGCACTTTATTTTACTGATTAACAACATTGAAATATGGTTTAGGTCAGAACAATACTAAATGCAAATATTGCATATGAGGATTTTTCCTGAATTGTTGTTTATTGTTTCTGGACTCATTTAAACTTTCCTAAATAGTTGCTTTACATATGCTTCACCTCTCGCCATGTTAAGAACATTTAAACTTGTTGGGTTCATCACGAGAGCAAACTAAATACTTGAATGTGGTGTTTCGTCGATATGCAACTCGTTGCATATTGAGCTCCACTTAATTTGTAGTATTGTTTCTTACACTTTGTCATGCCATGATTCAACTAACCGGACATGCATCATATTTGGTTGTGCATCATGCCATGATTATGCTTGTTTGTTTACTATGTTGTTTGTTTCTTTCCGGTTGTGCTTCTTCTCCATAGTACCTATTATGTTGCCATTGTGAGGATTCGTTCGACTACGTTGGTTCATCTACTTCATGGATTCGGTCTTCTTCTTAGCGGGATATCAGGCAAGATGACCCTTACCTTGGATACCACTACTATCTTTGATTTGCTAGTTATCTTGATGCTATTGCTATGTCGCGCTACCTACCACTTGTTTATCCAGCCTCCCAAATTGCCATGATAAGCCTATAACCTTTTTCACCATCCCAGCAAACCGTTGTTTGGCTATGTTACTACTTTGCTCAGCCCCTCTTACAGCGTTGCTAGTTGCAGGTGCATTTGTAGGTTCTTCCATGTTGGGACATGGATATCATAGGATATCACGATATATCTTACTTAATTAATGCATCTACATACTTGGTAAAGGGTGGAAGGCTCAGCTGTTCTTGCCTGGTGTTTTGTTCCACTCTTACTACCCTAGTTTCTGTCATACCGGTGTTATGTTCCTTGATTTTGCGTCCCTAACACAGTCGGGGTTTATGGGCCCCCTTGACACTTTGCTTTGAATAAAACTCTTCCAGCAAGGCCCAACTTTGGTTTTAACATTTGCCTAACAATAACTAAAACTTGCATAGGGACCGGCTAGCACCCGAGGACTCTTAATCCACAACCCGGTCCAGTACTCCTCACGAATGTTGGTCCAAACTAGGCAGCCTGCTGGGCCACTACGGGGAAACTAGAGGACTAGTTTTACTCTTAGCTTGTCCCATCTGATCGTGACCTGAGACGAGATACGCGCGGCTACTATCAGGGTGTCAACATGTCGGGAGGTCTTGCTAGTTTTTACTATTGTCGAAATGTCTTGTGAACCGGGATTCCGAGCTTGATCGGGTTGTTCCGGAATGGAGGATTTTCCTCCGTGGATCGTGAGAGTTTGTGATGTACTAAGTTGGGACACCCGTGCAGGGTTAAATCTTTTCGAGATCTGTGCCCGCGATTATGTGGCAGATTGGAAATTCATAATATCCAGTTGTAGAGAACTTGACACCAGATCCGAAATAAAATACACCAACCGCGTGTTTAACCATGACTGTCTCTTTTCGAGCAAGTTCGGGAAGAGAACACGGTGGGATTTTATTTGACTCGTAAATAGTTCAGGATCACTATCATTACTAGTTGCGACTATTATGTGTAGTTACTCTTCTTATTATTGTACTCGTATGTTAGCCACCATACAAATGCTTAGTGCTTGCTGCAACCTCACCACTTATCCATTCCATACCCATTAAGCTTTGGTAGTCTTGATACACATGGTAATGGGATTGTCGAGTCCTCGTGGCTCACAGATTACTACAACAACAGTTGCAGGTACAGGTAATGTGATGATCTGACATGAGAGCGATGCTTGATCTATTTGGAGTTGTTCTTCTGCTTCTTCTTCTTCTATCAAGGGATAGATGTGACGACCCGAGACCGACGCTCCAGATGCCTTCTAGTTATTACGCTGTAATCGTGTATTTTGTTTGTTCCATTGCATTTCATCATGTCATCATGCACATTGCATCCGCATGTTTTCATAAATCTCATAGTCATTCGTAGTGCTGCTTCTCCTTTCGTCTCGGTGTCCTTTCTCAGACTGATCGGGTTTTGCTTCCCTCTTGTATGGCCGCATAACCTCTCTGCACAACCCACACTCTTTGATGCCTTGTCCAAAACCCTCTCCCGAACCCAGCCTGCACGGTCATGACCGATGCGTACGGATCATCTCCGAGCATCCCTAAAACATCTTTGGTTTCTTATTTGGTCTCTCCGAACCTATTTATCTCAGACCGTCCGATTATGATTGGACGGACCTAGATGACCCATATCCAAATCCACATGCTATATAAACAGCCCAACCCTAGATCCTAGGGGCCTTGTCCCATTAGTCACGTCGATCCGCCACCACACCCCACCTTTTCTCCTCCTCCTTTTCCCCATCGACCCAATCCCACACGTAGGCAAGCCTCCACCTTCTTCCCGATCCCACCATTAAGCCGTCCGACCTCGATCTCTCCTGTAGCTAGCCGACGCTTGATCCAGGTTGGACCGAGGCCATGGCCTCGCGCGCCTCTGCCTCCTCTCCCCCGACCAAAGCTTCATTGGAGCACCGGACCTCCCATCGGTCACCCTGACACCGAGCTCCAGTAGGACCCATGCCTCCCCGTGCTTCTCTCCTTTCGCCTCCCACTGTTTCTCTTGACCTCTCTCTTAGATCACCCACTCATGTTGTTTTGTTCGAGCAGGAGGTCCCGCCATGGACGCCCGAGAAGGCTTGCTGGCATTCTCAGTCGTCTTTGCACCATCCGCCACCAAGACCGGCCGGATCCTGTGAAAGCACAAGTGCTACCTGGGTGATTTTGGTAATCAGTGACAACATATCTCTTGTTGGACTAATATTTTTATCAAGTGCATTTTAGATGAGTTCAACAATGGCATGGCAAGGACAAAAGGATGTGGAACCCCTTCAAAATGCCAAGGACAAAGATTGGCAAAGGCTCCAGACTCTTCATTTTCATTTTAGTGATCAAACATCACATTGAGTCCATAGGAAAGCCAATACTATTAAAAGGGGATGAGGTGTTGCTTAATGGTCTACTTGCTCGAAGTGCTTAGTGATATTGCTCAAAAACCCTCAACCACTTTCTCATTTCCTCATATGTCCAAAACCTAAAGTCAAACTCGGCCCCATGATTTGATCCATCCGGCGCCACCGAGTTCATTTGACATACCCACTGCCAGAAACCCTAGACAATTCGGTCACACTGATATGGATCTCGGTCTCACCGAGATGGCCTTGCAAACTCTCTGTTTCCTGTTGCAATTATTTCGGTCTCACCGAAATGTGCAATTGGCCCCACCGAGTTTGCCTGACCAACTCTCTGTTTCATCAATGTTGAAATTAGTATCACCGAGTTTATGCGGTCGGTCTCACCGAGATGAGGTTTGCCCTAGCCCTAGCACATCAGTCCCACCGAGTTGATCATGTCAGTCCCACCGAGAATCCTAACGTTCATATTTTGAACTGAATCGGTCTCATTGAGTTCTTCTATTCGGTATGACCGAGTTGGGTCAAATGTGTGTAACGGTTGGATTTTGTGTGGAGGCTATATATACCCCTCCACCTCCTTCTCCATTTGTGAGAGAGCCATCAGAACATGCCTACACTTCCACTACTCATTTTCTGAGAGAGAACCACCTACTCATGTGTTGTGACTAAGACATTCCAATCCAACCACAAGAAACTTGATATCTAGCCTTCCCCAAGTAGCTTTCCACTCAAATCATCTTTCCACCATAGCCAAATCTATGATAGAGAGATGAGTGTTGGGGAGACTATCATTTGAAGCACAAGAGCAAGGAGTTCATCATCAACACACCATCTACTACCTTTTGGAGAGTGGTGTCTCCTAGATTGGTTAGGTGTCACTTGGGAGCCTCCGTCAAGATTATGGAGTTGAACCAAGGAGTTTGTAAGGGCAAGGAGATTGCCTACTTCATGAATATCTACCCAAGTGAGGCAAGTCCTCCGTGGGCAATGGCCATGGTGGGATACACAAGGTTGCTTCTTCGTGGACCCTTCATGGTTGGTGCCCTCCGTGGACTCACGCAGCCGTTACCCTTCGTGGGTTGAACTGTCCACCAACTTGGATGTACGATAGCACCACCTATCAGAACCACGCCAAAAATCTCCATGTCTTCATTGAGTTTGCACACTCCAATCCCATCCCTTTACTTTCTTGCAACTAGCATGCTTTACTCTTTCTACTCCCTATACTCTTGCCATGATTGCTTGAAATATGTCGGGAATGCTTAAAATTGTGCTAATCTTCAACCTCAACTTAAAAATCATAAAAACTGCTACTTTTTCTTGTTGAGGGTCTAATCAGCCCCCTCTAGACACTTCTTCTCGATCCTTTCAATTGGCATCAGAGCATTGGTCTCCATTGATTTGGTTTAATTACCATTGGAAGAAGATGGATGAGTCTACGATTGGGAGTATTAGATGTAGAGTGCCTATGCTTGACGGGGAGTTCTATAGTGCTTGGAAAAATGAGATGCTTGAGATTTTCAATGAATATAATTTGAACAAGTACATTACTAGCCATGTACGCCTCCTACCCCTGATGAGTATCTTGACATGACCCATAATCTTAGAGCTATTAATATTATCATAAGAGAATTGCCTAGAAATTTGCTTGTATGCTTGCCTACATTTGATTGTGCTTATACTATATGGAGATATCTTGAGGAACACTTTCCAAACTACTCTCTGAAAAATCTGGATCAGATTCTTCAGAAGTCCATAGCTTTTCATAAGATGAAACCTAGTGATCCTAAATTTCATGATTGTCTATTTGAGCCTTGAGATCTCATGCGTGCCAAAGAAGATGTTGGAGTCATTAGTAGCATCATTTCTCAAGTCATTAGAATTCATAAAGATGCACATTGTCATGATCATAAATCTAATGAATCACTCTCTCTAGGTAATGATCAATCACAAGATGATGTTTTTTTCTATTTCAGAAAGGGGAAACACCCCGGCCTCTGCATCATCATGATGCACACAGCCATCACAAGACGATTTTGAACATGGATATTATGATGACGGTGACTTTGATATTGATGAGTCAATGAGACACTTTGGTCTTATAGCTAACCTTCATGGTTACATGGCTGGAGGAAAGGAAATGGGTTCTTGGTAGTGGATGTACCGATCATATGACCGGAGACAAGGATATGTTTCGAGAGCTTGCTGAAAACAATGGTCCCTGAAAGTATGCCACTTTTGGTGATAACTCAAAGGGTAAGGTGGTTGGCCTTGGTAAGGTGGCCATCTCACATGACAGCTCCATCCAAAATGTTATGCTCGTTGAATCTCTTGGCTACAATTTACTTTCCGTACCTAGACTAGCCGATTTCGGTTTCAATGTCCTATTTACTAAAGTAGATTGCCAAGTGTTTCAAAGAGATAATCATAATATGGTCTTTACCGGTATACGTAGAGGTGATTTATACATTGTTGACTTCACTAAAAAGGCTCAACCTAGAACTTGCTTAATTGCCAAATCTTCTAAAGGTTGGTTGTGGCATAGAAGGTTAGGTCATGTGGGCATGCGAAATCTTGATAAGCTTATTAAAGGTGATCATATCCTTAGTGTTAATGATGTTGCATTTGACAAGGATGGACTTTGCAGTGCTTGTCAAGAAGGAAACAAGTTGGAGGAAGTCATCACATGAAGAACATCATGACCACGAGAAGACCACTCGAGCTGCTTCATATGGATCTTGTTGGTCCCAACGCCTACAAGAGTCTCGGTGGTAAAGGGAAGAGCTTCTTCTTGACAACATCCTCGGGCATACCTTCAAGCTTAAATAATCCACAAACTTCATCCACATAGATTAGGTGCATATCGGGGTGCAATGTTCCGTCTCCTGTATAAGGATTAGCTAGCAGTTTCTCTGTCATACCTGAAGGAATTTCAGAGTAAACATTTTTAGTAGGTTCAGTAGGTTGAGGAGCAACTCTTTTCACTTCTGGTTGGGGTGAAGATACCCCGAACAATCCCCTCAAAGTATTATTTTCCATCGTAACAAGTGACGGTAAATTTCAACACACTATATAAATGTTTCCTTACCAAATTCCACCTACCAAAGGCGCTTCACTCCCCGGCAACGGCACCAGAAAAGAGTCTTGATGACCCAAACGTATAGGGGATCTATCTTAGTCCTTTCGATAAGTAAAAGTGTCGAACCCAACAAGGAGCAGAAGGAAATGACAAGCCGCTTCCAGTAAGGTATTCTCTACAAGCACTGAAATTATCGGTAACAGATAGTTTTGTGATAAGGTAATTTGTAACGGGTAACAAGTAACAAGTGTAAAAAAAGTGCAGCAAGGTGGCCCAATCCTTTTTGCGGAAAAGGACAAGCCTGGACAAACTCTTATATAAAGCAAAGTGCTTCCGAGGACGCATGGGAATTACTGTCAAGCTAGTTTTCATCATGCTCATAGGATTCACGTTCGTTACTTTGATAATTTGATATGTGGGTGCACCGGTGCTTGGGTACTTCCCTTCCTTGGACAAGCATCCCAATTATGATTAACCCCTCTCGCAAGCATCCGCAACTATGAAAGACGAATTAAGGTAAACCTAACCATAGCATGAAACATATGGATCCAAATTAGCCCCTTACGAAGCAACACCCTAAACTAGTGTTTAAGCTTCTGTCACTCTATCAACCCATCATCTACTTATTATTTCCCAATGCCTTCCCCTAGGCCCAAATCATGGTGAAGTATCATGTAGTCGACGTTCACATAACACCACTAGAGGAGAGACAACATACATCTCATCAAAATATCGAACGAATACCAAATTCACATGATTACTTATAACAAGACTTCTCCCATGTCCTCGGGAACGAACATAACTACTCACAAATCATATTCATGTTCATGATCAGAGGGGTATTAATATGCATTAAGGATATGAACATATGATCTTCCACCGAATAAACCATCTAGCATCAACTACAAGGAGTAATCAACACTACTAGCATCCCATAGGTACCAATCTGAGGTTTTGATAGAAAGATCGGATACAAGAGATGAAATAGGGTTTGAGAGGAGATGGTCCTGGTGAAGATGTTGATGGAGATTGACCCCCTCTAGATGAGAGGATCGATGGTGATGACGATGGTGACGATTTCCCCCTCCCGGAGGGATGTTTCCCCGGCAGAGGAGCTCCGCCGGAGCCCTAGACTGGTCCTGCACAGGTTCTGCCTCGAGACGGCGGTGCTTCGGCCTAAAAGCTTTCTTATGATTTTTCCAGGGCAAAAGAGACCATATAGCAGAAGATGGACATCCAGGGCCTGCCAGGTGGCCCACGAGGTAGGGGGGCGCGCCCATGGGGGTAGGGCGCGCCCTCCACCCACGTAGCTGGTGGGTGGCCCCCTCTGGTGCTTTCTTCGCCCAATATTTTTAATATATTTCAAAACTTACTTTCGTGGGGTTTCAGGACTTTTGGAGTTGTGCAGAATAGGTATCTAATATTTGCTCCTTTTCCAGCCCAGAATTCCAGCTGCCGGCATTCGCCCTCTTCGTGTAAACCTTATAAAATAAGAGAAAAAAGGCATAAGTATTGTGATATAATGTGTCGTAACAGCCCATAATGCAATAAATATCGATATAAAAGCATGATGCAAAATGGACGTATCACGTATCTATAATTTATGAAGTATTCATGCCATGTTTATAAAAATTCTATATGGTTTTGGTATCATTTGAATGGAACTAACCCGGGCAGATGTTGTTTTTAGCCGAACTGCTGTGGTGTTGTTTTTTGTGCACAAATAAAAGCTCTCCAAATGCAATGAAACTTTTGGGCGATTCTTTTTGGAACAAAAGAGGCACTAAAAGCTTCGTGCGAGGACCAGAAGGTGAAGGAGGTGGCCACTACCCACCAGGACACGCCAGAGGCCTTGGTCGTATGCTGGTGGGTAGTGGGCCCCTCGTAGCCCATCTGGACGTGAGACCGACGCCAAAAAATCCTATAAATACATAAACCCTAGTAATAACCCTAGATCAGAAGGTCCGCCACTGCAAGCCTCTGTAGCCATGAAAACCAATCTAGACCCTGTTTCGGCACACTACCGGGGTGGGGGGGAATCATCATCGGAGGCCATCTTCATCATCCTGGCGACCACCATGATGAGGAGGGAGTAGTCCACCATCAAGGTTGAGGGTTTTTACTAGTAGCTATGTGTTTAATCTCTCTCTCTCTCTCTCGTGTTCTTGAGTTGGCATGATCTTGATGTATCGCGAGCTTTGTTAATATAGTTGAATCATATGTTGTTTCTCCCACTCTATCTTGTTGTGATGATTGAGTTTTCCCTTTGAGACTTCTTTATTATCGTATTGAATACTTGTATGGATTTGAGAGCACTTGATGTATGTCTTGCTATGAATTCCCGTGGTGAGAATGGGGTATCATATTGATTCACTTGATATATGCTTTGGCACTCAACTCGCGGATTCCCGAGGTGACATTGGGGTAATATATGCATAGGGGTTGATACACGTTTTCATCCTAGTTTCTCCAAAATAAATCTTGGGGCACTCTTTGAGGTTCTTTGTGTTGGATTGAGTATTATGAATCTAAAATTATTTGATGCATATCGTATAATCAACTCACAGATACTCGTGGTGACATTGGAGTATCTAGGTGACATTAGAGTTGGTTGATGTGTATCATATGGTGTTATATTAGTATAAACTCTTGGGTTGTTTGTGATACTTATAGGGATAACTCGATATATCGATCAGAAAGGATAACTTTGAGGATGTTTCATACCCTACAAACATTTTCTTCTTATGTTCTCCGCTAGATAAGTACTTTGGAGTGATTCTTCATCGCAAGTTGAGGGATGGTTATATGATCCAATTATATTAGCATTGTTGAGATATTGCACTAGTGAAAATATGAACCCTAGGCCTTCTTTCAAGCATTGAAATACCGTTTGTGCTCACTTTTGTTACTTGCTACATTGCTGTTTTTTATTGTTCCTCTTACAGAAATCAATACCTACTATCATTGTTTTACTTGTATCGCCATCTCTTCGCCAAACTACTGCACCTATACAATTTACCATTTTATTTGTTGTGTTGGTGACACAAGAGACTTTTTATTATTTGGTTGCAGGGTTGTTTGAGAGAGACCATCTTCATACTACGCCTCCCACAGATTGATAAACCTTAGGTCATCCACTTGAGGGAAAATTGCTACTGTCCTACAAAACTATACGCTTGGAGGCCCAACATGTGTCTACAAGAATAAAGTTGCGTAGTAGACATCAGTATGCTTGTGTTCTTGGTTTGTAATCCAGTGGTGTGGTGAAGCTGGCCGCTCCCGCACAATGCCATTTCCTGCCGTCTTAACTATGAACAATGCCTATTATGTTAATGCTATTTTAAATTGTATCTCTTTATTCCTCACTATGAAATGAGATGAATTGATAGCACTAATGCTTATACATGTAAAACCTGCTATCTGCCTACTTGTTTCTATTTTAGGGTGATATCACTGATGCTAGGAAGAACTGCCACAATGATAGTGAGACGGACCCATTGCTTGTCCCTCCGACATATATTCCAGAGAAGAAGGCAACACATCTTGAGGATAATGATACAACCCCAAAGTCATGTCTTGATGTAGTGTTGGAATCAACTTACTCACTAATAGCAGTGACACAAGCTCGATGAAGTCATCGCCTGAATCTGTTTGACTTCTTCGGTTTGAAATTCAAGCAGAAAGACATGCTTCCGCTCAAATTCCAATATCTATGCAAGATTAACCATAAGTAGAGGATGTCTATTGATGCTATGCAACTAGAGTTGGTGGATGTAAGTGTCAAACAAGCGCAGTCTCATCAGGTTGCTAAGCTTTGCGCTGTAGCTCCTCGGAATGGCTATACTTTCTTGAATTGTGTTAAAGTTGTTGGGGAACGCAATAATTTAAAAAAAATCCTACGATCACGCAAGATCTATCTAGGTGATGCATAGCAACGAGAGGGGAGATTGTTGTCTATGTACCCTCGTAGACCGAAAGCGGAAGCGTCAACACGGTTTATGTAGTCGTACGTCTTCACGATCCGACCGATCCTAGCACCAAAGGTACGGCACCTCCGCGATCTGCACACGTTCAGCTCAGTGACGTCCCATGAACTCTAGATCCAGTTGTGGTCGAGGGAGAGTTTCGCCAACACGACGGCATGGTGACGGTGATGATGAAGTTACCAGCGCAGGGCTTCGCCTAAGCACTACGACGATATGACCGAGGTGGAAATCTGTGGAGGGGGGCACCGCACACCACTAAAATATCAACTTGATCAACTTGTGTGTCTATGGGGTGCCCCCTCCCCTGTATATAAAGAAGTGGAGGAGGGGGCCGGCCTCAAGGGGTGCGCCCCAAGGGGGGAATCCTACTCCAAGTAGGAGTAGGTTCCCCCTTTCCTAGTCAAACTAGGAGGGGAAAGAAGGAGGGCAAGGAGAGAAGGAAAGGCGGCCCGACCCCCCTAGTCCAATTCTGTTTGGGCTAGGGGGCACGCGCCACACCTTGGCCTGCCTCCTCTCTTCCATCACTTGGCCCATGAGGCCCAATAACCCCCCCGGGGGGTTTCGGTAACCCCCCGGTACTCCGGTTTTATCCAAAACTTTTTCGGAACACTTCCGTCCGTACATAGCCATCCAATATATCAATCTTTATGTCTCGACCATTTCGAGAATCCTCGTCATGTCCGTGATCACATTCAGGACTCCGAACAACCTTTGGTACATCATATCACATAAACTCATAATACCAATCGTCATCGAACGTTAAGCATGCGGACCCTACGGGTTTGAGAACTATGTAGACATGACCGAGACATGTCTCCAGTCAATAACCAATAGCGAAACCTGGATGCTCATATTGGTTCCTACATATTCTACGAAGATCTTTATTGGTCAAACCGCATAACAACATACGTTGTTCCCTTTGTCATCGGTATATTACTTGCCTGAGGTTCGATCGTCGGTATCATCATACCTAGTTCAATCTCGTTACCGGAAAGTCTCTTTACTCGTTCCGTAATACTTCATCCCACAACTAACTCATTAGTTACAATGCTTGCAAGGCTTATAGTGATGAGTATAGCCGAGAGGGCCCAGAGATACCTCTCCGAAACACGCAGTGATAAATCCTAATCTCGATCTATGCCAACCCAACAAACACCTTCCGAGACACATGTAGATCACCTTTATAATCACCCATTTACGTTGTGACGTTTGGTAGCACACAAAGTATTCCTCCGACATTCGGGAGTTGCATAACCTCATAGTCTGAGGAACTTGTATAAGTCATGAAGAAAGCAGTAGCAATGAAACTGTCACAATCATAATGCTAAGCTAATGGATGGGTCATGTTCATCACATCATTCTCCTAATGATGTGATCCCGTTCATCAATGACAACACATGTCTATGGTTAGGAAACATAAGCATCTTTGATTAACGAGCTAGTCAAGTAGAGGCATACTAGGGACTATATGTTATGTCTATGTATTCACACATGTACTAAGTTTCCGATTAATACAATTCTAGCATGAATACTAAATATTTATCATGATTCAAGGAAATAAATAATAAGTTTATTATTGCCTCTAGGGCGTATTTCCTTCAAAAGTGTTTTCATCCATGTCTATTATTTTGTCGGCGTGTTTACTTCCACTAGTGGCGACCTGCCCAGTGTATGGAATCTGCTGTTTGGTTGCCCTTTATTATCACTGGCGGCGAACTTTGATGCCGAAGGGATGTAATATGTTGTAATTTCTTTGTTGTATAGTCTAGGTTTATTCTTCGTCACGATGTTGTATTTATTTGCTATATATGTTGTTGTCACTCTGAGAAAAGGTCGTAGTTAATCTTCGATCGGAGAGCATTGGGCCAATACGTTAGGTTTATATAAAAATCGGTACTAAAATTGGCCGGCCACCAATCTCTATGAATGGGCCGAACCGCGAGCGTACAATCATCTTGAGTCATTAGTAGGCCAAGACTTAATCTCGCCCACTATTAGTTTTGGGCCTTTAGAAGGCCGAGTAAACCGCTTGCCTTAATTGGGCCAGAAAATAAAATGGGCTTTTAACAAGCTGAGATGTAGATTGAGCCTGAATTGTGGCGAACAAATCACTGGCCGACAATAGGCTGAAATATACATCGGCCCATTATTGGCCCAGTGATATGACGAGCCATTAACAGGCCAAAATGTTTTTGGGCCTTGGTGGGCCCAAGTACATGATGGGCTGGAAGCAGGCCAGATGCATAACGGGCCAAAATTAGGCCCAACACTGTCAAGGGCCTTTAACGGGGCCGATAGGCAGTTTGGGCAAAAATGTATCCACGAAGACTATGGGCCGTTAAGAGGCCGAAAGTCACTACAGACCAGAATTAGGCTCAGATGCAACTAGGGCCTTTAAATGGCCGAAAGTGAAACTGGGCCGAAAGAGGCCCATATGTACATAGGGTCGCCGACAGGCCGAAGCTAATAGCAGGCAAACTGTGAAATGGGCCATTAAGGGGCCGAAGAGCAAATTAGGGGCCCCATGGGCCCAAAGGTATAGTAGCTGCTAAAGGGTTGTATCTGTTACAGGCCATAATTTGGCCCAATATATGAAAGTCAATTAATGGACCGGATCAGATATGGGACGTAATTTGTCCCAAACTATTGCAGGTTGTTAACGGGTCGGATCTGATATGGGCCGTAAAGTGGCCCACAATATTGTAGGCTTTGAATGAGCCGTATCTAATGTGGGCCATAATTTGGTCCAGAAAATGTTAGGTTGTTAATGGGCCGGCCCATTAGATCTGACGAAATCTTGTGGGCCTTTTCCTGGGCCAGCTTTTAAACCTATATGAGCCTCTATTGGGCCATACCACGTGTTAATGTTTCATTGGGGACTCTTGTCCGATGGATGGTTGACATTTGTTCGAACGTGGAGCTGACGCGTGGATCCTCCACCGAATGAGAATTTTACACGTGGAAAATCCCCATTGGTCCGGGCTGTTAACGGGTTATCGGATCCAAACTAGAACTCGATAGCTTAACAACGACCATTAGGGTGGATGCCACGTGCGGTTACCCCTGACAAAAACACTTGCATGGCGCGCCATTTATCGTCATGGAAGTGGACACTTCTGTGATGATAATTTTGGTATTTTCATGGAACACTTATATGACAACACAGGTATGACAATCTTGATTCTCTCATAAAATCGTCATGGATGTACATGCATGACTGAAAATGTGACCTACCGTGACAAACACATATCATCACGGAAGTGTCTTTTTGTAGTGTTATTCATGTTGGGTGCAAGTTATTTTTTTATTTTGTGTGTAGGTACTGCTAATGAGGTGTTGTGTGTTTCTCCTACTGGATTGATAACCTTGGCTGTTAACTGAGGGAAATACTTATCTCTACTATACTACATCATCCTCTCCTCTTCGAGAAAATCCCAACACAGCTCACAAGTTGCAGTGTCACACTAGAGAGGCTTTCCGGCAAGGGGTTGTCTCTTCTTCTGTGTTGTTCGCCTAGCAACCTCTTATTCTCTTGACACGCCTCCAGGATGGGTGTTATTAAAGTTGTAACTTTGGCGGTGAGCTTACACGTGACCAGACAAGCTTCACCTAATTGTCCGCCCGCTTGACACCTATTTGACAACCGACGAGCTGGTCACTGAGGTGGAGCGGTGGCAAGGCAGTAGGAGCTTGCCTGCATGGAGCTTACTAGATCTTTGCTTGCCTCCAAGTAGCTTGCCGGGAACCAAAGTCTTTGTCTTTAGTACTAAACTAGTAATTCTCAAAGACCTGTCTTGAGGTCTTCTTCGTAGTCTTGTATACCATGTCTTGAGTCTAGTTTGTAGTGGTCCTCTGGCAAGTCCTGCCGTCGAGAAGGTTGCCACTACCCGTGCAGAAGTCTATGGTGCTAAAGGACCCCTACTTTAGTACACCAACATGCATTGTTAAAGTTTTAAATATGTTTATAAGGGCATTCAGTTGCATCACCTTGCAATTTATTCTCTTTCACCATATAAATTAACCAATGGTTTATTTCAAATACTATACCAGATAGGCCAGGACCAGCAGATATAACGTTCTCTCCTTGAACGGCCCTGCTACTCATTCCACAGCTACATGGAAAATTTGTTCTTGAAGGACTATGGTTGCTTGCAACATGCAAAAATCATTAGTACATAAATTACTTAAAAAATTAAGACAAAGCCCAAAAGTGCTCAGCCCCCGGCAACGACACGAGAAAAAGCTTAACGACCTGCAAGTGCACAAGGTTTAGTTGTAACCTCTTCAAAGTAAGAGTATCGATCCCATAGGAAGCACATGAATCAAACTTTTGCCTCTTATAGTGAATTATGTATTTTTGTGTCTGCGGATGATTGTAGACTTAAACTAAAGTGAGGGCAGATATAAATTGTAAATGAGTATTGGAGCAAACTTTTAAAGTAAATAACATAAAAGTAGATAAGGGGCTATGACTGGAGTGACTCATGAAACAGCAGAGGAGTAAGGCGTTGTTAGGGAGTCCGGAATCCCCATTTGAATGTTTCTAGCGCACATATGCTTAGACATTGTATGGGATGGATACTTGAGCCACTGTTGATGGTTAGGCAGGGTGGTGCAGGGTGTAGTACACGTTCTACCTAAGGTCGACTTCATGCCATCCACACTACCATCATAATCTCCCTAGAGGGTCACGACTCATGATAATTAAGTATTACCCCATGGACACAACCTCTCTAAGGGTTCTCCATTATTCCCTGGTTTATTGCAAAGGATAGGAGCAATAGTCTTTTTACTGTCACCTCAAATTACCTCCACATCCTAGCCCTTTACAACGACAATGATATACTTCGTGGCCATAAGGCACAAATGTTGAGTGGGATCCCTTCACAACATTCACAAACTTATTAACTAAGCATTCAATAGAGTATCTCATATCCATAATAACATTGCAGTACCAAGGTTCATCCACATCCCCGAGAACTGGGGTATCTCAAACATGGGGACAACAGTCATCATGACAAAATTGATGGCATACATGGATGAATGGTTCAAATGGTACACAAGATGATCTGGTAGGGTACTTGATGTTATAGATGATAAGGATGTGGATGATGATGATGATGATGATGATGATGATGATGATGATGATGATGATGATGATGATGATAGTGGCGGTGATGTTGTATCTCCCCCATGCGCGGTGAGGAATATCCCCTTCTTCTCCTTGCCAATCTTTCCTCCGAATGAACTCTAGAAGCTAGGGTGCTGCCTTCTAGATGATTTTCTGGTCTTTTTGGGCATCTGATCCCCGATCCGATTTGACAGGGTGAAAGGAGTTGATCTAGTGGTGGCGGTGGCACTCCATACAACCGCCGATATGGGCGGGCGCGAGCGTATGGAACGTCGTCTTTTTCCCTAGATGTGTGCTGGTGACTCCCTCTTTGGCCTTCTTGCTTAATTCTTCTACGGTAGGTAATCATCACTTTAAATACGTGATTCCACTACCATTTCTAAATATTTGTTCCATTATATAATAATGGTCCAAAAGACGTTACCTGAGGGATTATCAACAAAAACAGGTGCGTGAACGTGGTAAAATTCCACAACACCTACTATGTAGGATCAAAATACTTAGTAAAATCATCACATAAATTGGACTTATCGCACCTCTATTCCCCGCTAGGATACGATGAAACCCCAGTAGCTGTCCTGGGGGACCCCGAAGACGCATTTTTTGGGGTTTAGCTTCATGCTGAAATTGCTAAGGTTGTCGAAGGTCTGCTGGAGGTCGCCGAGAAGGCTTCAGCCTTGTTTGAATTTGACCACAATGTCATTGATTTAGAACTTTGTGTTTACTTTGATCTATGGTTGAAACATTTCTGCATTGTCTATTGATATGTAACCCCCGCGTTCTTGAGGCCGAAAGGAATGGTGTTGTAGCAATAGGGTGTGTAGGGTGTGATGAAGGAGGTTGTCTCTTGTTCAGACTCTTTCATTTGTATCTAGTGATATCCATAGTACACGTCCAGAAAAGACAGGCGCTCATGTCTTGCCATGGATTCGATGATCTAATTGATCTTGGATAGTAGAAACGGGTCCTTGAGACATTGTTTGTTGAGGTCGGTGTAGTCGACGCACACGTATGATGTCTACTATGCAACTTTATTCTTGTACACACATGTTGGGCCTCCAAGCGCAGAGTTTTGTAGGATAGTAGCAATTTTCCCTCAAGTGGATGACCTAAGATTTATCAATCTGTGGGAGGCGTGGGATGAAGATAGTCTCTCTCAAGCAACCCTGCAATCAAATACAAGAAATCTCTTGTGTCCCTAACACACCCAATACAATGGCAAATTGTATAGGTGCACTAGTTCAGCGAAGAGATGGTGATAAAAGTGTAATATGGATAGTAGATATGAGTTTTTGTAGTGCAAACAATAAAAAAACAGCAATGTAGTAAATAATAAAATGGGGCAGAAACGATATTGCAATGATGGAGAATGAGGCCTAGGGTGCATACTTTCACTAGTGCAATCTCTCAACAATGCTGACATAGTTGGATCACATGATTATCCCTCAAAGTGCAATAAAGAATCACTCCCGAGTTCCTATTAGCAGAGAATAAAAGATAGAAATTGTTTGTAGGGTACGAAACCACCTCAAAGCTATTCTTTCCGATCAATCTATCCTAGAGTTCGTACCAAAATAACAGCAAGCTATTCTTTCTGATCGATCTAATCAAGAGTTTGTACTAAATAACACCATGTGATACATATCAACCAACTCTAATGTCACCTAGATACCCCAATGTCACCTCGAGTACCCATGAGTTAATTATACGATATGTATCAAAAACAATTTCAGGTTCATCATACTCAATCCACACAAAGAACTACAAGGAGACCCCAAAGTTTCTATCAGAGAAAAGATAATAAAAATGTGCATCAACCCCCACGCATAGATTACCCCAAAGTCACCTCGGGAATCCGCAAGTTGATGCCATAACATATATCAAGTGAATCAAAATAATACCCCATTGTCACTACGGGTATTCATATGCAAGACATATATCATGTGTTCTCGATCTGAACATTCAGTCCGCCAAGAAAAAACTTCAAAGGGTAAAGACTCAATTCATCACAACAAGAATAGAGAGGGTAGAAACATCATATGATCCATCTATGTTAACAAAGCCCATCATATATCAAGATCGTGACATCTTGAGATCGCGGGAGAGAGAGATTAAACACATAGCTACTGGTACAAACCCTCAGCCCCGAGGGTGGACTACTTCCTCCTCATCGTGGTGGCCGTCGGGATGATGAAAATTGCCACCGGTGATGATCTCCCCCTCCAGTAGGGTGCCGGAACAGGCTCCCGATTGGTTTTCGGTGGCTATAGTGGCTTGCGGCGGTAGAACTTCCGATCTAGGGTCTCCCTAAGGGTTTTTGGAATATTTGGGAATTTATAGGGCAAAGAGGGGGTGCGGGAGGCCACCGAGGTGGGCACAACCCACCAGGGAGCGCCTGGGGGCCCAGGCGCGTCCTGGTGGGTTGTGCCCCCTCGGGGCACCCCCCCAGGTGCTGCTCTGGCGAATTGGTAGTCTTCTCGTCCATAAAAAATCCACAAAAAATCTCGCGGTGTTTGGAGAACTTTCATTTCTGCACAAAAAACAACACCATGTAGTTCTGCTGAAAACTGCGTCAGTCTGGGTTAGTTCCATGCAAATCATACCAAAACCATATAAAATTATTGTAAACATGGCATGAATACTTCATAAATTCTAGATACATTGGAGACGTATCAGCGTACCATGTGTTGTTTTTATTCAATACCATTACTAGGTTCACCAGCCATTCCGAGTGTGCGACCTCTCTTATGAACTTGGCCGCAAGTAAGCACACTATTTCTTCTCATATCGCCATCTGTTTCTCTGTAGTGAGGTGGCACAGGGATTGTTTCACTAGCCTCGCGTCCTTGTAGAGGTTTAGGAAGTGTTCGGCTTTGCTGGTTGGCACCCCTGCATGTCGGCGGGTTTCCAGGAAAATATGTCCTAGTTGGCTCAGAGGAAGGCAAGGAGCTTTGCCTCCTGGCCCTCCGAGAGGCCTCCGCTGATGGCTACCATCTTGCTGGTATCTTCTAGGTGTACCTGGAATTTTTTAGTTTGTTTGGCCGGCTGGAACATAGGCCATGGACTTGGTTTCTGTGGGAGCTCGGCCTTCAATGGCCCTATTTGTTTTCTTATTTTGGCGATCTCGGCAGAGGCCCAGGCAGCCTCGGCGAGCTCTACATTGGCCACCTAAGCTGCATAGGCCTTTTTCGAGCTCCCTCGTATAGTAATTGTGTCGTCCGTGCCTGATATCTTCAGCTGTAGATAGGCGTAAGATGGAAAGCGATGAATTTTACGTATGCATGCTTGCCCAAAATCGCATGGTAGCCGCTCTAGAAGGAAGCGATCTTGAACTAGATGGCCTCGCTTTGGTAATTGTGCGCGTCTCTGAAAATGACCTCGAGCTCGATCTGCCCTAGGGGCAGACTGGGTGGCCCGGCACCACCAGGTGAAAACCCACGCCTGATCACCACAAACTGGACAGTGAGATCTTCATATTTTCTAGGGTATTATTGAAGATAATATTGAGGATTCTACGTCCATCCATTGGGACGCGAGAGAGGTGGTTGCCTCCCATGATTGGATCTAGTAAGAGGGCGTGCTTTACTAGAAAGACGACGTCCTTCGGGTGACCCCTGATATTGAAAGTCACCGTTTCTTGGGACCACGCAAGCTTTAAATCGGTTGCATTTTCTGCCATGTAGATCATGCGTCGTGCGAGTTTCTGGTTTTGGCGTGCATCTGCCATCGTTAATATCATGTTCAAGGAGGCCTTTAGAGCGGGCTTACGACTTTGTGGAGCCCGTACAATTTATCGCCACACAAGGTGGTCAGGGTGATCGTGGACCCCTAGGGCCTGCCCCTGCTAATCGTACATGTGGTCGATGAGGTATGAGGGCGAGATGTTAAGGAATTGCCCTATCGCATCAGCGACCGGCTCAAAAGAGCCGATCGTGAGGCATTTGGTGTGGAGGGAGCTTGCCAGCCTTTTTTGATTCTCCGCATAAGATTAGGTCTCCGATCAATGTCGCCCGTGCCTGGCACGCCAACGAACGGAGCAAAATACCATCAGATCCCTTGGTAGGGTTCATGCTGAGATTGAAAGTACCAATATGGAGTTCACACACACAAATTACCTAGTTTCGGGCCTCCGAAGAGTAATACCCTACATCCTACTTCTTGTTATTCATGGTGAGGGGATACCTCGTGCAGAGGAGTACAATGGTTTACGGGATGTCTATCGAGAGTTTAGATCTAAGACGTGATAGATGAATGAGGACCTAGACCTTCCTTTATATAGACAAGAGAGGTCTAAGGTTTACATTGGGGTAGATGAGATCGGCTTCGCCGCCCCCCTCAGACTTGGAGAGCACGAATATCGTCTCTTCCTCTTTAGGGCTTCCTTCTGATCCTGGGTCTGTTGGGCCCCGTCTATTGACCAAGACCAGGCTCCCTTATGTCTTTGCACAACATGATCAACTATGGGGCCATCGGCCCCTTTGTGGTTTGGCAAGGGGGAGGGGCACGTTGCACAAAGAGCGGAGGCCGTAGAACAGCCCGGCAGCGATGATTCAGGCAGTTTTTACCCAGGTTCGGGTCGCCATGAGGCGTAAAACCCTACTCCTGCTTTGGTGGATTGATGACGGGACTGTAGTGGAGACGCAGCGCTCAAGCCCAGCAAGGTTGCCTTGGGACGAGGGCAGCTACACGTGTATGACTGTACAAGGGTCTGAACCCTTTCTAATGTTGCCTCGGTCCTCCTTTTATAGGTCAAGGGGTCACCACAATGGCAAAGCAGTCATTATGCATTGATAAGATAACAAACAGTGCAATCATACCTAACTCTGTGGACAGGACAGGTGATGACCCACAAGTATAGGGGATCTATCATAGTCCTTTTGATAAGTAAGAGTGTCGAACCCAATGAGGAGTAGAAGGAAATGACAAGCGGATTTCAGTAAGGTATTCTCTGCAAGCACTGAAATTATCGATAACAGATAGTTTTGTGATAAGGTAATTTGTAACGGGTAACAAGTAACAAGTGTAAACAAAGTGCAGCAAGGTGGCCCAATCCTTTTTGTAGCAAAGTACAAGCCCGGACAAACTCTTATATAAAGAAAAGCGCTCCCGAGGACACATGGGAATTACTGTCAAGCTCATATGATTTGCGTTCGTTACTTTGATAATTTGATATGTGGGTGGACCGGTGCTTGGGTACTGCCCTTCCTTGGACAAGCATCCCACTTATGAATAACCCCTCTCGCAAGCATCCGCCACTATGAAAGAAGAATTAAGGTAAACCTAACCATAGCATGAAACATATGGATCCAAATCAGACCCTTACGAAGCAACGCATAAACTAGGGTTTAAGCTTCTGTCACTCTAGCAACCCATCATCTACTTATTACTTCCCAATGCCTTCCTCTAGGCCCAAATCATGGTGAAGTGTCATGTAGTCTACGTTCACATAACACCACTAGAGGAGAGACAACATATATCTCATCAAAATATCGAACGACTACCAAATTCACATGATTACTTATAACAAGACTTCTCCCATGTCCTCAGGAACAAATGTAACTACTCACAAATCATATTCATGTTCATAATTAGAGGGGTATTAGTATGCATCAAGGATCTGAACATATGATCTTCCACCGAATAAACCATCTAGTATCAACTACAAGGAGTAATCAACACTACTAGCAACCGACATGTACCAATCTGAGGTTTTGAGACAAAGATCGGATACAAGAGATGAACTAGGGTTTGAGAGGAGATGGTGCTGGTGACGATGTTAATGGAGATTGACCCCCTCTAGATGAGAGGATCGATGGTGATGACGATGGCGATGATTTCCCCCTCCCGGAGGGATGTTTCCCCGGCAGAACACCTCCACCGGAGCCCTAGATTGGTCCTGCCGAGGTTCCGCCTCGAGACGGCGGTGCTTCGTCCCAAAAGCTTCCTTGTGATTTTTTCCAGGCCAAAAGACACCATATAGCAGAAGATGGACGTCAGGGGCCTGCCAGGTGGCCCGTGAGGCAGGGGGCGCGCCCAGGGGGGTAGGGCACGCCCTCCACCCTCGTGGCTGGTGGGTGGCCCCCCTCTGGTGCTTTCTTTGCCCAATATTTTTAGTATATTCCAAAATATACTTTCATGGAGTTTCCGGACTTTTGGAGTTGTTCATAATTGGTCTCTAATATTTGCTCCTTTTTCAGCCCAGAATTCCAGCTGCAGGCATTCTCCCTCTCTGTGTAATATAAAATAAGAGAGAAAAGGCATAAGTATTGTGGCATAATGTGTAGTAACAACCCATAATGCAATAAATATCGATATAAAAGCATGATGCAAAATGGACGTATCAACTCCCCCAAGCTTAGACCTTGCTTGTCCTCAAGCGAAAGCCAATATCGAAAAATATGTCCACATGTTTAGAGATAGAGGTGTCGATAAAATAAAATACGGACATGAGGACATCATAATCCTCTTTAGAACAGCAACATATATATTGTCATATGATTTCTTATGCTTAAGTAACAACCTATTCACAATGTATGAATCAGAAACTTCATTGAAAACTAACAAACTATGATCTCATTCATTGAGGAAATTGCAATTTATCATAACATAGGAAAGAGTCAATATAAGAGCTTTTCAGCAAGTCCACATACTCAACTATAATTTAGTCTTTCACAATTGCTAACACTCATGCGATACTTATGGGTATGACGTTTCAATCGGACATAGAGAAAGATAGGGGCTTATAGTTTCGCCTCCTAACCTTTTAACTCAAGAGTAATGTCAACAATAATACTTTATGAAAACCTACATCCAAGAGTGTATATATATCAGGATCTTTCCAACACACAGTGCTTACCAAAGGATAAAAGTGTAAAAAGGAAAGGTGAAGATCACCATGACTCTTGTATGAGGGTGGAAGATAAAAATAAAAGATAGGCCCTTCGCAGAGGTAAGCAGAGGTTGTCATGTGCTTTTATGGTCGGATGCACAAAATCTTAATGCAAAAGAACGTCACTTTATATTGCCACTTGTGATAGGGACCTTTATTATGTAGTCCTTCGCTTTTATTTCTTCCATATCACAAGCTCGTATAAAGCTTATTTTCTTCACACTAATAGATCATACATATTTAGAGAGCAATTTTTATTGCTTGCACCGATGACAACTTACTTGAAGGATCTCACTCAATCCATAGGTAGGTATGGTGGACTCTCATGGCAAAACTGGGTTTAGGGATGTTTGGAAACACAAGTAGTATCTCTACTTGGTGCAAAGAATTTTGTTAACATGAGGGGGAACGACAAGCTCAACATGTTGGATGACCCATGACAATATTACTTTTTTGGATATAAGAAAACATAACCCATTATGTTGTCTTCCTTGTCCAACATCAACTTTTTAGCATGTCATATTTTAATGAGTTCTCACAATCATAAAAGATGTCCAAGATAGTGTATTTATATGTGAATACCTCTCTTTCTTTATTACTTCCTATTAATTGCAACGATGACCAAAACTATGTTTGTCAACTCTCAACAACTTTTATTCATCATACTCTTTATATGTGAAGTCATTACTCTCCATAAGATCAATATGATATTTTTATTTCTTTTTCTTCTTTCTTTTATTCCCTCAAGATCATAGCAAGATAGCAAAGGCCCTCAACTCAAAACTACTATTTATTGTATATAGCACACGGACTCGATTACATAGATAGAGATCAAAACAAAACTCAAAGCTAGATCATACTAAAACTTTATTCTACTAGATCAAGATATAACCAAAAGGATCGAACTAAGAAAAACGATAAAGATAGAAGTGTGATGGTGATAGGATATGATACCGGGGCACCTCCCCCAAGCTTGGCAGTTGCGAAGGGGAGTGCCCATACCCATGTATTTATGTTTCTTTCTTCGGAGGTGGTGATGATGGAGTTGTTTATGATGTAGGCTTGTCGTCCATCTTCCAAGGCATAGGCTCACCATCATAGAAGGATGAACGAGTCTCCTGGATCCTCAAATCTGCAGCCAAACTCATCCTCTTGAATCTATATTCATACTCATAGTTTTTGTTTTGCACGTCATAGATCTTGGCCTAGAGGTGCTTGATTTTCTCGTGAAGCTTGAAGATGGCCTCCCCGATGTTCTTGGCATCCAGCTTGTGGTTGTTGGTGAACTCCGCAATCATCATGTGATTGGCGTTGAGTCCGCGTTCCACCATCCCTTGGCACTTGAACACTTGTTGCTCCATTGCTTCGAGACTTGTCTCCACGCTTCCGGTCCTTCTCGGTCCCTCAACATCGCGGAGGTGCAGCACCCCCTAACGCATCTCAATGGTTTGAGGGTGTTGCAGCACCTCCTCGAGGTAAGGGTTGATGACCTTCTCGAAAAACTTGTCCTTAGGGGCGCTTGGAGATGTCATGGTGATCTAGATCTGTTAGAAAAACAGCTCGAAACAAAAGTAGAGGATTTTGTCGTGGTACTGTGGTCAAAACCTTCGGGAGATTATATAATGAGTTTTTACCGACCATAAGAAGTATCGTGCAAGAAAACGGAGTCCGGAGGGCACACAAGGTGGCCATGAGGGAGGGGCGCGCCCAGGGGTAGGATGTGCCCTCCGCCCTCGTGGACGCCTTGTGTCTCTTTCAGACTACTTTTAATTTCCTAATTTTTTTAATATTCCAAAATAGAGAAAAAAAGCTATTTGAGCAGTTTTCGAGTCGGTTCACTTACCGTACCACATACCTATTCCTTTTCGGAGTCTGAAACATTCTGGAAAGTGTCCCTTATGTACTCCTCCGGTGTTACGGTGTCAATAACATTGGTTTCAACATTTGTGGGATTACCTAAGATATAATGTTTGATTCTTTGACTGTTCACCACCTTCGAATTTGTGCCTTCGATGTTGTTGATTTTGATGGCACCGGAATGATAGACCTCCTCGATATTGTAAGGACCTTCCCATTCAGAGAGAGGTTTTCCTGCAAAAATCTTAAACGAGAGTTTTATAGCAAAACATAATCACCTACATTGAACTCACGCTTTTGTATTCTTTTGTCATGCCATCTTTGAACTTTCTCTTTAAACAATTTGGCACTCTCATAGGCCTGGGTTCTCCATTCATGAAGTGAGCTAATGTCAAATAGCCTCTTCTCACCGGCAAGTTTGAAATTATAATTGAGCTCTTTAATGGCCCAATATTCCTTATATTCTAGTTCGAGAGGTATGTGACATGCTTTCCCATAAACCATTTTATGCGGAGACATGCCCATAGGATTTTATATGCAGATCTATATGCCCATAATGAATCATCAAGTTTCTTGGACCAATTATTTCTAGCTCTATTAACAGTCTTTTGCACGATCAATTTAATCTCTCTATTACTCAATTCTACTTGACCACTAGACTGAGATGGTATGGAGATGCAATTCTATGATTAACATCGTACTTAGCAAGCATTTTTACGAAAAGCACCATGAATAAAATGTGAACCACCATCAGTCATTAAATATCAAGGGACTCCAAACCTCAGAAAAATAACTTCTTTAAGCATCTTAATAGAAGTGCTATGATCAGCACTACTAGTTGGAATAGCTTCTACCCACTTAGTAACGTAACCAACAACAAACTAAAATATGTCTATACCCATTGGAGGAAGGAAAAGGTCCCATATAATCAAAGCCCCAAACATCAAATGGTTCAATAACAAGTGAACAGTTCATAGGCATTTCTTGACGTCTACTAATATTACCAATTCTTTGACATTCATCACAAGACAAGACAAACTTACAAGCATCTTTGAAAAGAGTAGGACAATAAAAACCGGATTGCAATACCTTATGTGCAATTCTATCTCCAGTGTGGTGTCCTCGGTATGCCTCGGAGTGACACTCGCATAGGATTTGTTCCTGTTCATGCTCAGGTACACGACGTCTAATAACACCATCTACTCATTTATAAAGGTATGGGTCATCCCAAAATTAATGTCTTAAATCACAGAAACACTTTTTCTTTTGCTGGTATGTGAAACTAGGTGGTAGAAATTTAGCAACAATATAATTAGCATAATCGACATACCATGGAGTAGTACGAGAAGCATTTATGACAGTCAATTGTTCATCAGGAAAGCTATCATCAATAGGTAGTGGGTCATCAAGAACATTCTCTAACCTAGACAAGTTGTCTGCAACGGGGTTCTCAGCTCCCTTTCTATCAATAATATGCAAATAAAATTCTTGTAGCAAGAGAACCCATCTAATAAGTCTAGGTTTAGCATCTTTCTTTTCCATAAGATATTTAATAGCAGCATGATCAGTGTGAACAGTTACTTTGGAATCAAGAATATAAGGTCTGAACTTATCACAAGCAAATACAACTGCTAAAAATTCTTTTTCAGTAGTAGCATAATTCCTCTAGGCATTGTCTAGAGTTTTACTAGCATATTGGATAACATTTAATTTCTTATCAACTCTTTGTTCTAGAACAGGACCTACAGCATAATCACTAGCATCGCACATAATTTCAAAGCATAAATTCCAATCAGGTGGTTGAACAATAGGTATAGAAATCAAGGCTTTCTTAAGTATTTCAAATGCTTCTACACAATCATCATCAAAAACAAAAGGAACATCTTTTTGCAGGAGATTATTCAGAGGCCTATAAATTTTAGAGAAGTCTTTAATAAACCTCCTATAGAAACCAGCATGACCAAGGAAACTTCTTATACCTTTGATATCTTTAGGATACGACATATTTTCAATAGCACTCATGTGTGGTTTTGGTAATTGATGACACTCTCTATGGACTAATGGTTTCATTGAGTTATATTTGAAGGATTTTTCCATAGGCTCTTCTTGAAGTCCATGTGTTGGTTTCAAGGAGTTTATGAGTTGACCAAGGTGCTATTAAGGAATTATCCAAAGATTGGTTATGTTAGTGTTGAGCTTATTGCAAGCATGTCTTGAAGAAGAAGATTGTGTGATTATTCAGGTTTACCTTCAAGACATCATCCAAATGAAGAGAGTTCGAAAGATTCAAGGTTGATCAAGACTAAGTCAAGAGTGAATCAAGTTGATCAACTCACGAAGCGTAGAAGATATACCGAGAGGGATCAAGTGATCCCATAGTATGGTAAGCATTGTCCATTGTGCTTTGTGTACTAACCCATGGTCTATGTGAGAGTTCTATGTGGGGTTAGGTATGTGTTCATGGGCTTGCGTCAAGAAGAAGATAGCACTCAACCCATGGAGGATGACATCAAATCAAGGTTGTGTTGTGCAAGTTCAAGTGGATCATCACGAAGAAATCATGCTTGTAGCTTGCCGTCCATTATGTTATCAATGGACTTGTGAAGATGTGCCAAAGAGTGGCTTACCCATAGTGGAGTATGGGGGCACAACTAGTCTTCATCGAGCGAACGCAATCAAGAAAGGTGGTCCAACTTGAGGGAGTCAAGATTGTCATCATCTATCTCAAGTGGACTTCATGCAAGGCAAAGGTTTGCCCTTGATAGGTTTTATATTTTACCGGTCTCATGGTGATAGTTTGGAGATCAGGTTATAGGATCGATAGTCGTACTATCAAGGGGGGCTCTCAAGTGAGTACCTTGACCATATCATTCGTTGAGAGCTTAAACCATTGCATCCTTGAATCATCTTTCTTGATTCTTATTTGATTTGTCTTTTGAGGTTTTGGAGCTTGTGGTTATCTCCGTGACAAGCTCTAGTACTTCGAAAACGGATTTCATATGCCTCTTCTATTGCGTTTTCGGTGTTGTAGTTTTTACCGGTCTTATTCGAGGAAGGGTTATCACCATTTTCTCTTGGGACTTTTCTAATTTCCTTATTATTGCTATTTCTATCAAGATTGTGTTATCCCTTGTCTCTAGCTTTCCAACAAACGTGGTTTCATCGAATTTAGAGTCCGTTTGCAGAAGTTGTGGTAGTTTTGGTGTTCTCAAAAGGCTGCAGCGGTACTAGCGCAGAATTGGAGCGGATGTAATTTTTTACTACCACTCCATAGCGGTACTACCGTGGCTACTACAACGGTAGTACCGCTCTAGACCAAAAACTCATCACAAGTCCAGCGGTGGTAGGCACGGATGTATTTTTTTAGTACCGCTCGCAAGTTGTAGTACCGCTACCCCTAGCGGTACTACTGTGAGGTCGAGCGGTAGTACCGCTCTATGCGGGCTGTGAGCATAACGGTTGGATTTTTCCCCACATATAAAAGGGGGTCTTCTTCCCCAATGAACCTTATCCTTTGAGCTCGTGTTCTTCCCCCATTGTTGACCTTCTTCGAGCTTGCTATCTCTCAATCCCTCCATGGATTCTTGCTAGTTTTTGGGGCAAAAGAGAGAGGAGATCTAGATCCACATTCCCACCAATCACTTTCTCCTCTATGTGAGGGGAACCCCTTGGATCTAGATCTTGGAGTTCTTGGTGTCCTCCTTCTTGTTCTTCCTCTCATTTTCCTCCCTAGCATTAGTTGCCTTTGTGGGATTTGAGAGAGAAGGACTTGGGCACTCCGTGTGCCCTTGCCATTGCATTTGGTGCATCGGTTTGAGTTCTCCATGATGACCCACAAGTATAGGGGATCTATCATAGTCCTTTCCATAACTAAGAGTGTCGAACCCAACGAGGAGCAGAAGTAAATGATAAGCGGTTTTTAGTAAGGTTTTCTCTGCAAGCACTAAAATAGTAGGTAATAGATAGTTTTGTGATAAGATAAATAGTAACGAGCAAAAGGTAAATAAACTAAATAAAGTGCAGCAAGGTTTGAAGAAGGAGCTCCCGAGGACACATTGGGAATTATCATCAAGATAGTTATGTAGCAAAGGATAAGCCTGGACAAATTCTAATAATGAAGAAGGAGCTCCCGAGGACACATTGGGAATTATCGTCAAGCTAGTTTTCATCACGTTCGTAAGATTCGCGTTCGGTACTTTGATAATTTGATATGTGGGTGGACCGGCACTTGGGTACTGCCCTAACATGGGCAAGCATCCCACTTATGATTAACCCCTATTGAAAGCATCCACAACTACAAAAAAGAGTATTAAGGTAAACCTAACCACAACATTAAATATATGGGTCCATATCAACCCCTAACGAAGCAACGCATAAACTAGGGTTTAAGCTTCTGTCACTCTAGCAACCCATCATCTACTTATTACTTCCCTATGCCTTCCGCTAGGCCCAAATAATGGTGAAGTGTCATGTAGTCGACGCTCACATAACACCACTAGAGGAAAGACAACATACATCTCATCAAAATATCGAACGAATACCAAATTCACATGACTACTAATAGCAAGACTTCACCCATGTCCTCAGGAACAAACGTAACTACTCACAAAGCATATTCATGTTCATAATCAGAGGAGTAATAATATGCATAAAGGTTCTGAACATATGATTTTCCACCAAGTAAACCAACAAGCATCAACTACAAGGAGTAATCAACACTACTAGCAACCCACATGTACCAATTTGTGGTTTTGATACAAGATTGGATACAAGAGATGAACTAGGGTTTTGAGAGGAGATGGTGCTTGTGAAGATGTTGATGGAGATTGACCCCCTCCCGATGAGAGGATCGTTGGTGATGACGTTGGTGATGATTTCCCCCTCCCGGAGGGAAGTGTCCCCGGCAGAACAGCTTTGCAAGAGCCCTAGATTGATTCCGCCAAGGTTCCGCCTCGTGGCGACGGAGTTCCATCCCGTAAGCTTGCCCATGATTTTTTCCAGGGTAAAAGTGATGATATAGCAGAAGATGGACGCCGGAGGCCCACCAGGGGGCCCAGGAGATAGGGGGCGCCCCCTGTCTCCTGGACAGGGTGTGGGCCCCCTGGTATATTTATTTCACTCATAAATTCTTATTAATTCCAAAAACTTGTTTCGTGAAGTCTCAGGACTTTTGGAGTTGTGCAGAATAGGTTTCCAACGTTTGCTCCTTTTCCAGCCAGAATTCCAGCTGTCGGCATTCCCCCTCTTCATGGTATACCTTGTAAAATAAAAGAGCATAGCCATAAGTGTTGGGATATAATGTGTAATAACAGCCCATAATGCAATAAATATTGATATAAAAGCATGATGCAAAATGGACGTATCAACTCCCCCAAGCTTAGACCTCGCTTGTCCTCAAGCGGAAGCCGAAATCGAAAAATATGTCCACATGTTTAGAGATAGAGGTGTCGATAAAAATAAAATACGAACATGAGGGCATCATGATCATTCTAATAACAACAACATATATAAGTTTTTGTCATATGATTTCCTATGTTCAAGTAATAAGCAATTCACAATGTCAAGTATGGTTCAAAAACTTCATTGGGAACTAACAAACTATAATCTCAGTCATTGAAGCAATTGTAATTTAGTAACATCAGAAAGAGTCAACAATAGAGCTTCTCAGCAAGCTCACATACTCAACTATCTCGTAGTCTCCTATAATTGTTAACACTCACGCAATACTTGTAATTATAGAGTTTCAGCCGGACACTGAGAAAGATAGGGGCTTATTGTGTTGCCTCCCAACGTATTCACCTTTATGTGATGTCAACAATAATAGCCTATGCCAACTTACATCCAATTGGATATATGCATCATGATCTTTCAAACACGAGGAGCTTGCCAAAGGATAAAATGAAAAAGGGAAAGGTGAGGATCACCTTGACTCAAGCATAAAGTAAAAACATAAAGTAAAAGATAGGCCCTTCGCAGAGGGAAGCAGAGGTTGTCATGCGCGTTTAGGGTTGATGCATAAAATTTTAGTGCAAAAGAACGTCACTTTATATTGCCCCTTGTATGTGGACCTTTATTATGCAGTCCGTCGCTTTCATTACTTCCACAATAAGTTCGTACAAAGTTTATTTTCTCTGCACTAACAAGTCATACATATTTGGAGAGCAATTTTTATTGCTTGCACCGATGACAACTTACTTGAAGGATCTTACTCAATCCATAGGTAGGTATGGTGGACTCTCATGACAAAACTGGGTTTGAGGATATTTGGAAGCACAAGTAGTATCTCTACTTGGTGCAAGGAATTTGGCTAGCATGAGGGGGAAAGGCAAGCTCAACATGTTTGGAAGGTCAATGACAATATAGTTTAACTGAGATGTCGGAAAACATAAACCATTACGTTGTCTTCCTTGTCCAACATCAACTCTTTTAGCATGTCATACTTAATGAGTGCTTCACAATCATAAAAGATGTCCAAGATAATATATTTATATGTGAACCCCTCTTTCCTTATCACTTCCTATTAATTGCAACGATGACCAAGGCTACGTTCATCAACTCTCAACAATTTTTATGCCTCATACTCTCTATGTGTGAAGTTATGACTATCCATAAGATCAATATGAACTCTTTTGTTCTATCTACTTTCTCAAGATCATAGCAACATAGCAAAGCCCTCAACTCAACACTAATCTTTATTATAGATAGCACACAGACTCGATTACATAAATAGATCACAAAGCAAAACTCAAAACTACTTGATATCAAAACTTCAAACTACTAGATCAAGATACTACTAAAAGGATCGAACTAAATAAAGCGGTAAAGATAGGAGTGTGATGGTGATACGATACCGGGGCACCTCCCCCAAGCTTGGCAGTTGCCAAGGGGAGTGCCCATACCCATGTGATTATTTCTCCTTCTTCACGGTTGGTGTTATGATCTTCTTGGCGATGATGCCCTTCAGGATACGGTTCTGCTCCTCGAGCTTATTGACTTGTTGTTTGAGGTCCATAATTTCTTTATGGAGCTTGCCCGTAACGGCCAAAGCTCCTTTTACCCAAGGATGCTGCATAGCTTCTGGAGAACACGTGAAACTCTTTTTCATATTTTCATAAGAAAGAAATCTAGAGTTGGAAGGGATGACCGAAGCAAGGACAACCAGGCTAGGAAGTTCCCCCATAGTGAATTCTACTTGGAGACGAGAGGTGACTTCTTGATCTTCCTCCATCGCATCTATCCTTTTCAAATCAGCCTCCATCTCATCCTCCATTGATGGTCCAAAGTGATAGGCATGGCTATTTTCTCCTGGACCTGGCGTTGGGTGAGACACCCGGCTCTCCCCAACTGATTCCTGAGAAGACATCTTGCTTTATTCTGCAACAGGAACAGCTTGAAACGAAAATAGAGGATATTTGCGTGATACGGTGGTCAAAACCTTCGGGGGTATATATAATGAGTTTTTACCGACCAAACTACGTAACATACAAGAAAACGGAGTCTAGGAGGCACACGAGGTGCCCACGAGACAGGGGCGCACCCTGCAGGGGGGGCGCGGCCTCCTCTCTCGTGGGAGCCTCGTGTCCCTTTCGGACTACTTCTTTCTTCCTAAATTTCTTAAATAATCCAAAACTGATAAAAATTGCCATTAGAGTTGTTTTGGAGTCGGTTTACTTACCGTACCACGTACCTATGCCTTTTCAAAGTCTAGAACGTTCTGGAAAGTGTCTCTTATGTATTCCTCAGGGGTTATGGTTTCAATAATATTAGTTTCAACATTGATAGGGTTACATGTAGTATAATGTATAATTCTTTGACCGTTTACCACCCTCGGATTTGTGCCATCGAAGTTGTTGATTTTTATAGCACCAGAACGGTAGACCTCCTCGATAACGTAGGGACCTTCCCATTTTGAGAGAAGTTTTCCTGCAAAAAATCTTAAATGAGAGTTGAATAATAACAAATAATCTCCTACGTTAAACTCACGCTTTTTGTATCCTCTTATCATGCCAGCGTTTGACTTTTTCTTTGAAAAGCTTGGCATTCTCATATGCTTGGGTTCTCCATTCATCAAGTGAGCTAATATCAAATAACCTTTTCTCACCGGCAAGTTTGAAGTCATAATTGAGCTCTTTAATAACCCAATATGCTTTATGTTCAAGTTCAAGAGGTAAATGACATGGTTTTCCATAAACCATCTTATATGGAGACATACCCATAGGATTTTTCTACGCAGTTCTATAGGCCCATAATGCATCATCAAGTTTTTTGGACCAATTCTTTCTAGATCTATTCACAGTCTTTTGCAAAATTAATTCGAGCTCTCTATTGCTCAACTCTACTTGACCACTAGACTGCGGGTGATAAGGAGATGCGATTCTATGATTGACATCATACTTAGCGAGCATCTTACGGAAAGCACCATGAATAAAGTGTGAACCACCATCAGTCATAAGATATCTAGGGACTCCAAACCTCGGAAAAATAACTTCTTTAAGCATTTTAATAGAAGTGTTATGATCAGCACTACTAGTTGGAATAGCTTCTACCCACTTAGTAACATAATCAACAGCAACTAAGATATGTGTATAACCATTGGAGGCAGGAAAAGGTCCCATATAATCAAAGCCCCAAACATCAAACGGTTCAATAACAAGAGAATAATTCATAGGCATTTCTTGACATCTACTAATGTTACCTATTCTTTGACATTCATCACAAGATAAGACAAACTTACGAGCGTCTTTGAAAAGAGTAGGCCAATGAAAACCAGATTGTAGTACCTCGTGTGTAGTTCTATCTCCAGCGTGGTGTCCTCCATAGGATTCAGAGTGACACTTGCGTAGGATTTGTTCCTGTTCATGCTCAGGCACACAACGTCTAATAATACCATCTACTCCTTCTTTATAAAGGTGTGGATCATCCCAAAAGTAATGTCTTAAATCATAAAAGAACTTTTTCTTTTGCTGGTATGTGAAACTAGGTGGTATATATTTAGCAACAATGTAATTAGCATAATCAGCATACCAAGGAGCAGTGCGAGAAGCATTGACAACCGCTAATTGTTCATCAGGGAAACTATCATTAATAGGCAGTGGGTCATCAAGAATATTCTCTAACCTAGACAAGTTGTCTGCAACGGGGTTCTCAGCTCCCTTTCTAATAATAATATGCAAATCAAATTCTTGGAGCAAGAGAACCCATCTAATGAGTCTAGGCTTAGCATCTTTCTTTTCCATAAGATATTTAATAGCAGCATGATCTGTGTGAATAGTAACTTTGGAATCAACAATATAAGGTCTAAACTTATCACATGCAAACACAACTGCTAAGAACTCTTTTTCAGTGGTAGCATAATTTCTCTGGGCAGTATCAATAGTCTTACTATTATACTGGATAACATTCAATTTCTTATCGACTCTTTGCCCTAAAACAGCACCTACAGCATAATCACTAGCATCGCACATAATTTCAAAAGGTAAATTCCAATCAGGCGGTTGAACAATAGTTGCAGTGATCAAAGCTTTCTTAAGTGTTTCAAATGCTTCTACACAATCATCATCAAAGACAAAAGGAATATCTTTTTGCAATAAATTAGTCAGAGGCCTAGAGATTTTAGAAAAGTCCTTAATGAACCTCCTATAAAACCAGGCATGACCAAGGAAACTTATTATACCTTTTATGTCCTTGGGACATGGCATCTTTTCAATAGCATCAACTTTGGCTTTATCAACTTCAATACCTCTCTTGGAGATCTTGTGCCCCAAGACAATGCCTTCATTAACCATAAAGTGACACTTTTCCCAATTCAGGACTAGACTAGTGTCTTCGCATCTCCGCAAAACTCGATCAAGGTTGCTCAAACAATCATCAAAAGAGGATCCATAGACGGAGAAGTCATCCACGAATACCTCACAAATCTTTTCACAAAAATCAGAAAATATAGCCATCATGCATCTTTGAAAGGTAGCAGGTGCATTACATAAACCAAAAGGCATACGTCTATAAGCAAAAGTACCAAAAGGGCAAGTAAAAGTAGTTTTAAATTGATCCTTTGTGGACACGGGTATTTGAGAGAAGCCGGAATAACCATCTAGAAAGCAAAAATGTGTGTGTTTGGATAGCCTTTCTAGCATTTGATCAATAAAAGGTAAAGGGTAATGATCTTTCTTAGTAGCTTTATTTTACTTACGAAAATCAATTACCATCCTATAGCCTGTAATAATTCTTTGCGAGATCAATTCATCTTTATCATTAGGAACAACAGTAATACCTCCCTTTTTAGGAACACAATGGACAGGGCTTACCCATTCACTATCAGCAACGGGATAAATAATACCTGCCTAAAGGAGCGTTAGTATCTCCTTTCTTACCACTTCCTTCATTTTTCGATTTAATCGTCTTTGAGGATCTCTAACTGGTTTGACATCCTCCACTGAAATTTTGTGTTGACATAATGTGGGACTAATGCCCTTAAGATCATCCAGAGTATATCCAATAGCAGCTCGGTGCTTCTTCAGAGTTTTCAATAATCTTTCTTCTTCTTTCTCTGAAAGGTTAGCACTAATAATAACAGGATATATTTCTTTTTCATCAAGATAAGCATACTTAAGATTATTAGGTAATGGTTTGAGTTCGAACACGGGATCACCCTTGGGTGGAGGGGGATCCCCAAGAATTTCAATGGGAAGGTTATGTTTCAGCATTGGTTGCTGTTTAAGGAACAGTTCAACTATTTCTTCCCTTTCCTTCAAAAACATATCGTTTTCATGGTCTAGCAAATATTGTTCTAACGGATCAGTTGGAGGAACAACAATGGAAGCAAGACCAATAATCTCATCCTTACTAGGTGGTTCCCTTTCACAAGGTTGTCTACTAAACTTAGCAAAATTAAACTCATGAGACATACCATCTATGCCAACGGTGACAATATTCTTTTCACAATTAATCTTAGCACTAGCAGTATTCAAGAAGGGTCTACCAAAAATAATGGGACAAAAATCATCTTGTGGGGAACCAAGAACAAGAAAATCAGCAGGGTATTTAACCTTCCCACACAAAATTTCAACATCTCTAACAATCCCAATAGGTTTAATGGTATCCCTATTAGCAAGCTTAATAGTAACATCAATGTCTTCTAATTCCACGGGTGCAATGTCGTGCATAATTTCTTTATATAGATCATAAGGTATCACACTAGCACTAGCACCCATATCACATAAGCCATGATAACAATGATCTCCTATTGCAACAGAAATAACAGGCGTGCCTACAAAAGGTCTACGTGTCTTACTATCGGGTCTAGCAATATTAGCAGTTTCACCCAAGAAAGAGATAACATGCCCATCTAAGTCTTCATCCAAGAGATCTTTAATCATAGTAATACCAGGTTCAACATTAATTTGCTCAGGAGGTGTATAGGTCCTAGTATTACTCTTACGAACAACAGTCGAAGCTTTAGCATGATCTTTTATCCTAACAGGGAAAGGAGGTTTTTCGACATAAGCAGTAGGAATAATAGGATCACTACATGTAATAGTCTTTTCTTCGACTGTAATAGGAGCAACTACTTTCACTTCAACAGGAGGATTATATTTAAACTACTTCTCTTTAGGGAGATCAATGTGAGTAGCAAAAGTTTCACAAAAAGTAGCTACTATCTCAGAGTCAAGTCCATACTTAGAGCTAAATCCACGGAAAGCATCGGTATCCATAAAAGATTTAACACAATCGAACTTAGGTGTCATACATGACTTCTTACCATCGTCGGAACCCCAATCTTTAGAGTTGCGTTTAATTCTTTCCAATAAGTCCCATTTGAAATCAATAGTCTTCAGCATATAGGAACCAGCACAGGAAGTATCGAGCAAGTTGCGATTATCAAGAGAAAGCCGAGCAAAAAAATTCTGAATAATAATTTCCCGAGAGAGATCATGATTGGGGCATGAGTACAACATTGACTTAAGCCTCCCCCAAGCTTGAGCGATGCTTTCTCCTTCGCGAGGCCGGAAATTATATATGTAATTACGATCACGATGAACAAGATGCATAGGATAGAACTTCTAGTGAAATTCCAACTTCAATCGCTTATAATTCCAAGATCTCGTATCATCACATAGCCTATACCATGTCATTGCATTTCCCTTCAAAGATAAAGGGAAGACCTTCCTTTTGATAACATCATCGGGAATACATGCAAGCTTAAATAATCCACAAACTTCATCCAAAAAAGATAAGGTGTAAGTCGGCATGCAATGTTCCGTCTCCTGCAAAAGGATTAGCTAGCAGTTTTTCTATCATACCCGAAGGAATATCAAAGTGAATATTTTCATAAATTTCAGTAGGTTGAGGAGCATCTATTTGCTCTTCTGTTTGGGGTGAAGATACCCCAAACAAGCCCCTCAAAGGATTAGTTTCCATAGTGACAAGTAACAGAAAATTTCAGCACACTATATAAATGTTTCCTTACCAAGTTCCACTCACCAAAAGCGCTACACTCCCCGGAAATGGCGCTAGAAAAGAGTCTTGATGACCCACACGTATAGGGGATCTATCGTAGTCCTTTCGATAAGTAAGAGAGTCGAACCCAATGAGGAGCAAAAGGAAATGATAAGCGGTTTTCAGTAAGGTTTTCTCTGCAAGCACTGAAATAGTAGGTAATAGATAGTTTTGTGATAAGATAAATAGTAACGAGCAAAAGGTAAATAAAGTGCAGCAAGGTGGCCCAATCCCACTTATGATTAACCCCTAACGAAGCAATGCATAAACTAGGGTTCAAACTTCTGTCACTCTAGCAACCCATCATCTACTTACTACTTCCCTATGCCTTCCTCTAGGCCCAAATAATGGTGAAGTTTCATGTAGTCGACGTTCACATAACACCACTAGAGGAAATACAACATACATCTCATTAAAATATCGAACGAATACCAAATTCACATGACTACTAATAGCAAGACTTCACCCATGTCCTCAGGAACAAACGTAACTACTCACAAAGCATATTCATGTTCATAATAAGAGGAGTAATAATATGCATAAAGGTTCTGAACATATGATCTTCCACCAAGTAAACCAACTAGCATCAACTACAAGGAGTAATCAACACTACTAGCAGCCCACAGGTACCAATTTGTGGTTTTGATACAAGATTGGATACAAGAGATGAACTAGGGTTTTGAGAGGAGATGGTGCAGGTGAAGATGTTGATGGAGATTGACCCCCTCCCGAGGAGAGGATCGTTGGTGATGACATTGGTGATGATTTCCCCCTCCTGGAGGGAAGTGTCCACGGCAGAACAGCTCCGCCAAAGCCCTAGATTGATTCCGCCAAGGTTCCGCCTCGTGGCGGCGGAGTTTCGTCCTGTAAGCTTGCCCACGATTTTTTCCAGGGTAAAAGTGATGATATAGCAGAAGATGGACGCCGGAGGCCCACCAGGGGGCCCAGGAGACAGGGGGCGCCCTAGGGGCGCCCCCTGTCTCCTGGACAGGGTGTGGGCCCCCTGGCCTATTTCTTTTGCTCATGAATTCTTATTAATTCCAAAAAGTTGTTTTGTGGAGTCTCAGGACTTTTGGAGTTGTGCAGAATAAGTTTCCAACGTTTGCTCCTTTTCCAGCCAGAATTCTAGCTGCCGGCATTCCCCCTCTTCATGGTAAACCTTGTAAAATAAGAGAGAATAGCCATAAGTATTGAGATATAATGTGTAATAACAGCCCATAATGCAATAAATATTGATATAAAAGCATGATGCAAAATGGACGTATCACTCCATGGTGATACGTGGAAGTTACAAGTTGAGAAGCTTATTACTCTTGGGTGCTTGGTACCCTTGAGCTTGTTCCTCTTGGATGCTTGGGCACCCTAGATGGTTGGTGGTGTTCGGAGCTCAATCATTGTGTTGTAAAGCTCCGGGCAAGCGTCGGGGTCTCCAATTAGGTTGTGGAGATTGCTCCGAGCAATTTGACGGGTACCGGTGACCACCCCCAAGGGTTGCCAAAGTGTACGGGTTCGGTGATCGCCCCCAAGGATTGCCATTTGTACGGGTTTGGTGACCTCCCTCAAGGGTACCTTAGTGGAATCACGTCATCTTGCATTGTGCGTGGGCGTGAGGAGATTACGGTGGCCCTAGTGGCTTCTTGGGGAGCACTGTACCTCCACACCGCTCCAAATGGAGATTAGCATCCGCAAGGGTGTGAACTTCGGGATACATCATCGTCTCTGTGTGCCTCGGTTATCTCTTACCCGAGCCCTTTACTTATGCACTTTCCTTTGTGATAGCCATATTGTTTCCTGTCTTATATCTTGCTATCACTTAGTTGTTTATCTTTCTTAGCATAAGTTGTTGGTGTACATAGGTGAGCCTAGTTGTTGTAGGTTTTGTGCTTGACAAATTAACCGCTAGGTTTATTCCACATTTGTTCAAGCCTAAACTATAATTATTTTGAAGCGCCTATTCACCCCCCCTCTAGGCGACATCCATGATCTTTCAATTGGTATCAGAGCATCATCTCTCTTTGTTAGGCTTAACCACCTAGAGAGTAAAGATGTCGACTAGGGGATTAGGATTCTCTGACACACTTAGTTTCGACAACACAAATTTTGATGTTTGGGTAATTCGCATGCTTAATCTCTTTAGGGTCATGGACACAAATTTAGAGTGAATTATAGAATGGGTTTTTCTCCTCCATAGGATCCCCAAAGATTATCTTTAGAGGATGAGAAAAAATCTTATCTCAATGCTCAAGCTTCTAATGTGCTTTTCGATGCTTTGAGCAATGTAGTTATATTTCAACTCATGTCGTTCCGGGATGCTCATGAGTTGTGGACAAAGCTGCAAGATAAATATGGTGTGTCCAAGTTTTGTGGGGATGATTGTTCTCCCCCCACCGCCGGCCGTGTTGCCTTCTCAACTTCTTCTAGTTCACCTACATGTGGATTGCCACAAGGTAATGCTATGGTGAGTAGTGTTGGTCATTGCAATGATGATAGTGTGCTAATCGTTGGTGACTCTTCATCACTATCTTATTGCAATGCTCCATCTTTGGACTTTAACACTTCATGCACCTTACATGTTTCTCATGCTTGTGTTGATAGTGCGTGCATCTCATGTAGAAATTGCTTGACTAAATCTCATGATGGTATGCTTGCTATATCTTGTTGCCATGATAAAAATGCATGTATTTCCTCGAGTTGTTGTGCTAACATTGTAGAGGAAACCCAACACTCCATGTAACAAGATGTGGTCTTGAATGGTGCCTCAAGGGATCCTACATCATCATCTATTGCTTTTTGCCTTATGGCTAAGAAGTCAAAGGTATCTCCTACTTTGAACTCAAATATGTCGCTTGATGATGATGTTAATGCTAATGATGAAGAGAATGATAATATTGCTTCCTCAAAAATTAAGGGGAAATGATTTTTAAAGCTCTTCACAAAAATAAACTTGCTCGTTCCAACTTCATGGAAATCATGTCTATTACCATCGAGGGCTTCACCACAGTCAGCCTCTGCTTCACCATAGTGCCCAAACTCTGCTCCTGTCACCTCAAGCTCGACTGCGATGGTGTGCACCTCTGCGGCTTCTCTGATGGCCAACATTCCGATCGACCCGCGCCCCTTTGTGCCCCACGGGTTCTCCATCCAACAGATTGAGGGCCGCAATGGGGTGGCTCGGGTCGTGCTCCCGCATCATCCTCGTCACCATGAAGATTGGGCTATTGCTACTATCCATCCACTCCCTACCGATGCCCCATTCCCCAATGTAAGATGTGTTCTTGAAGAGTTTATTGTTGAGCATAGGCAGTTGGGCCTGAGAGACATCCAGCGATGTCTGTTTGGAGAGGCATATGTGCGTCTAACGAGGGTTAGAGATAGGGACAAGCTGGTGCTTGATAGTCCGCATGAATTTGGCGATGTTTTCATCTCATTTGCGAAGCATGATGAGGGCAGGAATCATAGGAGGTGCATTTCAATAGGAAAGTTTGGTTACTGCTGACAGGAGTCCCTTTCGATTTCCGCAATACTGAAGATTTGGCTTGTGCTGTCAGCAAGTTTGGTCGCATGATATCCTGGGACAAGGAAGATGATCACATGGGCCGTATTGTGGTCAAGGCTCGTGTTATGAACTTGGCAATCATACCAAAAAGCATGAGATGGTCTAAAGGAGATGAGTTTGAAGAAGATGGCTGGTCTTCCTCCATTGAAGTTTTGGCTAGTGTACTTCTTGGTGGGGGCCCAGCAGATGAAGATCCGATCCCACCTGACAATGTGGACCCACACCCCTTGCCTGAGAATGCTGAGCCTGGAGTTGGCTTTCACAATGCTGCACTCAACAACAACATTTTAGATGTTTAGAATGAGGACAACTGGGAGCAAGTTGACAACTGGAATATGCCACAATAGGATAAGCTGCATGCACCTCTTGAGGATCTTTTGGATGATGTGCAGCAAGAGATGTCTTGGGCAGATGGTGAAGAGTTGCTTCCTGCTTTTAGCAACAGCAGTTTATCTTCAGACATGTCTTTCTCTGAAGGAGATAATTCAAACCTTTTCCTGCCACCTGTGCTAGCTGGGAATTTGATTTTTAGAGATAATGAGCCTGCTGCTTTACCCCCTCCTGTCATTGTGGTTGCTAATGTCCTTCAGAACATCATTCAGGCATATCAATCTGATGATGATGAGCCTAATTTGTTGCTTGAGCAGAATGTGGCTGCTGCAATTTATGCTGAGGACCTTCCTGTTCAAAATGTTGCAAACCAACTGCAACAAGTGGATGACAGTAACCCATTTGGGTTGCAGAGGTGGCTGCCCATGCTGTTTTCCCTGAATCTCAAGTTTTGGGCTCTCACTCCCATGTTCTGCATATGAGTTTTGCTTTTGAAACTGATTTGGCTCCTGTCTTTCCCCAAGGAGATCCAGTGCCAGTTTCTGAAGCATCTTTTTCTTCTCAAGCTGGTGTTTCTTCAGACCAAGCCATTCATTGCAGTCCTCAACATATCAATACTTCCAGAGGAGGCCTTGAGCCAGTCACAAACATTGAGGATCTTCAGTCTAGACTTCAAGGTAACTGGCTTAATCAAATTAATGAGCATTTCAGCATGGCACCCTCTCTTCTTGGTTTGAAATACATACAACTTGCTGCAACTACTAATAATGATCATGTTGTATCTGAAGAAGGCCTCTTGCTGTGGAAGAAGCACTTCCAAGAGCAGTCTGTGGAAAATGAAAACTCTTTTTCTGCCAACATTCATGTAAGTTGGTTTAATTTTGTTGTCCACCTTCTCTTGACTCCTGATAAGTTTGATTGGACTGTCAATATGCTCAAGTCTGGAATGTGGGAACTTTTCTCTGCTGTGGAGAACATGGAACAAGCTATAATGTTTCATATACCTGATAAGTGTCCTACTTCACATGCTCCTATTTGTCAGGCCATTGTCCTTGAGGAACAGCTTGCCAAGGATAAGGATAAGGAGATTATTGGAGTGGCTGCCAACATGCAAGATGTGGAGTCCCAGGCTTTACTGCAGCCTTTTGGCCCTAACAACCTAAGGAAGAGAAGGATTGGAAAAACTCCCCTGGTAGAAATAGAGGTAAGGAGGAGTGAAAGAATTAGAAAAGATAATGATGGATATAAAGAAACTCCTGCTCAAATAATAGTTGTCTACCTTGTAATGTTGTCCCTCCTATTACTCAAAAATCAATTGTTAAAAACCTCACTTCCTCTTTCTGTAAGGTTGCTGAGAGGGAGCTGGAGGACAAGCTGGCTAAGAAGCCAAGAAGAAGGCTTGATGAGGAGTTGGTCAAGGTGCCCTTGGCTAATGGAGAGGAAAATACTTCCACATCTACATGATGATAGCTGATCTCAGTTGGACAAGTGGTTGGGGGGGAGGTAGTATGGTTGGTTGCCCATGTTCTCTTTTGGATAGCTCAATTTATGGTGTAAACCTTGGATGCTGGCACTTTAAACAACTCTTTCATCTGGAGATGTACTATCTTAATGGAACTTCTGTGATGTATGGCTTTTGGATGTTTTGCTGGTCTTGTGATGTGTTGTGGCTCAGGGTCCTTTGTGATCTTTTCTCAAATTTAATTGAAGATCAAGTGCTGGTGCTTGATTTTTGGTGCAGTAAACCTCTTTGTATCCATGAATAACACAAATAGAAGTTGGAATATTCTTAACTGGAACATTAGAGGGATGAATTCTCAGGATAAATGGTTGGCCTTAAGGTAGAAAATAGATGAGAGTGACTGCAATATATTGTGCCTCCAAGAAACTAAGAGAGAGACCTTTGATGCTGCTTACATGAAAAATTTATGTCCTAATAGAATTAATAAATTTTCTTTCCTCCCTCTGTTGGAGCTTCAGGGGGCACTACTAGAAAAAGGGCTGCTAGTGGCGCACCTGTTTTCGCTACTAATGGCGCACTACAGGTGCGCCACTAGCACCACGCCATTAGATTTTTTTTCTAATGGCGCACCTGTGGTGCGCCATTAGTATCTGGTATACTAATGGCGCACCGCTGGTGCGCCATTAGTATGGCCCATAGTGCGCCATTAGTATCTGGTATACTAATGGCGCACCACATAGAAGTGCGCCATTAGTAACGATTTTTTTTCAATTTTTTTCAGAATTTTTTTTAAATTTTTTTTTTCAAATTTTTTCAATTTTTTCTTAATCTCAGGTCACCATAGCTTAATCTCGAGTCAATATGCTTAATCTCAGGTCAAATCGCACTCCATGGTCAAACTTCCGGAAAGGTCACTCATCCTCACACTACTCCAGCCCAAGCACGCTTAACTTCAGAGTTCTATCCAACCCCAGCAACAGCTCACTTCACAGGCACTTGTTGATATATCTAGCATATCAATCCTATTATACCTTGTTGATGTCTAGGACTTTGTTCATGTTCGTGACTATGATGAAATTTTGAAAAATATTTCAAACTTCCCGGTCATATTACGTATCATTTTTTGAAAAAAAATCAAAAAAAATTCAAAACCAATTTTTTTCTGTTACTAGTGGCGCACCACATCCACGGTACGCCACTAGTAAGTTTGAAATTTTTTGAAATTTTTTGCCTCTAGATCTTGAAAGCCCCGTAACTTTTCGAGTAGATGATTTTTCATATAAAAAACTTTTTAATCTGAGTTCGTATGCAAAAGTTATGCCCATTTTACAAATTTCCAAAGAGATTTTGCAAATAAAGTCGAATTCATATTTGTAAATTTTCCCAACAACTAGACCACATATCACATGGGAAACTTATTTTCTTTTATTTTTTTGACATTTCCATCATTTTCTTTTATTTTTTTAAACTGAAAAAGCGGTCCACATGGGGGGTGCATTCGGTGGAACTTTTGGGCCAAGTTAGTAATGGCGCACCGTGGGGTGGTGCGCCATTACTAGTTAAACTAGTAATGGCGCACCACACCCACAGTGCGCCATTACTAGTTTTGAAAAAATTAAAAAAAAATTGAATTTTTTTTTTGAAAAAAACTTAGTAATGGCGCACCAGTGGACAGTGCGCCATTACTAGTTAAAACTAGTAATGGCGCACTGTCCATAGGTGCGCCATTACTAACAATTTTTTTTCAAAACTACTAATGGCCCATGGTGGGTGTGGTCCTCCATCACTATGTCAACTAGTAATGGCGCCCTATCCCACGGTGCGCCATTAGTAACAAATTTTTTTATTATTTTTTTTCAAAACTTCTAATGGCGCACCACACACCAGGTGCGCCATTATTAACAAAAAAAATTTATTATTTTTTTTCAAAACTTCTAATGGCGCACCACACACCAGGTGCGCCATTAGTAATATATTACTAATGGCGCACCTGTATGTGGTGCGCCATTGCTATATACTAATGGCGCACCACACATGTGTTGCGCCATTAGTGTCCATTTCATCTATAGCCGTTTTCCTAGTAGTGGGGCCTTCTAGTTGCTTGGAATGGTTCTCAATTTACTGGGGAAGTTATTGCTCAAAATAGATTTTCACTTTCCATTCAGTTCACAAGTTTGCTCTCCAATCAGTCCTGGATTCTCACCGACATATATGGCCCTTGTGACCCACAGGATAAAATTGAGTTCATTGAGTGGTTTTTGAATATTCACATGCCTGCTGATGTGGACTGGATTCTTATGGGAGATTTCAATTTTATGAGGGATCCATCAGATAGAAACAGACCTGGTGGAGATGTTAATGATATGCTTATGTTCAATGAAGCAATTAGTAACCAAGGTTTAGTTGAATTGCCTTTGCATGGTAGAAAATTCAGCTGGAGTAACATGCAGCAAAATCCTCTTTTGGTCAAGCTTGATTGGTTTTTTACTTCTGCCTCTTGGATGACCACATTCCCAAACACCATGGTACTCCCTCTTGCAAAGCCCATATCAGATCACTTGCCATGTGTCATAAAAATTGGTACTTCTATCCCCAAAGCAAGAGTTTTTAGATTTGAGAGCTATTGGTTGCAACACTCAGATTTTAAATAGGTGGTTACTGCTACTTGGAGCATTCCAGTGGGGAATCTTGATGCTGTAAAAAGTTTGAATGCTAAGTTTAAAAACTTAAGGAGAGCTCTGAAGCTGTGGGCCAGATCTTTATCTCTCTTAAATCTCAAATTGCAAAAATTAATGAGCTCATCTTCCTATGGGACTTTTTTGAGGAGTTGAGAGAGTTGGATACTTATGAGTGGAATTGTAGGATTCTTCTTAAAGAATATTTGCTCATTCTACTGAGAAACCAAAAGATTTACTAGAAGCAAAGGGGGAAAATTAAAGGGGTAAAGTTTGGGGATAAAAACACCAAATTCTTTCATACCAAGGCTTCTATCAACTACAGGCATAATCACATTGCTGTGTTGCAAAATGATGACCAAGTTGACATATCTGATCATGCTGGGAAAGCTGCCATACTCTGGGAAACATATAAGAAAATATGGGCACATCCCTCAAAACCTCCTTGCACTTTGATTTGGAACCCTTGTTTGGCCAGAGACAAGATCCCACACTGTTTGATAACTTGGAATTGCCTTCCACTAAGGAAGAAGTTAATGATGTAGTAAACGAACTACCACTGGACAAATCACCAGGCCCTAATGGCTTCAATAATGAATTCTTTAAAACTTGTTGGGACATTATTAGAGGAGATGTGCTCAAATTCATTTCTGATTTTCATGCTGGGCAAATTTCTCTGGAAAGTTTGAACACCTCTTTCATAACCTTAATTCCTAAAGGAAGTACTCCTCTGACAGCAAATGATTATAGGCCAATATCCCTCCTCAACTGTTGTCTCAAACTAGTCACTAAATTGTTGGCAAACAGGTTGCAGAAAGTGATTCTAAAGTTGGTCCACATTAACCAATATGGCTTCCTCAAAGAGAGATCCATCCATGACTGCTTGGGTTGGGCCTATGAATATCTACATCAGTGCCATAAATCCAAGGAAGAGATTATTGTGCTGAAGCTAGACTTTGAAAAGGCTTTTGACACCATTGAACATAAGGCAATTTTGGATATTCTAAAAGCTAAAGGTTTTGGGGACAGATGGATTAACTGGATCAAAATGTTCTTCACCTCTGCCTCATTTGCTATCTTGCTCAATGGTGTTCCTGGTAAAAAGTTTTATTGTCTTAGAGGAGTGAGGCAGGGAGACCCTCTGTCACCTCTTCTGGTTGTGCTTGCTGCAGACCTTCTTCAATCAATCCTCAACAAGGCCATGCAGCTGGGCTTACTTCACCTTTGCAAGTGGGTTCCTGCCCTGATTTTCCCATAGTTCAATATGCAGATGATACTTTGGTTCTCCTTCAAGCAGATGTCAAGCAACTTCACTGCCTCAAAGCCCTTCTCAACACTTATGCAGATGCTACTGGTCTTAAAGTTAACTACAATAAATCAAGCCTCATCCCAATCAATGTGTCAGAAGAGAAAGTTGAGATTTTGGCTAATACTTTTCAATGTAAAAGGGAATCTTTCCTCATACAATATTTGGGTGCACCTTTGGGTCTCCATAAACCCACTGTTGAGCAATGCCTCCCCCTGGTCACTAGGCTGCAGAAGAAACTTGTGGGTCTATCTTCCTTCATGACCATGGCTGGGAGACTATTGCTGGTGAAATCTAGTCTCAACTCTCTACTGATTTATCTCATGGGATGCCTTGATGTGACTGTCACTATTAAAACTCAAGCTATTAAATTGTTGAGACATTGCCTCTGGAGAGGCCCTGACTTGGAGGATCACAGGCCTGCCATGGTGGCCTGGAGCACTGTCTGTAGACCAAAAGATCAAGGAGGGTTGGGAGTGATGGACATCTTTGTCCAAAACAAAGCTTTGTTAATTAAGAATCTGCACAAGTTTTATAACAGACACAACATTCCATGGGTTAACTTGATCCGGGAGTCCCATTACAGTACTGGTTTGCTGCCTGGTGGTAGTTGGATTGGATCTTTTTGGTGGAAGGCAAACCTTAAGCTCATTGATAACTTCAAATCTTTGGCCAGATGTCACATAGGAGACGGTAAAAGTGCCCTTTTCTGGTCTGACCTATGGCATTCAGCTCGTCTGCAAGACATGTTCCCCCACCTCTTCTCTTTTGTGAAGAATAGGAACTCTACTGTGCACACCATTATTCACACTGAATTTCTGGAGGATCTATTTCGTTTACCCTTGACTGTGCAAGCTTTCCAAGAATTTGAAGCTATGGAAGACATGTGTATAGCTTTGAGGGGTTCTGAATACCTGGGTTGCATTGATACCTAGAGCTACACTTGGGGAAATGATCAATTCTTAGTTGCTAAGGTCTATAAAATGATGATGGGAGTTAAAATTGTGCCCCAGCAATTAAACTGGATTTGGAATAGCTCCTGTCAGCCAAAGCACAAGGTGTTCTTTTGGAGGCTCCTTCATTACATGCTCAATACTAGGAATCTCCTTCGAAGATTATAGGGGTGGAAGGCCATTTTCTTGGAGGAGCTCAATTTACTAAGGTTTAGAATTAAGAAAAGCTATGCTAGAGCCTTTTGTTTATGGCTTGACAGTCTTATCTTGTAATTATTAGTAGCTAGTAGTTTTTTCCTTTACTTCTGGCTTATCTCAAGCCTCTTTGTACTGCTACACCTTTTTTATTCTGAAATAATATAAAAATTGCAGTGGGGTTTTGCCCGACTGTGTACAGTCAAAAAAAATTACCATCGAGGGCAAGAAATACATTAAGGAGTTGTAATCTCATCTAGAGGAGCATGAGGTCACCATCGAGAAAATGGAAGCTCATGAGCGTGATTACGCAAATGAGATTGCGGAGCTCTCTCAAGCTCTTGAACATGAACAAACCACCTCTGAATCTCTTGACGAGACTTTTGCTCTAGAACTATCTAGAGTGAAGGAATCTTATGATAGAGCTCTTGATGTGGCCAATGATTTTCAAACTAAAAATGAGAAGCTTGAAGTTGCGCATGCTAAAATCCTTGAGGACTTTGGGCACCTCGAAAATGGCTCAAGGGTCATTAAGAGTGAGCTCATCAAACTCACTAAGTCTCATGCACAACTTAAAGCTTCATATTCTAAAGAGCTGGCCAAGTTGCCTTCTCCACTTTCTATTATTGATGATGCTTGTGCTACTAACTCTATTTCTCATGAAGCATCCATTTTGAAGGAGAATGTTGAGCTACGGGCTCAACTTGAGTTGTTATCTAGGAAATATGAGAAATTGGAAGAAAGACATGAAAAGTTCTCAAGCTCTCATGATGATCTTCAAGTATCCCATAATGTGCTAAAGATAGCTCATGAGGCCATGATTGCTAAAGTAACATCTAGTGAGCCTCATGTGGATACTAGCACTACTTCCAGTAAAAATACTATATTGCCATGTGCTAGTCCTTGTAATTCATCTACTCACAATGTTGGTAGATCTTGTGATGAATTGCTTTCCTTGCCTTGTTGCTCTAACGATGAAGCTTATACTTCCTCTAGTACTTGTGTTGAGACTAACCATGTAGAGGAAATCAAAGAGCTCAAGGCCCAAGTCACTTCTTTGAAGAAAGACTTGGAAAAGAGTCATGAAGGGAAATCCACACTCAACAATGTCTTGAGTGTGCAAAAATCCCCCAATGATAAAGGTGGACTCGGATTCAACTCCAATAAGAAGAAGAAGTCCAAGACGAACAAAAAGAAGGGCCAAGAACAAGTCAAGAATTCGGCCAAGATTGTTTGCTTCAAGTGCAAAGTAGAAGGGCATCATGTTAGACCTTGCCCATTGAAGAAGATGTCCATTAGTGATAAGAAACAAGGGAAGCGGCCACAAGTTCACTCTCATGCTCAAACTCAATGTGGCACCCCGGCTCAGAGCAACCGGTTTACCATGCATTGCCAGCCCAGAGACCTTGTCTTCTGGCAACACACAACAATTTGGTACAGAAAACAACCGCTTTATTGATGCTAGCGTATCAGAGTTTATATTACAACAGTTAGCGAGGCCAAGCGGCACACACGGCGCGGCTGAACAATATGTACATTATTTAGTGAACATAAAGGGGCCTCGATCATGACAACTACTCGGCAGCGGAACAACGTCGTAGAGGAACTCCATAGCACAGGGACACCGATGTGGACACGATCCAGACTCGAAGAGCTCTCCTCTCCAACGGGACTTTCCTGAAATTTGGCATGACACGGCAGGTCAGTACATTGAATGTACTTGCAAGCTCACAACAAGCATAAACATAATGACAAACAATATCATGATAATTAACTCATTAATAACAATGCAACAATATATATATATCCAACATGATGTGCCCATGCTCTTGTGAATAATCGTCCCCCGGACTGGCTTACCGAACGTGATCATTTCCAGATCACAAATGTGTTGAACACAGAGACAAACTCGTGATCCTTACGGTGATCACAACCACGACAAATAAATGGCCCGTGATCCTTACGGCGATCACAACCACGACCAATAAATGGCCCGTGATCCTTACGGCGATCACAACCATGACCACAAAATGGCCCGTGATCCTCATGGCGATCACAACCACGACCACATCTGGTCCAACTCAACATGATGGCCTTTCCGCCACCTCAGTGCAAACTTCATACTTAGTGTGCAAAATTCATTAAATGTTGACCCATGGTGTACCCTACTTTCGAGCGTGTCCTTAACTGTGGACTCGGCTATCGATAGATTAATACACTCTACAGATGTAGCGCACTGGACCCACACCATGGAACCCATGGCCTCGCACTCCCATTCGGGTGGACCAACGGCATTCCAATGAAATCATTCCATTGCCATGACACTTTCCTAGCCACTCCAACTCAATCCCCATCGGGCTAGTCCTGGGTGGCCCCGTGTCTAGCTCAAGACACAACGACCATCGTCGTGGCCACGATCCACTCTGGGACCCGGTACCAAAAACTTAACAACGGGCTCACAAGGTTATGCCTGCTTACCGGGCCAGGGTACAACACGCCCATAACCTTCCCTAGATGGAGGCACCGAGCAGAGGCACGACAATAAAACGAATTAAGACCGTCCCATACCGGCAAATGTGGTTGCACTGGGAAAGACTCGTTTCAGCGGCACCATGACCCGATCAACAACATATTCAGGTTGAGTTATTATCAGGTTCAACTTAAAGTGAAAGTAACCGGCGTCATAATGCCATGACATGCATCACCAACATATGCATCACATATCCACGAAAATAACTGAGTCAACTATGCTCTTGCTGAGCAATCACAACTCATGATACTCCTCTGGTTAAGATCAAACTTCACTTTAACCAGAATCTTTTGCAGCAAATTTATCATTTTTGATCATGCAAAAATAATTTCACTAATTATTTATCTCCATAACCATATTACCTTCTCATTACTCATAACTAAATTCTTGTTAGCTTATCAACTAGGTTCACCACAAACTTTCTGTAAATCAAGCATTTTTACTATAACAAGCATCTAACAGAATATAATTAACATATTAATAATTTAAATGCATGAATAATCATTAGTTCAAGTAGGAAAATCACAAATACTGAGGTGGCACTATCAAAATGTTGTTGTGGCTTGCCTTAGTGCAGATGAGGTTCACAAACCTCCTGGTGATCCTCAAGACAAGCCTGCTCTTCTGAAAATAAATAAAAACACAAAAAGAAAACATCAAGAAACCTTCCGAAATTTACCAGAAAATCTAGACAGCAGGGGAAAATCCCATCTTTTGGGAGCTGCTAGATTTTTGGACAAAGAACACAATGCAAAAAGAATCAATGCATTTGGACTTATAGATAAAAAGTTATGGCCATTTGAACTTCTCTGGATTTAAATGAAATTTGAATAAAAATTAAACAGACTGGGGGGTGACGTCGAAGGCGTAAAAGCCCAGGGCGCCACCACTCATACTGCGTTGCGTGCGTACAGAGTGGCTGACTAGCGGGCCCTGCTAGTCAAGTGAGGAGGAGGGGGAGAGGGAAACAGGAAGTGGCGGAGCTTCGCCGGAGTGCACGCCGGCGGCGAGAGCTCTTGGGCCAAAACGAGAGGGGGGAATCAAAAGAGAAGATGGAGGCGCACCTGCCTATACCTGTAGCATGGCTAGGGGTGGTCGGACGGTGCCGGAAACAGCCTCTCCAGCGGAGGCAGAGGGCAGCGGTCGCCGGAGACGAAGACGACGGCGGCTAGGGGCGGCTCCAAGGGGTCCAACAGGGCGGAACGGCCCCACCGGAGAGTGGCGGAGGCCCTGGCAGGGTTGCCCTGGCCTGGGAGGGGCTGGAGCTATGGGGACGACCCGAGGGGATCGCCCGCAAGATCGAGCTCGGGGACGGTAGCCCGCGGCCTGCCCGGCCGGGCTGTGGCTTTCTACTAGCTTGTGGGGTGTGTGGGAGAGGATGCGGGTGCTCGAGGAGGCCGGGGGTGGCCGTATTTATAGGCGAGCGGCGATGGGGGTTCGGACTCCGCCGGAGGACACCTATCCGTGGTGCCTGGCGACGAACGGCGTTAGTGAGAGAGGGGGAAGAGGACGGAGCTCATGCGGGAACTATTGGCGAGCGCGGACGAGCACAGGGGCGAGGGGGAAGACGACGAAAACAGTGCGCCGTGCACTATGGCGTTGGCCGGACTGTGCCCGTGCCTGCTGCGGCGAGCTCCGGCGTCAGTGAGTGCCAGGGGGAGTTAAGTGGGTGGAGATGGAGATGGTGGCGCGGATTGGCACGCTCGGGCAGGATGGATAGCGAGCACGCGCGCAATAGAGCGCTTGGCGGCACTCAGAGCGCGTGTTTTGCATGCCAGCACGCCTGGACGAACGCGGTCACCGCATGGACTATGACATCAGGCCAACCTAAGCGCAAACTTCATGTCTGGCGTGTAGTCCGTGGTAGTTGTGAGTGTTACCACGATTGGGTTGGGTTCGAGGTGAAGTGGAAATGAATTTGTACTCCAAGTAAGTTTCTGGATAGTAACTTAGGAGGTTTACTGTGGTCAAACCACTAGGAGTTGAGGGCTATGCTTTGGAGGCTAGCCAACACTTACTAAGGTGAAGATGCACAAGAAAAACTAGCTACAATGGAGCTAGTAAAATGGTAGTTACTGTAGAAACTACCATTTTTGTCCAGAAATGAAAATATTTTCTGTAGCCAAAATATTCCAAAAAGTGATGAAATATTTTTGCTCAGAAAGGTGCCCTAGGGTTCAAAGAATAATTGGGATTTTTCTCAGGATTTTATTGGCAAGAAAAATTAGGGTTGGTTTGGAGCACAAAGGGCTAGCTAGGGTTTAGGAGGGCAAAATGAATATTTTTCATTTAAGAAAAATATTGCAAGTGATATTTTGAGATGATCCAGAGATGGAGTGATGGTTTGAGAAGGAGTTGAAGCACTTGGGTGAAAGTCAAGGGGGTACCCAAGTGGTTAAGTCCAAATGAAATGATTCAAAAACTCCAAACTCAAATCCAAATCAACTGAAAACCAGGCAAGGAAGAGAGGGCAAAAACCAGGGTGTCACAAACCTCCCCCACTTAGAATGAATATCGTCCTCGAGATTCGATTGCTTGAAAAAACCATTATGGATAATGTGCCCTTAGAAATTCTTCTGATTCCCCTGTTGATTCTGACTCTGTGTTATTCTTCCATTGGACTTTGTAAAACTTCCTTGCTTTACTACGAGTGACTCTTTCCATCTGATCCAAAATTTTGTCTGGCCTCTCTTCGTAGGTTAAATCCCTTGACAGCTCTATTTCTTTCAAATCAGTCTTTTTCTTAGGGGAGATATACATCGCCGTAATTGTGAAACATGGAACACGCTGTGCACGTCCGACAATTCAGGGGGTAACTCCAACTAATATGCAACAGCACCCACTCGTGTCATAATGGGAAATGGACCAATAAATCTGGGTGCCAATTTTCTATGAGTCCGAAATCTCTTGATACCTTTCATAGGCGTGACTCGAAGGTATACATGTTCTCCGGGTTCAAAACTGATCTGTCGGTGCTTTGCATCATAATAACTTTTCTGTCAAGATTTGGCCAACTTCAATCGGTCTCTAATTTCCTTGACTTGCTTCTCGGCTTCCAGCATGAGTTCTGTTCCGAAAATACGGCTATCTCTGGTTTGGGACCAATTTAACAGAGTGCGGCACTTACGGCCATGCAAAGCTTCATACGGTGACATCTTTAAACTAGCATGGAAGCTATTGTTATACGATAACTCAGCGTACGGCAAACAGTCTTCCCAATTTGGGCCTTGGGCCAAAGCACAGGCTCGCAGCGTATCTTCTAGTATTTGATTTACCCGCTATGTTTGTCCATCAGTCTGAGGATGATAAGCAGTACTGTATTTCAATTCTGTCCCCAAGGCTTGATGGAGACAGGACCAAAAAGCAGAGTTAAAAAGTGAACCTCGGTCAGAAGTGATGGTTCGGGGGACTCCATGCAGACTGACTATTCTGGATACACATAGTTGCGCTAGCTCATCTGCTCGATATGAGGTTCTAATCGAGATGAAGTGGGCTACCTTGGTTAATGTATCCACTATGACCCAGATTGCAGCATTGCTCCGTCGGGTATTAGGTAGTCCTATGATGAAGTCCATGCAGACATCATCCCATTTCCATTGTGACACTGGCAGCGGTTGGAGAAGTCCGGCTGGCTTCTGATGTTCTGCCTTCACTTAAATAAGCAATGTCTTTCTTCATTCCATCAAACCAGAATATGTGTCGAAGGTCTTCGTACATTTTCGTACCTCCAGGGTGAATTTAATACGAGGATTCGTGGGCTTCTGACAGGATCTTATGCTTTAAATCCGCTTGATTGGGCACACAAATCCTTCCCCGGAATCGGAGGGTACCGAACTGATCATTCGAGAAATCAGAAGTCTGATTTGCCACCACATGCTTGGCACATTTCAGTAGATCGGCGTCGTCTGGCTGGGCCTTGCAGATCTTTTCCTCAAGTGTGGGGGTAACTTCCAAAACATTAGCAAGGCCAGCCTCAACTATGACCAGGTGAGCTGAGCAATCTCTTCTTTAAGTTCAGGAGGCAAAGATTCCAATATGACATTTTAACTGACGGGCTTTTGACTGAGCGCATCAGCAACCACATTGTCCTCACCCGGGTGGTACTTTATTCCAAGGTCATAATCCTTGACCAACTCAAGCCATCTTCGTTGACGGAGATTTAAATCTGGCTGAGTAAATATGTACTTGAGGGGTGATCGGTAAAAATTTGGCACCTTTTCTCGATGAGATAGTGTCTCCAAATTTTTAAAGCATGAACCACCGCAGCCAATTCCAAATCATGTTTAGAATAATTACCCTCGTGGGGTCGTAACTATCGTGAGGCGTAATCTACTACCTTGTCGTCTTGCATAAGTACGCATCCCAGTCCTTGCCTGGAAGCGTCGCAATACACATCAAAATTGTGGTAGATATCTGGAAGAGTTAATACCGGTGCAATTGTCAGCCGTTTCTTTAACTCAGTGAAACTTTTCTCATAGTCCTCAGTCCATTCAAACTTCTTATCCTTTTTGAGCAGCTTTGTCATGGGTTTAGCAATCTTGGAAAACCCTTCAATGAAACGGCAGTAATATCCGGCTAATCCAAGAAAACTCCGGATCTGAGATATGGTTGTGGGTGGCAACTAATCGAGTACGTCCTTTACTTTGCTTGGGTCCACGGCTATACCTTCGGTGGATAGCACATGTCCAAGGAATCTAACTTGCTTGAGCCAGAACTCACATTTACTGAATTTGGCGTATAACTGATGCTCACGGAGTCATTGTAACACTGCTCGGAGGTGTTCCTTATGCTCTTCTTCACTTCTTGAGTAAATAAGTATATCATCGATGAAGACTACCACGAACTTATCGAGGAAGTCCATGAATACTTTGTTCATCATATGCATGAAGAAGGCAGGGGCATTGGTGAGGCCAAAAGACATAACTGTATATTCATAAAGACAGTATCGAGTGGTAAACGCAGTCTTAGGAATATCCTCCTTTTTAATTTTGAGCTGATAGTATCCAGTCCGTAAATCAATCTTGGAGAATACCTTGGCCCCACTGAGCTGATCAAACAGGTCATCAATCCTTGGCAGTGGATATTTGTTTTTGATTGTGATATCATTTAGCTGACGGTATTCCACACACATGCGAAGGCTACCATCTTTCTTGTCCACGAAGATAGCAGGTGATCCCCATGGTGAAGAGCTGGGACGGATATATCCTTTCTGGAGCATTTCATCAAGCTATTTCTTTAGCTCCACTAATTCTGATGAAGGCATTCGGTAATACTTCTTGTGTATTGGTGTGGTCCCGGGCACAAGATCTATTGAAAGCTCAAGATCTCGATCAGGTGGCATACCTGGCAGTTCTTCTGGAAAAACATCAGGAAACTCACTAACCACCGGAGTTAATTCCAATTCAGCCACTGCTGTGAAGACCATTTCCTTTGAGGGTATGCTTCTGTGAGCATAAATTTTGTAGCCTGTTCTTCTTGGCTGGTCAAAGTGACTTCTCGGGTTGCACAATTTATGCACACTTGATACCAGGTCAGCCAATTCATACCCAAGATAACATCCAACTTATCAGACTTGATAAGTATCAAAGAAGTTGGAAAACAGACTCTGTTGATATTGACTTCCAGGTTGCGGTAGACTAGATTGCTCCTGATTAGAGATCCCGGGGTTTGTACCAGCATATTCTTGCCCAAAAACGAACAAGGAAATTTGTTTTGGGCAACAAAACTACGAGAAATAAAAGAGTGGGAAGCCCCAGAGTCTAATAAAATCACTACGGGTATGTTATTAACAGAGAACATACCAATGACGACTTCGGGGTTCTCTTGGACTTCATCGGCGGAGATGTGATGAACATATCCCGTGATGTCGTGCTGGTTCGGGCATGCCTCCATATAATGGACTTGTGGCCTGAATATAGGATTTGTCTGGTTGTTCTTGGGACACTGTTTGGCATAATGTCCGGTTTGCCCACTATTAAACAAGAATTGCTACGCAGACGCTCCTCTTGCATTGAGTTGGTTACATCATTCTTGACTTGGGTGGTGGTCTTGTTAACATTTTGTTGCCAATTAGGCTTGTATGCTACCTGAGTCTGTTGCCAGGTACGAGCCTTCTGCACTAGTTGTATTTCCTTCCTTGGCTCAAACTTGCGCTTGTGATCGTTGTTGGCAGACTTATGATCCGATACAAGCTTGTGCTCTCTTTCAGCGATGAAAGCCTTGTTCACCAGGGTTTGGAAGTCGGGGAAATCGAACATGCTGAGAGTACACCGGAGTTGCGGGTTTAATCCACCAAGAAATCTGTCAATCTTTCTTTCTTTAGTGGCCATGTCATATAGAGAGTAACGTGACAGATGATTGAATTTCTGCAAATATTCTCCCACAGACTGACTTCCTTGGAGGAGCGCAAGAAATTCACGCTGCTTAGTCTTCATAATTCCCGCAAGGATATGATATTTCCAGAATCGTTCCTTGAATCTTGACCAGGTAATTTCTTCATCAGCGGACCACATGGCTCTTTCATTTTCCCACCATATGGCAGCATCGCCTTCAAGATAATGTGTTACAAATGGAACCTTATCTCCTTCATCAGTACGAGCAACCTCAAGCTTCTTCTCCATAGTTCTCAACCAATCATCTGCATCCAAGGAGTCAATGGCCTGACTGAAACTGGGAGGCTTGGTCCTTTGAAAATCTGATAGCTTGCAGTGATGACCGGGCTGATTCCCATTCTTTCCAACCACAGCTTGAAGACTTCTCAATATTTCAATCAGATCATTATTTCGTCTTTCCTCAAACATACGCAGAATTTACTCGGTGGAGGGCGGATTTGGCGGTGGAGGCGGTGGTGGAATGTACAGCTCGAGTGATTATCCTACCTGTCGTGCGGAACAACGAACAGGAGAACCCTCGCGAATGTTGCTACTGCAGCCTCCCCGCGTCACCCTAATATGATTTTTCCCAAGGCAACACAACCGAGATGAGAAGCATTCAAAATAAACTGGGGAGAAGCCAGCAACAAAAGCCCGAGAAAAACCGAAATGGCAAAGAAAATACGGCGAATAAAATAAAGTTCCAACATAATTATACATAGACTCATACATGAAAGACAACAACATGCCAGGTTCAACTACTCTCATAAATGAACCGAAACATCATGACTTGTACGACTACATCCATACTCCATCCTGACGACTGCGAATACTCGGAAGCTCTACTGCTCTACTGGTGCTGCGGGGTCCTCTCCTGAAGCGGACTCGAATCCTGAACTGACGGGGTTAACTGAGACCTCTGGGTTAAATGTGACACAACGACGCTGCCTCGAGGGCTCTCCCTCCGGGGCAGGTGGGGGGCGAATCATCGGGGCTACAGGAGTGGCAAGAAGTGAAACCCACTCAGCAGGAGCACTAAGTGGACTCACTGTCGCGGTGCCCGAGCTACTCGGAGGAGTAACCGAGGAAATAGGGGAACTAGAACTGGCAGGAATATAGGGAGTAAATCCTACAGATGCTGGAGTAGTGACTGATCTAGCAGAGACTAAAGCAGAGGCTAAAGCAGTACGGGCATGACTCAGCTCTCGAGCCAGCTCGTAGATCAGAAGATAGCTAGTAGTGATATAGCGAGAAAGGTGGCTAGCAACACTATCAGACTCTGGATCAATGACAGGGAAACGGACACGACCTTATCATGCAGAGAAGGATAGTAGTAGAAACCTGGGTGGTTCTGCATCCGGACCTTGTTGTAGCGGAGCTAAACAAGTACCTCGAATGCAGCAAACTAGACAGCCTGAGAAGCGGTAGAAGCGTAACCGCTCCGGGAGGTACGAGTGTAAGTGCTGGAATCGGAACTGGTGCGCAGAGTAACCACGGCGTGATACTCATACACCGAGTCAGCTAGACGCTCCTGGTACACACGATAGACTGGATCGTCACCTTGGGGGTACAGCCGATGCCACACGTTGCGAAGGAGATGCGGCGACATGTACGGCATCAGCTGCAACTGGCACGGATACAGCACCGGAGCCATCTACACTCACAACCATTTGCAGGTTAGCATAAAAATAAAATCAGTGCATGCAATGCAACAACTAGCTACAAATGCTATCGGCACTCAACTACAACTCGTATCTAGCATTGGGTTAACTCGTGGTAGTCTAGCGTGGCCTACAGTCAGCGCGGCTCTGATACCAAGCGTTGTGGCACCCCGACTCAGAGCAACCGGTTTACCATGCATTGCCAGCCCAGAGACCTTGTCTTCTGGCAACACACAACAACTTGGTACAGAAAACAACCGCCTTATTGATGCTAGCGGATCAGAGTTTATATTACAACAGTTAGCGAGGTCAAGCAGCACACACGGTGCGGCTGAGCAATATGTACATTATTTAGTGAACATAAAGGGGACTCGATCATGACAACTACGCGGCAGCGGAACAATGTCATAGCGAAACTCCATAGCACAGGGACACCAATGTGGACACGATCTAGACTCGGACAACTCTCCTCTCCATCGGGACTTTCCTGAAATCTAGCATGACACGCCAGGTCAGTACATTGAATGTACTTGCAAGCTCACAACAAGCATAAACATAATGACAAACAATATCATGATAATTAACCGATTAATAACAATGCAACAATATATATATCTAACATGTTGTGCCCATGCTCTTGTGAATAATCGTCCCTCGGACTGGCTTACCGAATGTGATCATTTCCAGATCACAAACGTGTTGAACACAGAGACAAACTCGTGATCCTTATGGTGATCACAACCACGACAAATAAATGGCCCGTGATCCTTACGGCGATCACAACCACGACCAATAAATGGCCCGTGATCCTTACGGCGATCACAACCACGACTAATAAATGGCCCGTGATCCTCATGGCGATCACAACCATGACCACATCTGGTCCAACTCAACACGATGGCCTTTCCGCCACCACCACAGTGCAAACTTCATACTTAGTGTGCAAAATTCATTAAATGTTGACCCATGGTGCACCCTACTTTCGAGCGTGTCCTTAACCATGGATTCGGCTATCGATAGATTAATACACTCTGTAGAGGTAGCGCACTGGACCCACACCACGGAACCCATGGCCTCGCACTCCCATTCGGGTGGACCAACGGCATTCCGACGAAATCATTCCATTGCCATGACACTCTCCCGGCCACTCCGACTCAATCCCCATCGGGCTAGCCCTGGGTGGCCCCGTGTCTACCTCAAGGCACAACGACCACCATCGTGGTCACAATCCACTCTGGGACCCGGTACCAAAAACATAACAACGGGCTCACAAGGTTATGCCTGCTTACCGGGCCAGGATATAGCACGCCCATAACCTTCCCTAGATGGAGGCACCGACCAGAGGCACAACAATGAAACGAATTAAGGCCGTCCCATACCGGTAAATGTGGTTGCACTAGGAAAGACTCGTTTCAGTGGCACCATGAACCGGTCAATAACATATTCAAGTTGAGTTATTATCAGGTTCAACTTAAAGTGAAAGTAACCGGCGTCATAATGCCATGACATGCATCACCAACATGTACATCACATATCCACGAAAATAACTGAGTAAACTACGCTCTCGCTGAGCAATCACAACTCATGATACTCCTCTGGTTAAGATCAAACTTCACTTTAACCAGAATCTTTTCTAGCAAATTTATCATTTTTTATCATGCAAAGATAATTTCACTGATTATTTATCTCCATAACCATATTACCTTCTCATTAATCATAACTAAATTCTTGTTAGCTTATCAACTAGGTTCACTACAAACTTTCTGTAAGTCAAGCATTTTTACTATAACAAGCATCTAACAGAATATAATTAACATGTAATTTAAATGCATGAATAATCATTAGTTCAAGTAGGAAAATCACAAATATTGAAGTGGCACTATGAAAATGTTGTTGTGGCTTGCCTTAGTGCAGATGAGGTTCACAAGTCTCCTGGTGATCCTCAAGACAAGCCTGCTCTTCTGAAAATAAATAAAAACACAAAAAGAAAACATCAAGAAACGTTCTGAAATTTACTAGAAAATCTAGACAGCAGGGAAAAATCCCATCTTTTGGGAGCTACTAGATTTTTGGACAAAAACATAAGGCAAAAAGAATCAATGCATTTGGACTTATAGATAAAAAGTTATGGCCATTTGAAGTTCTCTGGATTTAAATGAAATTTGAATAAAAATTAAACAGACTAGGGGGGTGACGTCGAAGGCGTAAAAGCCCAGGGCTCCACCACTTGTACTGCTTCACGCGCATACGGAGTGGCTCACTAGCGGGCCCCGCTAGTCAGGTGAGGAGGAGGGGCAGAGGGAAACAAGGAGTGGCGGAGCTTCGCCGGAGCGCACGCCGGCGGCGAGGGCTCTTGGGCCGAAACGAGAGGGGGGAATCGAAAGAGAAGATGGAGGCACACCTGCCCGTACCCGTAACGTGGCTAGGGGTGGCCGGACAGCGTCGGAAACATCCTCTCCAGTGAAGGCAGATGGCAGCGGTCGCCGGAGACGAAGACGACGACGGCTAGGGGCGGCTCCAGGGGCTCCAACAGGGCGGAACGGCTCCACCGTAGGGTGACGGACGCCCTGGCAGGGTTTCCCTGGCCTGGGAGGGGCTGGAGCTGCGGGGACAACCCGAGGGGATCGCCAGCGAGCTCGAGCTTGAGGATGGTAGCCTGCGGCCTGCCCGGCCGAGCTACGGCTTTCTACTAGCTTGTGGGGTGTGTGGGAGTGGATGTGGGTGCTCGAGGAGGCTAGGGGTGGCCGTATTTATAGGCGAGCGGCGAGGGGGGTTCGGGCTCCGCCGGAGGACACCTGTCCATGGCGCCCGGCGACGAATAGCATCAGTGAGAGAGGAGGAAGAGGACGGAGCTCACGCGGGAACTATTGGCGAGCGCGGACGAGCACAGAGGCTAGGGGGAAGACGACGAGCATAGTGCGCCGCACACTATGGCGTTGGCTGGACCATGCCCGTGCCCGCTGCGGCAAGCTCCAGCGTCGGTGAGTGCCAGGGGGGAGTTAAGTGGGTGGAGACGGAGATGGTGGCGTGGTTTGGCACGCTCGGGCAGGCTGGGCAGCGAGCACGCGTGCAACAGAGTGCTCGGTGGCACTCAAAGAGCGTGTTTTGCATGCCAGCATGCCTGGACGAACGCGGTCACCGTGTGAACTATGACATCTGGCCAACCTAAGCGCAAACTTCATGTCTGGCGTGTAGTCCGTGGTAGTTGTGAGTGTTACCACGATTGGGTTGGGTTCCAGGTGCAGTTGAAATGAATCTGTACTCCAAGTAAGTTTCTGGAAAGTAACTTTGGAGGTTTACTGTGGTCAAACCACTAGGAGTTGAGGGCTGGGCTTTATAGGCTAGCCAACACTTACTAAGGTGAAGATGCACAAGAAAAACCAGCTACAATGGAGCTAGTAAAATGGTAGTTTCTGTAGAAACTACCATTTCTGTCCAGAAATGAAAATATTTTCTGTAGCCAAAATATTCCAAAAGGTGATGAAATATTTTTGCTCAAAAAGGTTCCCTAGGGTTCGAAGAATAATTGGGATTTTTCTCAGGATTTTATGGGCAAGAAAAATTAGGGTTGCTTTGGAGCACAAAGGGCTAGCTTGGGTTTAGGAGGGCAAAATGAATATTTTTGATTTAAGAAAAATATTCCAAGTGATATTTTGAGATGATCCAGAGATGGAGTGATGGTTTGAGAAGGAGTTGAAGCACCTGGGTGAAAGTCAAGGGGGTACCCAAGTGGTTAAGTCCAAATGAAATGATTCAAAAACTCTAAATTCAAATCCAAATCAACTGAAAACCAGGCAAAGAAGAGATGGCAAAAACAAGGCTGTCACACTCAAGTTGAAGAAAGGCCTCTTCCCAGGAAAACTCAAGCTAATGCTTCTCAAGTTGAGAAATCAAGTGAGAAGAAAATGAAGAGTAGACGTTGCTAGCTATGTCGTGAGAAAGAGAAAGGCCTCTTCCCAGGAAAACTCAAGCTAATGCTTCTCAAGTTGAGAAATCAAGTGAGAAGAAAATGAAGAGTAGATGTTGCTAGCTATGTCGTGAGAAAGATCACCTCGCTTCTTCATGCACTAGTGGTAACTTATCCAACCCAATTATTATTGATGATATCTATTCTCTTGGGAAGGATAAGGTTGGCAATGTGTTTGCCAAAGTTGTTGGTACTCAAAGTGGTGTCAATAAAAGAACCATTTGAGTAGCCAAGCCTATTGTGACTAATCTCTTAGAACCCAGCTTGGTTGGCGACCAACTATCTCAAACTTGATCAATAGGTGTTGTTGGAGGGCATTGGAGACTTGGCTACTTTATTAAGAATTAAGGGGACTTCATCATTCTTAGTGTCTCAAGCCAAGTTAATTGGGTTATCAAGTTTCTATACTATATCCAATGTGCCTCCTTCCGGTAACTTGTACTTACATTGTTTACATTGACAGTTACTTGCCCCTTTGCATGTTTTGGTTTTGTTCCTTGCATGTGTTTGTATATGTTGTGCCTCCAATTGCTTATCTTGAGTAATCAAGTATGTGTGTGTTGGTTTGCACATCTGTACATGTGTGTCGTACATTGAGCCTTTATGCATCTTGTTTGTATCTTAGTTGGCTCTTGTGAGAGATTAATGGAATATCCCATTATGGGGGAGTGATGTGGTTTGTACACCTCACAATCCTATAAATATGCGTACATGAGGAATACCATCTAGTATTGATATTACAAGATTATCTAGTCTCTATGTGGTATGTCTTCTCATGAGAAATTCAAATTCAAAATAGTTCATTAATTATCTCTTGTTGGATCCTCTTATTGCCTCTTGTTAAGTTCTTATTGGTATCACATTATGGGGGAGTAATATGATATGTGCATATTACAAGCCTAGAAAATGTGTACATTTTAGATATTGTCACCTAGATATTATAAATTATCTTGTTCCTAGGTGGCATGTTAGCTCTACAAGTTGCAATTTGCATGTGTGTGGTGTGAATATTATGTTGGATATCCTTGCTATCCACCACCAGGAATTATTTCCATTTACTTCTTGTCTTTTGACAATTGGTACTCACTTGTGTGGTAGAATTTATTGATCATCTTTACATTGGCTTTTCTTTTATTTGCCTTTTCTCTTGCCAAGGAATGTGTTAACTCCCTTTGTCTTCCATACCACTTGTGGATCTTGTTAATTTCTTGATCTTGTCTAGTGTTTTCTAGATATAGTGAAAGTGGTGATCCCACCTTGTGCATTTTGTATTCAAATGCAAATTCTCTATAATGCACTAGTCTTGTGGGAGCTATCCTATTTTCTATAAAACACTCATCTTGCGATCCTTATCAAGTGTGTGTTAGTGGAAGGCAAGCCGTTTTATTTTTGGTACTTTGTGCCATCAAGAAACTTTGTAGAGATCTTGGTTTGTTTGGAACCATCCTCTCTTTTGGGAGTTTGATATCTTTTATTTATGTGTATCAATGGATATCACATTCCTCGATGTATCTATTATGGGTATCCTCCAAGTGATGATTTATTCATTTGGTATATTTTATTCACTTGGTATTTACTTGTCATTTGGTTTCGGTTCTTGAAAGTATTGAGCATGCGTATTAACTTCATGTAGTCTCTTTGGCATGCTTTCTTTATTTGACCCAATATACAGGGGACACTCCACCAAGTCTCAAATTGGATGAGATGTGCATGAAATTCATTTTCATATCTATATGCACATATTTATGTGGAGTTTGTCCTATGTATTGTTGGTTCTCTAACTCTTAGGTCCCAATGAGTTTGGGTACCATTTTGTTTGTGTTGTTGTTCTAGGAACAATTGGAGATGCATTGGATGCTCGGCTCACTCACAAGGAAGGTGGTGTCATCATGTCCTTATTGGAGTCAAGCTAGGATGATCAATGATCTACTATCTACCTTTAATTGGTATATACTACATCCTTCCAATGCTATCTCGGTAACAAGTATCTACTCATGCATACACCTCTTACATTCAACCTTGTGTAGGTTGCATCATGGCATGAATTTCTTGATTAGTTCTTGTGGTACTTGTTTCCCTTCTCAAAGCATCTCAACAATGATCTCCTGTTGATAGTTGTGATGTCTTTGATGTTCGTTTGGTTGAAGCTCATTTATATACTATAAGGTAATATCTAGCCATGTGCTATGCTTTCAAGCAAATATCTTATTGGTATATTTATGAATTCCTTTTGGATATCTTGTCCCTTCATGTTGTAACTATTTCTGGTGTACATCCTTCTTTGCAGATATATTCATCATGATTTCATCTACCTAGAGCATTTTACACTTAAAGAGAAATTACATCTCTAGATGATATCCTTTCTTTCACGTCCACCTTGTCTTTCTTATGATTTTTCTTTGGTGGCTCCGTGAAAGCTTTTGCCTTGAGTGCAGGTCATATCTTGTTGCATCTTGATGCACTCTTGTGTGGCGAAGATTATTTTCCTCATGCTTAGCTTTACAAGGCTTTGCCATCTTAATTGGTATCCCTCGTCTTGATGAGTCCTTCATATTCTATCTTTACCATGGGTTGTCGCAAGCTTTATCGTTATCATTTTAGTGAGCTTGTGAACCCATTTGGTAGTTGGGTGTGTGTGGAGAGGACATGTCATGCACCGTGTATCTCATTTATCCAAGACTATGTTGATGCTTAATGATCATCCTTATTTTAGTCTTCTCAAGTGCTTTGCCACGACTCACACACATCATTTGTTTGAGCCTATTCTTAGTTGCCTCTTTTACACGATTGCTCAATCATTTGTTTGTTGCAAGTGCTAGGCTTCGTTTCCTATATGCTCACTTGCACTTGTTGTAACTTTCTATTGTTGTAAGTATCAATCTTTCATAAACTAAACTAGTGATAAAACAAGAAACAAAAAGATTTGATTGCAAGATCTAAAGATATACCTTCAAGCACTCACCTCCCCGGCAACAACGCTAGAAAAGAGCTTGATGTCTACTACGCAACCTTCTTCTTGTAGACGTTGTTGGGCCTCCAAGTGCAGAGGTTTGTAGGACAGTAGCAAATTTCCCTCAAGTGGATGACCTAAGGTTTATCAATCCGTGGGAGGCATAGGATGAAGATGGTCTCTCTCAAGCAACCCTGCAACCAAATAACAAAGAGTCTCTTGTGTCCCCGACACACCCAATACAATGGTAAATTGTATAGGTGCACTAGTTCGGCAAAGAGATGGTGATACAAGTGCAATATGGATGGTAGATATAGGTTTTTGTAATCTGAAAATATAAAAACAGCAAGGTAACTAATGATAAAAGTGAGCACAAACGGTATTGCAATGCTAGGAAACAAGGCCTAGGGTTCATACTTTCACTAGTGCAAGTTCTCTCAACAATAATAACATAATTAGATCATATAATAATCCCTCAACATGCAACAAAGAGTCACTCCAAAGTCACTAATAGCAGAGAGCAAACAAAGAGATTATTGTAGGGTATGAAACCACCTCAAAGTTATCCTTTCTGATCGATCTATTCAAGAGTCCGTAGTAAAATAACACGAAGCTATTCTTTCCGTTCGATCTATCATAGAGTTCGTACTAGAATAACACCTTAAGACACAGATCAACCAAAACCCTATTGTCACCTAGATACTCCATTGTCACCTCAAGTATCCGTGGGCATGATTATACGATATGCATCACACAATCTCAGATTCATCTATTCAACCAACACAAAGTACTTCAAAGAGTGCCCCATAGTTTCTACCGGAGAGTCAAGACGAAAACGTGTGCCAACCCCTATGTGTAAGTTCATTGAACCCGCAAGTTGATCACGAAAACATACATCAACTAGATCGCGTGAATATCCCATTGTCACCATAGATAAGCATGGCAAGACATACATCAAGTGTTCTCAAATCCTTAAAGAATCAATCCAATAAGATCACTTCAAAGGGAAAACTCAATCCATTACAAGAGAGTAGAGGGGGAGAAACATCATAAGATCCAACTATAATAGCAAAGCTCGCGATACATCAAGATCGTATCACCTCAAGAACACGAGAGAGAGATAGAGATCAAACACATAGCTACTGGTACATACCCTCAGCCCCGAGGGTGAACTACTCCCTCCTCGTCATGGAGAGCACCGGGATGATGAAGATGGCCACCGGTGAGGGATCCCCCCTCCGGCATTGTGCCGGAACGGGCTCCCGAGAGGTTTTTGGTGGCTACAGAGGCTTGGAGCGGCAGAACACCCGATCTATTCTGCTCCCGATGTTTTTAGGGTATACGGAGATATATAGGCGAAAGAAGTCGGTCAGGGGAGCCACAAGGGGCCCACGAGGGTGGGGGCGCGCCCAGGGGAGGTGGGCGCGCCTCCCTGCCTCGTGGCCACCTTGAAACTTCCCTTACGTGCACTCCAAGTCCCCCAGATTGCTTCCATTCCAAAAATAACTTCCCTAAAGGTTTCATTCCGTTTGGACTCCGTTTGATATTCCTTTTCTTCGAAACACTGAAATAGGCAAGAAAACAGCAATATGGGCTGGGCCTCCGGTTAATAGGTTAGTCCCAAAAATAATATAAAAGTGCTTAGTAAAGCCCATAAACATCCAAAACAGATAAAATAATAGCATGAATTCTTCATAAATTATAGATACCTTGGACACGTATCAGCATCCCCAAGCTTAATTCCTGCTCGTTCTCGAGTAGGTAAATGATAAAAGAAAGAATTTATGAAGTGTGAATGCTAGCAGGTGCACAAGTTTGATCAATGATAATTTCAATCACCTTTTCTAGCATGAGTATATGTCATAAAAGTAGTTCATCTCATAAAACTTCTTGATATCAAGTAACAAGCTATTCACATGTTAAAGCATAGACCATAAACTTTCTTGAAAACTAGGAAACTTCATTCTCAGTCATCAAACAATTACAATTCATCTTATTTTCAGGAAGGGTCTATGTCAGAGCTTTGATTTAGCAAACTCCACATACTAAACTATCATATAGTCTTCCATGATTGCTACCACTCAAAGCATATTCTTAGAACAAATAGCATCCATCGATCATAGAGAAAGGTAGGGGCTTAGTGTTTCACCTCCCAACTCACTTATCATATAGATAATTGTCAACAATAATAATTCATGATCAAATATATTTGCATGGCCATATATGCTTAGATCTTTCCCCAACACATGATGCTTGCCAACTAAAGAGTAGGTAGGAATGAGAAGGAATACTACTGACTCTTGCATAAAAGTAAAAGATAGACCCTTCGCAGAGGGAAGCAGGGATTTGTAGAGGTGCCAGAGCTCGATTTTGAAATAGAGATGAAAATAATTTTGAGAGGTATGCTTTCATTGTCAACATAACAACCAAGAGTTCCCAATATCTTCCATACTACATACATTATAGGCGGTTCCCAAATAGAATGGTAAAGTTTTTACTCCCCCTCCACCAACAATCATCAATCCACGGCTTGCCCGAAACAATGGGTGCCTCCAACTAAAATCAAACCTGGGGGAGTTTTGTTTGCAATTATTTTTTATTTGATTTTGATCTTTTGATCATGGGACTGGGCATCCCAGTTACCAGCCATTTTTCTCGTGAATGATGAGTGGATTCCACTCATCGTGAGAATAACCCACCTAGCATGGAAGATACTGACAGCCCATAGTCGCTACATGAGCGATTCGGGCATACAAAACAGATTATTATTTGAAGGTTTAGAGTTTGGCACATGCAAATTTACTTGGAACGGCAGGTATATACCACATATAGGTAGGTATGGTGGACACTCATGGAAGAAACTTGGTTCAAGGAATTTGGATGCACAAGCAGTATTCCCGCTTAGTACAGATATTTTGGCTAGCAAAGGATTCTAAAAAGCAAGCACCACATGTTGGAGGGTCTATAACAATATAACTTCTATACAAATATACCCAAGCATAACTCATTACGTTGTCTTCCTTGTCCAACTTCAACTAATTTTCTCAGGTTTGAAAATAATTAATGGGGCTCACAATCATAGAAGATGTCTAAGATATTATATTTATATGTGAAATTTCTCTTCCTTCAATATTCTTTCATGAATTGTTCAAGTGACCAATACAATGCTTGCTAACCTTCAATAAATTTACCACCTCTACTTCTTAGATGTGAAGTCATTACTCCACATGGAATAAGCATATGAAACATGTATAATTTCAGATTTATGACATTCAACTCATTCAACCATTTACTCACAGGATATAAGTGAAGCACACGAGTAAATGACAAACTACTCCAAAAAGATATAAGTGAAGATCAATGAGTAGTTAAATAATTATGTAGCTATGTGAAGACTCTCTCTCATTTAAGAATTTCAGATCTTGGTATTTTATTCAAACAGCAAGCAAAACAAAATAAAATAACATGACGCTCCAAGCAAAACACATATCATGTGGTGAATAAAAATATAGGTCCAAGTAAAGTTACCGATGAACGAAGATGAAAGAGGGGATGCCATCCAGGGCATCCCCAAGCTTAGGCTCTTGGTTGTCCTTGAATATTACCTTGGGGTGATCCTTATTCCATAGTCCATCGAATCTTCACCCAAAACTTCAAAACTTCACAACACAAAACTCAACAGAAAACTCGTAAGCTCCGTTAGTATTAAGAAAATGAACCACCACTTAGGTATTGTTGTGAACTCATTCTAAATTCATATTGGTGTACTATATAATGTATTCCAACTACTCTATGGTTCATACCCTCCGATATTACTCATAGATTCATCAAAATAAGCAAATAACACAAAGAAAAAAGAATCTATCAAAAACAGAATAGTCTGTAGTAATCTGTATCAAACGTATACTTATGGAACACCACAAATCCTACCAAATTAGGAAGTCCTAAGCAATTTGCGTACCAATCAAGAGCAAAAATAATAAGATCAAAACCACGTTCCTGTGAATTATCAAAACTAATTTACTGGGTGCAAAAGTTTCCGATTTTCAGCAGGATCAACACAACTATCATCGTAAGCTATCCTAAAGGTCTTACTTGGCACTTTATTGAAACAAAAGCTATAAACATGATTACTACAGTAGCATAATCATGTGGACACACAAAAACAGTAAGGGTAAATATTGGTTTGTCTCCCAACAAGCGCTTTTCTTTAATGCCTTTCTAGCTAGGCATGATGATGACAATGATGCTCACATAAAAGATAAGAATTGAAACATAACGGGAGCATCATGAAGCATATGACTAGCACATTTAAGTCTAACCCTCTTCCTATGAATAGGGATTTTGTGAGCAAACAACTTATGGGAACAATAATCAACTAGCATAGGAAGGTAAAACAAGCATAGCTTCAAGATTTTCAACACATAGAGAGGAAACTTGATATTATTGCAATTCCTACAAGCATAAGTTCTTCCCTAATAATAATTTTTAGTAGCATCATGAATGAATTCAACAATATAACCAGCACCTAAAGCATTCTTTTCATGATCTACAAGCATAGAAAATTTACTTCTCTCCACATAAGCAAAATTCTTCTTATTCCGAATAGTTGGAGTATCATAAGAGACTCGAATACTAAAAATTGTTTCCACATTAAAAGAGTAATGTTCAGAAAAAGGGTAATCATAATCATGACAAGTTTTATAAATATCATCATCAATACTTTTTATAGAGTAAGTTTCATCACAATAATCATCATAAGTAGCAACTTTGTTCTCATCATAATCAATTGAAACCTCTTCCAAAATAGTGGAATCATCACTAAATAAAGTCATGACCTCTCCAAATCCACTTTCATATTCATCACAATAAGATTCAACATCCTCCAAAATAGTGGGATCATTACTTCCTAAAGTTGACACTCTTCCAAACCCACTTTCATCAATATAATCATCATAAGTAGGAGGCATGCTATCATCATAACAAATTTGCATATCAAAACTTGGGAGACTAGAAATATCATATTCACTAAACATAGCATCCCCAAGCTTGGGACGAACATTCATTGCAGCAAATATATTCTCAAATATTTCATCCTCATCAAACATAGCTTCCCCAAGCTTGGGCCTTTTCATATCATAAGCATAATCACTCTCATCATTAATAGTATGGATAGCACCAATAGTATAGCAATTATCATCATCACAATGAGTAGTAGGAGCAACATCATTTGGGAGGGATACCTTTTTACCTTTGCTTCTCCGTTTTTTATTTTTCTTCTTCACATTATGTGTGGGTTCAACCTTCTTCTCTGAGCTCCTTATTGATGAGATTGGTTGAATAGAAAGCTCCTCCTCGTTACCTGATTCATCATAAGAAATAATAGGAGGATATTGGGAAGTCTCTTACCTTTCATTAGTGTTCTCTTCATCTTCTATTTTCTTTCTTTTCTTTATGTAATTGCCAATATAAGGATTTTCAATGCAATTCACCACACAATACATATAAATCTTCTCTAGATCAAAATCAAGGAATTTCTTATGGGCAAATTCTGGAAGGTCCTTAATTAAATGTTTCATTTCTTCATAACCCAAAAGAAACTAAGTTCATCATGATGTGCAAGGGAAATCATATCATCACAATTTTTGGACACGATTCGATCATGAAACAATTTGCATCGGAGATGTAAATGACCACGTTCATTCAAAGCTCACAAGTACGGCAAAGGAAATTTAAATTTTCAGCACTCACATTTAGCCTTTCTTGCAACCATTTAGTTTCTAAATGCTTATGCCTCTTGCAATATCTATCTTCCCTATTTGGTGTGTACTTGCAAACCCAATGAACTCCACAAAAATCGACATGCTTATAGGAGACATTTTCATCATAACTAGTGCAATCATCATTAGTACTATGGATATTCAAGGAGTTCATACTAACAACATTGCAATCATGCTCATCATTCAAAGATTTAGTACCAAACATTTTATAGACTTCTTCTTATAGCACTTGAGCATAATTTTCCTTTTCATCATACTTACGAAAGATATTAAAAAGATGAAGCGTATGAGGCAAACTCAATTCCAAACTATTGATAAAACAAGAAACAAAAAGATTCAATTGCAAGATCTAAAGATATACCTTCAAGCACTCACCTCCCCAGCAACGGCGCCAGAAAAGAGCTTGATGTCTACTACGCAACCTTCTTCTTGTAGACGTTGTTGGGACTCTAAGTGCAGAGGTTTGTAGGACAGTAGCAAATTTCCCTCAAGTGGATGACCTAAGGTTTATCAATCTGTGGGAGGCATAGGATGAAGCTGGTTTCTCTCAAGCAACCCTTCAACCAAAGTACAAAGAGTCTCTTGTGTCCCCAACACACCCAATATGATGGTAAATTGTATAGGTGCACTAGTTCGGCAAAGAGATGGTGATACAAGTGCAATATGGATGGTAGATATAGGTTTTTGTAATCTGAAAATATAAAAACAACAAGGTAACTAATGATAAAAGTGAGCACAAACAGTATTGCAATGCTAGGAAACAAGGCCTAGGGTTCATACTTTCACTAGTGCAAGTTCTCTCAACAATAGTAACATAATTAGATCATATACAATCCCTCAACATGCAACAAAGAGTCACTCCAAAGTCACTAATAGTGGAGAACAAACAAAGAGATTATTGTAGGGTACGAAACCACCTCAAAGTTATCCTTTCTGATCGATCTATTCAAGAGTCCATCGTAAAATATCATGAAGCTATTCTTTCCGTTCGATCTGTCATAGAGTTCGTACTAGAATAACACCTTAAGACACAAATCAACCAAAACCCTAATGTCACCTAGATACTCCATTGTCACCTCAAGAGTCAAGACGAAAACGTGCGCCAACCCCTATGCATAAGTTCACTGAACCCGCAAGTTGTTCACCAAAACATACATCAAGTAGATCACGTGAAAATCCCACTTTCACCACAGATAAGCACGGCAAGACACACATCAAGTGTTCTCAAATCCTTAAAGACTCAATCCGATAAGATAACTTCAAATGGAAAACTCAATCCATTACAAGAGAGTAGAGGGGGAGAAACATCATAAGATCCAACTATAATAGCAAAGCTCACGATACATCAAGATCGTATCACCTCAAGAACATGAGAGAGAGAGAGAGAGATCAAACACATAGCTACTGGCACATAGCCCCTAGGGTGAACTACTCCCTCCTCGCCATGGAGAGCACCGGTATGATGAAGATGGCCACCGGTGAGGGATCCCCCCTCCGCAGGGTGCCGGAACGGGCTCCCGAGTGGTTTTTGGTGGCTACAGAGGCTTGCGGCGGCGGAACTCCTGATCCATTCTGCTCCCCGATGTTTTTAGGGTATATGGAAATATATAGGCGAAAGAAGTCGGTCAGGGGAGCCACGAGGGGCCCACAAGGGTGGGGGTGCGCCCAGGGGAGGTGGGTGCGCCTCCCTACCTCGTGGCCACCTCGAAACTTCCCTTATGTGCACTCCAAGTCCCCTGGATTGCTTCCGTTACAAAAATAACTTTCCCGAAGGTTTCATTCTGTTTGGACTCCGTTTGATATTCCTTTTCTTCGAAACACTGAAATAGGCAAGAAAACAACAATATGGGCTGGGCCTCCGGTTAATAGGTTAGTCCCAAAAATAATATAAAAGTGCTTAGTAAATCCCATAAACATCCAAAAATAGATAAAATAATAGCATGAATGCTTCATGAATTATAGATACGTTGGAGACGTATCATCTCTCTTTGTTATGTCTTTGTGGCATATCATTCTTTAGCAATCTTTGTGCCTCAATATAGTTTGTGTTCCTCCAAGTATTTACCTTTTAATATGTGTATTGCATTCCACTCTCTTGTTGAGAAATACACAATTTATGGAGGACCATAATTTATATTGGCCTTCTTATTTTTTCGCCCATTTTGGCAATCGATGCCAATGGGGGAGAAGTTTCAGAGAGTTTTGTGGAGAAGATTAGAGAGTTATCTCCTCTTGCTTTGGTTTTGTTCTTCAGCATTTGCATCTCATACGCATGCAATATTGGTTGTTGCATTGCATGGTGATGCATAATTCCTTATATAAACACTCTTGAAAGTGATTGCCATCAATTACCAAAATGGGGGAGATTGAAAGGACATGCGGTGCCCCCATGTGTGGTTTTGGTAATTGATGACACTCTCTATGGACTAATGGTTTCATTGATTATATTTGAAGGATTTGTCCATAGGCTCTTCTTCAAGTTTCAAGGAGTTTATGAGTTGACCAAGGTGCTATTAAGGAATTATCCAGAGATTGGTTATGTGAGTGTTGAGCTTATTGCAAGCATGTCTTGGGGAATAAGATTGTGTGATCATTCATGTTTACCTTCAAGACATCATCCAAGTGAAGAGAGTTGGAAAGATTCAAGGTTGATCAAGACTAAGTCAAGAGTGAATCAAGTTGATCAACTCACAAAGCATAGAAGATGTACCGAGAGGGATCAAGTGATCCCATGGTATGGTAAGCATTGTCCATTGTGCTTTCTGTACTAACCCATGGTCTATGTGAGAGTTCTATGTGGGGTTAGGTATGTGTTCATGGGCTTGTGTCAAGAGAAAGATATCACTCAACCCATGGGGGATGACATCAAATCAAGGTTGTGTTGTGCAAGTTCAAGTGGAGCATCACGAAGAAATCATGCTTGTAGCTTGCCATCCATTATGGTATCAATGGACTTGTGAAGATGTGCCAAAGAGTGGCTCACCCATAGTGGAGTATGGGGGAGCAATCAACTAGTCTTCATCGAGCAAACACAATCAAGAAAGGTGGTCCAACTTGAGGGAGTCAAGATCGTCATCATCTAGCTCAAGTGGACTTCGTGCAAGGCAAAGGTTTGCCCTTGATAGGTTTTATATTTTACCAGTCTCATGGTGATAACTTGGAGACCGGGTTATAGGATCGATAGTCGTACTATCAAGGGGGGCTCTCAAGTGAGTAGATTGATCGTATCGTTTGTCGAGAGCTCAAACCATTGCATCCTTGCATCATCTTTCTTGATTCTTATTTGATTTGTCTTTTGAGGTTTTAGAGCTTGTGGTTATCTCCATGACAAGCTCTAGTACTTCGAAAACGGAAGAATATGCCTCTTCTATTGCGTTTTTGGTGTTGTAGTTTTTACCGGTCTTATTCGAGGAAGGGTTCTCACCATTTTCTCTTGGGACTTTTCTAATTTACTTATTATTGCTATTTCTATCAAGATTGTGTTATCCCTTGTCTCTAGCTTTCCAAAAAACTTGGTTTCATTGAATTCAGAGTCCGTTTGCAGAAGTTGTGGTAGTTTTGGTGTTCTCAAAAGGCTGCAGCGGTACTACCGCGGAATTGGAGCGGATGTAATTTTTTACTACCGCTCCAGAGCGGTACTACAGTGGCTACTACAGTGGTAGTACCGCTCTGGACCAAAAACTCGTCACAAGTCCAGAGGTGGTAGGCACGGATGTATTTTTTTAGTACCGCTCGCAAGCAGTAGTACCGCTACCCTTTGAGGAAGTACCGCTACCCCTAGCGGTAGTACCGTGAGGTCGAGCGATAGTACCGCTCTGTGCGGGCTGTGAGCATAATGGTTGGATTTTTCCCCACATATAAAAGGGGGTCTTCTTCCCCAATGAACCTTATCCTTTGAGCTCGTGTTCTTCCCCCATTGTTGACCTTCTTCGAGCTTGCTATCTCTCAATCCCTCCATGGATTCTTGCTAGGTTTGGGGGGGGGGAGGGAGAGGATATCTAGATCCACATTCCCACCAATAATTTTCTCCTCTATGTGAGGGGAACCCCTTGGATCTAGATCTTGGAATTCTTGGTGTTTTCCTTCTTGTTCTTCCTCTCATTTTCCTCCCTAGCATTAGTTGCCCTGGTGGGATTTGAGAGAGAAGGACTTGGGCACTCCATGTGCCCTTTCCATTGCATTTGGTGCATCGGTTTGAGTTCTCCACGGTGATACGTGGAAGTTACAAGTTGAGAAGCTTATTACTCTTGGGTGCTTGGTACCCTTGAGCTTGTTCCTCTTGGGTGCTTGGGCGCCCTAGACAGTTGGTGGTGTTCGGAGCTCAATCATTGTGGTGTAAAGCTCCGGGCAAGCATCAGGGTGTCCAATTAGGTTGTAGAGATTGCTACGAGCAATTTGACGGGTACTGGTGACCACCCCCAAGGGTTGCCAAAGTGTACGGGTTCGGTGATCGCCCCCAAGGGTTGCCATTCGTACGGGTTCGATGACCGCCCTCAAGGGTCCCTTAGTGGAATCATGGCATCTTGCATTGTGCGAGGGCGTGAGGATAGTATGGTGGCCCTAGTGGCTTCTTGGCGAGCATTCTACCTCCACACCGCTCCAAATGGAGATTAGCATCCGCAAGGGTGTGAAATTCGGGATACATCGTCGTCTCTGCATGCCTCGGTTATCTCTTACCCGAGCCCTTTACTTATGCACTTTACTTTGTGATAGCCATATTGTTTCTTGTCTTATATCTTGCTATCACTTAGTTGTTTATCTTGCTTAGCATAAGTTGTTGGTGCACATAGGTGAGCCTAGTTGTTGTAGGTTTTGTTCTTGACAAATTAACCGCTAGGTTTATTCCGCATTTGTTCAAGCCTAAACCGTAATTATTTAAAGCGCCTATTCACCCTTCCCCCCTCTAGGCGACATCCACGATCTTTCACCCAGCAAGGGAGGTTTCTCCTTAGAGATATCTTGCTCCTCTAGCTTGTCTTGGTCTTCTTGATCCGCCCTTTGATTCCTCAAAGAGCTATCTCTTCTGTTTGGCCTTATCTTGGATGCTTGGCGCTGTCATGGAGGAGGCTTGCTGTCCGTGCACAAGTCAGGGGAAACATACACCCCTGTTTGGGTACCCTAACAGAAGCCCCTGGGCTTGAGCCATACGTGTTGCTGGGCACGTTGGGTTGGGCCCCAAACAGTGCACGGACACGTGTCAAGGGAACGCCGTGCGTGCAACGGTTTGTCATGATGACTAGTAGTCCAATGTCCACTCCGTGTAATTTCCGTGGGTCGTGGGGTCGTGGGACTGTAGTAGTTAATGTAAAACAGTAACTTTATGAGAGAAGTAGAGAAGAGACACCCTCCCATGCTTGTTCCCCATAAAGAGGAAAAACGTGAAGGGGCGCGGCTCATTTGCACTCTTTTCATCAGCCATCATCTTCTTCCTCAAGCCACGCAGTTACTCCGCGCCCATTCCTGTTCTCAATCGCCGTATTTGATCCCCCATTCCACCACTGCCCGAAAAGATGGGAAAGAAGACTTTTGCTAACAAGGGAAAGAGGGCGGCCGCCACGAAGACAGTAGCCGCGGAGGGGAACAAGGAAAGGGCGGTGGAGTTGGACAAGAAACGGTAGGGAGATGTGGTCTTCTTCTCGTCAAGCTTGGATGAAAGCACCTTGGTTGCAAGGTATAGATATATGTGGGGGACGGCAGCTCCAAAAAGGCATGGGGCGTCCGTGCTCTTGCCAGCAGGAGAAGAAGATCTGCCGAATTCATATCGGTTTTTCTATGCATACTTCTTCTGCGGCCACTGCCCCCCATTCTCTGATTTCTTTGAGGCGATGATGGTGATGTATGGTTTTCACCTCCTGGATTTCACGCAAATGCAATGGTGTGTATGGTGATTTTCGCGCACTTGTGCGAGAACTTTGTCGGGGTCGCCCCCAACGTAGATATGTTCCTCCACTTCTTCGTTCCGTGAGTGGAAAGCAAGGTTCACTTCTCGGGGAATGTAAGATGGATCCCTCGGGTGGTGAGGGAGAGTTGGTATTACCTTCCTGGTCAGCACCGCGGCAGATGGGAGGACTGGCGGGCATATTGGTGTTGGATCCAGGACAAAGACGCCCCAGAGTATTGCCAGATGCGGACGAAATGCATTGTGCGCGGCAATGACTTGAGGGAGTTTGGCCTCACTGATGATAGGCTCCGCCCGTCACTGAACAGGATCACCCGTCTGATGGTTGTCGGGTTAACCATCGAACGAGTGGGAGCCGATTTCCTCCGCCGCCGTATTGCACCATTGCAAAAGAGGGACAGGTTTTCCTGGCTGTATGGGGATGCCGCAGACAGGATGCGACTGTACCCAGGCATGGACAACAACTTGATGGTCTACGGCCACGGCTGGTTGTGCGAATAGCTTTTCGGCGGCCTTGGGCCATTCAAATTACTGGCAAGTGTTGTCCCGCTGAACATCAATTCCGCCGGGACCAGATCCTGAAATGGATACCAGACTACAACGCTTCTGGAGTTGCAGGCGATTGGGAACTACCCGACACTGATGATGAGATCAAGTAGTTCTCCGGTCTGGAGGAAAGGGCCACCAGGGTGGAGACCAACATGTTCAAGGACACCTCCAAGGTGGAGGCGGCGTTCACCAAGAAGCGGATTGAGGAGGATAAAGTGCTTTGGGCTGCTGGGAAAGCAAGGCCCCGGAAAGGGGAGGAGGAAGCCAAAGGTGAGAGGTCTTCCTACGGCAGGAGCGAGGGGCAGCCCATGGAAGAGGTTGTCGAGGTAGAGCCTGCCGGGGATGAGCTTGCCGAGGGCGAGACTGCCGGGATCAAGGCTTTATACGCAGCGGAAGCCCAGCAAGGGGACGATATCGATGAGGCAGACCAGCCTGGGGAAGAGTGGCTTGCTGCTGGTCCCCAGGCCCCGGAACTGCTCCTGGAACTCCGTCCTCACAAGTGGCCTTACGGGGGAGCCGCAGCCCAAGCCCCCGGGCCCGCCAAGAAGGTAAAGAAGACTGCCTCCAAAGGCGACGGGATGGGCCTGGTGCATCGCCATTCTTCTTGCCTCTCCGGGGCCAAGACCCCTTCCGCCAAACAATGTGTGGTCATGGAAGGTGACTGCAGCTCCCAGTCAAACTCGAGCTTCTCGAGCAGCTCGTCCTCTTTGGAGCCCCCCACGCCTGAACAGGGCTTGAAGTTGCCGGGAAGCACTGCCCCCCAGCCTTGAAGAGGAGCAGGGCACCTTCTCCGCCAATGGAGTTCATGCTGAGCTCCATGCTCATCGACTCAGAGTAAGGAGATCATTTTCTTCTTTTGTTGTAGTCTCGCGTGCTTGTTGGCTTGCTGGTTTAATATTGTTTGATGGGTAAGAGTTGGAGGAGGAAGAGACCCTCATCCACCGGACCAAATGGCTCAGGCGTGCAGAGCCGCCAGATCCCCGAAAGGCACGAGCTTGGCAGGAAGCAGCACGAACGATCCAGCGACGAGCCCCCAGCCCAACCCCCAGTGTGAAGGCACAAGACTAGTTCCTCCCGCCAAGAGTGGTGCAGAAGAGCCTCCCACCTCCCCAACCAAAGAAGAGGGGGAGACTACTCAGGGCGAGGCCTTGCAGGAGGGGCCCCTTCCATCCACTGATCGGGTTGAGGAGCCCCCGGCAAGGGCTCCCACAGAAGGGTCCACCCAGGTTGACGCCATGGCTACTGAGGAAGGAGGCGGCGCCCATGCCCCAGCAACCGATGTTGCCAGAGAGACTGATGATCTCCCACGGCAAAACTCCTGGTAATTCCCTCTCTTCTTTTGAGTACTTGGCGCTTCAATGCTCCCGCATCCTCATTATCGCTTGTTTTCTTTTGCTTGTAGTACCATTAGCCGAGGAGCCTGAGTTGTTGGAGCAGGTGGCCAACATAGGGAAAGACGATGCGAAGGAGGCCGCCAAGATTGCTACCGTAGAGGGGCAGGAACACACTGTCGGGGGTATATAGGAGGCCTTGAAGGAAACAGAGAAAACCTTTGGTAGCACGCCATGGTCGGGGGTGATGGTTGAGAATAAAGTTCCCCTCCAAACCATGAGCCCTTTTCGCTCATTTGGCACCTTGGCTGGGACCCCGCAGCCAGCTTCAAGTCAGTTGGCACTAGTGCTTGCCCAACCTGTTCTTGGAGTCCCCATTTCTTTAGCGATAGTGAGCACGGAGCTCGATGAAGAGATCCAAAACATCGTGGTGCCCTTGTCCCAACATCTTGAAGAAACCGACAATTCTTTTGATGCGGCAATAGATCTATCCTTCCTGGAGTCTATGGCGTCAGGCATCAAGGAAATGCAGACTTGGTACGGCCAAAAATGGCAGGCACTCAAGAAGAATGCAATTCTGGCAACAACATGGACCGAAAGTTGAGGGATAAGGGTAGCAAGCTGCACAAGTGGCACGGCAAGCAGTTCCAAGTCCTCTTGGACGATATCCATGGCGAAGGAGGACGTTGCTACCCAGGAGGTCCGTCTGGCGGAGCCCGCAGCGCTCTTGGACACTAAGGAGAAGGGCATCTCCTCCCGGGAAGAGAACCTCGATGCCGCCCTTCGCAGTAAGGACAAGGAACTGGAGGCCCTGGTCCAGCAACACACCAAGGAGCTAGAGGACAAGCACAAAGCGGTCCTTGACATGCTCTCTACCGATTTCTATGCTCAGCTAAAGAAGATTGCTGATGACCTTGCCGCTACATCCACTGCCAAAGCCAAACTCGAACAATAGGTGGCCAAACTGACGGAGGAGCTTGCCGGGAGCACCAAGGAAACTTCGGCTCTCAAGAAGGAAGCGCAGAAGGCAGAGATCTTACTGAAAGAGGTGCAAACGCAGCTCTCTTCCAAGAGCTAGGATCTCGATACTGTCAATGGCAGCATTACGGACATTGTCGGTGTCAAAACCGGCGGATTTCGGGTAGGGGGTCCCGAACTATGCGTCTAAGGCTAAAGGTAACAGGAGGCGGGGGACACGATGTTTACCCAGGTTCGGGCCCTTTCTATGGAGGTAATACCCTACTTCCTACTTGATTGATCTTGATGAATATGAGTATTACAAGAGTTGATCTACCATGAGATCGTAATGGCTAAACCGTAGAAGTCTAGCCTATGAGGTTATGATTGTTGTGGCTCTAACCCTAGAAGCCTAAACCCTCCCGTTTATCTAGACACCGGGGGGGCTAGGGTTATACAAAGTCGGTTACAGAGAAAGGAATCTACATACCCGAATCGCCAAGCTTGCCTTACACACCAAGGAGAGTCCCATCCGGACACGGGACGAAGTCTTCTATCTTGTATCTTCATAGTCCAACAGTCCGTCCAAAGTATATAGTCTGGTTGTCCGAGGACCCCTTAGTCTAGGACTCCCTCAGTAGCCCTTGAACCAGGCTTCAATGATGATGAGTCCGACGCGCAGACTGTCTTCGGCATTGCAAGGCGGGTTCCTTCTCCGAATACTCCAACATAGTCTTCCGAACATAGAAAACGTGTCCAGCTCTGCAAAACAAGTACCACACACAACCGTAGAGAGTATAATATTTCACGAGTCCAATCCGCTGACAACTTTTTGTAGCGTGACATCACGCCACTGCTCGGTCATTGTTCGAACCGTTTTTAGAATGTCGCTCCATATTTTTAGGTGTGGTTTCACTGGCACGTCTTGTCGAAGCAGAGATCGTGTCCCCTTATTACGGGATTCTCATCAATACAGGAATGGGTAACCTAATCGTGCCATCTGCATGGTGCTTGGGGAATACGCAGATTTTAAGGCGAGCAGGGAGGTGCATAACTTTTACTGCCTTTATAAGGGGATAAGAATTCATCCTTGTTCACCCACGACTTCTCCTTCCTCTGCCCATCCATTCTCGAGCTCCAGCGCCCAGCTCTCGCCTTCTCCACCCAAAAAAGCACTCCAATCATGTACGGATATAGAGCTAGAGGCAAGTGGATGGCCTCCTCCGTCAAGAAGGAGGACATTAAGAAGCTCCAGGAGGCCGGGTACCTGGCCAAGGACATCGCTTATCGACTTCCAGCCAAGGGATAGATCGTCCCCACCCCGGAGCCCCAGGAGAGGGTGGTGTTTCTCACCCATTTCGTCCGTGGCTGGGATTCCCCTTCACCTGTTCGTCTGCAGACTGATGTTTTACTACGGGCTAGACTTCCATGACTTGGCCCCCAACTCCATCCTCAACAGCTCGTCATTTATTGTTGTGTGCGAGGCCTTCCTCCGCATCCCACCTCACTTCGGCCTATGGCTGAAGACCTTCAACGTGAAGCCAAAGGTGGTGAGCGGCCAACAAGCGGAGTGCGGAGGTGCCATGGTGGGCAAGATGCCAAATGTCACCTGGCCTGAAGGCTCCTTTGTGGAGACTGTAAAGGGGTGGCAATCGGGGTGGTTCTACATCACCGAGCCGCGCGGCACCAACTGGGCGGCGGCCCCCGAATTCCGATCCGGAGTCCCAATGCGGCTCACCTCCTGGCAGGAGAAGGGCCTGTCCTGGGGCTCCTCAGACGAGCTGATGGGGCTCCAGACGTGTGTCCAGAACACAATAAGCAAGAGAATCAAGCTTGTCAACATGGTCCAAGTTATGCCCTTCCGCCTGATCCTTCCGTGCCAGCTTCGAACTTGCAATTTGTGGGAGTTCAACCCGGCCAAGCACCAGACGCTGCTGGAGCTCTTCGGCACGATGCACGAAGACGTCTGGAAGGTGCTCTTCAAGGCCGGCGAGGTACCACCGCCCATGACCGAGGACCGTGGGCTCAGCTCAAAACGCCGGGCTAATCCGGTAAGTTCTTTCATGTTTTCAAGGTATATCCTTTACTGGCATATTTGAGGAGGAATCTAAGCCGCCCTACCAATTCTTCAGGCCTGGATAGAGATAGCGGAGTAGATTAACTGTCCAGCTCCGCTGCCCGAAGATCTAGAAACGCCTCTTCTGACGAAGATGTTGTTTTCGGTGCCTTATGAGGTGCCGGAGAAGAAGGCTAAGAAGAAGGCCCGGGGGACCAGAAGTGGTCTCCGACGCCAAGACGCACTCCTCCGCCGAAGACAGCGAGGAATAGGAGGAGGAATAAGAAATCCATGCCCCCCCTGTTTGGGGGAGAAAGAAGAGGAAGGCCTCCACACATGGGGAGGCCGAGGCATCCAAGAAGGGGAAAACTTCCCTTCCAGACAACTCCGCAGCGGCCACCAATAGAGGCAGGGAGTGGGAGCCCAGGGTCAAGCCCCTAGCCAACTCGTAAGTGTCCCGACATAGTAATATATCCGTCATTTTTACTTTATTGTTTTTAATGTGCTGGATCATGCACTCGGAGCCCGACCCAGTCCAACATCGCGTTGTCCTCCTCTTCGGAGGGATCACTAGACCCGTCGGCGATGAACATCGAGTCCCTTCCGATGGCCTCCTCCCCCAAGGTCGCGGACAACACCAAGGTGTTGTCTCGAAGGATGCCATGCTAGGGAGAGGATCAAGAGGCCGTCCTGATGGTGCCGGAGGATAAAGCCCCGGCTGCCGAACACATGGGGGGAGAGACCCCTATGGACACTGACGATGGGGGCCATATCCAATTTGACCCCCAGCCGAATACCGCTCCAGAGACCCAAGTGGCTCCGGATTCAGGCAGGACGCCTCTTTCGAACAAGAGGGGCGAGCCAACTCCATCGGTGACCTCTGTCCATCCAGAGGCACTGGATAGATTACTGGAAGCACTACAAGGCGCTTCCATTGTGGAAGAACACCGTACTCTTATGAGTACGGTGATTGAGAAGGTCCAGTCCGCCAAAACCGGACTGACCGAAGCCTACACTAGACTTTTAATAGGCTTTGAGGTAAGTAATATAATTGTATAAGAATATCACAGTGTATATAGTAGCCCCTGATGCTCTGTTCGGTGTTCGAAAAGAAAACCGAACAGAGGATCACCCAATTTTGGCAGGAGTCTAATATAATGTGTCTATGTAAACAAGCAGGTGTCACTGCTGGCTGCTACCGCTCATACTGCGGAAGTCTCCGGACTGAAGCAGAATCTAGAGCGGGCCGAGCTCTTTTGAAGAAGCAGCTGGAGGAAAGCAAAGGTATGTAGTAACCTGCGTGTATATTTAGGAAGGACGAATGGTTCTTGTTGACTAAAGTGTCATGAACTTTATTAGGGGCCACGACCAAGATGGTGGCCCTTAAGAAGGTGTTAGCCGAGGCCGAGGACAAAGCGGCCAAGGAACTCGCCATGCGCGAAAAGCAGGAGGCCCGGGTCAGCGAGGTCCAGCAAGAGCTCCAGGACACCGTCAAGAAGTACGAGTCCTTGGAGCATGACTCGAAGACTCGAGAGTCCAAACTTGCCAAGGCCCGCCAGAGCGCACAAGATGCCCGAGCTAAAGCCCAGGTCGCCCTCCAGGAAATCCAGGCAGCCAAGAAGATTACGGCGGGTAAGGCGTTCATTATGCAAAGCAGATATGTGAAGGAAACATTCCTTTTACTTACCTGGATTTGGATCTTGATACGTCTCCAACGTATGTATAATTTTTGATTGTTCCATGCTATTATATTACCCCTTTTGGATGTTTATGGGCTTTATTTTACACATTTATATCATTTTTGGGACTAACCTACTAACCGGAGGCCCAACCCATATTGCTGTCTTTTTGCCTATTTCAGTATTTCGAAGAAAAGGAATATCAAACGGAGTCCAAATGGAATGAAACCTTCGGGAGCATGATTTTTGGAACGAATGTGATCCAGAGGACTTGGAGTGCAAGTCAAGAAGCAGCCGAGGCAGCCACGAGCGGGTAGGGCGCGCCCACCCCTACAGGGTGCAGCCACCGACGTACTTCTTCCTCCTATATAAGCCTACGTACCCCGAAAACATCCAACGAAACACAATTTCCACCACCGTAACCTTTTGTATCCGCGAAATCCCATCTTGGAGCCTTCGCCGGCGCTCCACCGAAGGGGGAATCGACCATGGAGTGCTTCTACATCAACACCATAGCCCCTCCGATGAGTTGTGAGGAGTTTACCACAGACCTTCGGGTCCATAGTTATTATCTAGATGGCTTCTTCTCTCTTTTTGGATCTCAATACAATGTTCTCCCCCTCTCTTGTGGAGATCTATTCGATGTAAACTCTTATTGCAGTGTGGTTGTCGAGATCCGATGAATTGTGGGTTTATGATCAAGTTTATCTATGAGAAATATTTGAATCTCTTCTGAATTCTTTTGTGTATGATTGAGTTATCTTTGCAAGTCTCTTCAAATTATCAGTTTGGTTTGGCTTACTAGATTGATCTTTCTTGCCATGGGAGAAGTGCTTAGCTTTGGTTCAATCTTGCGGTGTCCTTACCCAGTGACAGAAAGGGTTGCAAGGCACGTATTGTATTGTTGCCCTTGAGGATAAAAAGATGGGGTTTATATCATATTGCATGAGTTTATCCCGCTACATCATGTCATCTTGCTTAAGGCGTTACTCTATTCTTATGAACTTAATACTCTAGATGCAGGCATGAGTCGGTCGATGTGTGAAGTAATAGTAGTAGATGCAGGCAGGAGTCAGTCTACTTGTTGCGGACGTGATGCCTATATACATGATCATGCCCAGATAATCTCATAATTATTTGCTTTTCTATCAATTGTTCGACAGTAATTTGTTCACCCACCGTAATACTTATGCTATCTTGAGAGAAGCCACTAGTGAAACCTATGGCCCCGGGGTCTACCTTTTATCATATTTGCTTCCAATCTACTTTTATTTGCATCTTTACTTTTTGCATCTATATTATAAAATACCAAAAATATATTTATCTTATCATACTATCTCTATTAGATCTCACTTTCGCAAGTGGCCGTGAAGGGATTGACAACCCCTTTATTGCGTTGGTTGCGAGTTCTTTGTTTGTTTGTGTAGGTGCGTGGGACTTTTGAGGAGCCTCCTACTGGATTGATACCTTAGTTCTCAAAAACTGAGGGAAATACTTATGCTACTATTGCTGCATCACCCTTTCCTCTTCAAGGAAAACCAATGCAAGCTCAAGACATAGCAAGAAGGATTTCTGGCGCCGTTGCTGGGGAGGTCTTCGCTCAAGTCAAGACATACCAAGTACCCATCACAAACTCATCTCCCTCGCATTTACATTATTTGTCATTTGCCTGTCGTTTTCCTCTCCCCCACTTCACCCTTCCTGTTTTATTCGCCCTCTCTTTCCCAATCTTCTTCTCCTTTTTCCGTTTGCCTTCCCATTGCCATGACCGAATCAAAAAGAACTAAGGGCCCTTTCCTAGGTTCTAGTACCTTGGATAACCCCTCTATCCTCTCTAAGCTCATGAATAATGATGCTATAAAAAGACCCACTGGGGTCACCAATGAGAGCTTGAATAATTTTGATGAGGATGACTCTGGAATTTTTTGTTATTTACTTGATGAGTCTTTAAAAGATGCTTGGGATAGGTTATTAAGAATTCGGGCTAGCTATGTGCCACAATATCAAATTGAAGTTTACTTAAAAAGTTTCTATGTTGGCTTGCCCGCTTCTTTCAAACAAGTTTTAGATTCTATTTTTGAAGAAGGTTTTCTTGAAGGGGATGCTATAGATACTTATGAAAAAATTAAAACCATATTTGGGCACCCTATGAATGATAAGGTTGAATCAACTACTCTCTTGTGCTTTTATCAAAATGAAATTATCAAAGAGATGAAATCTAGCCTAGATGCAAATTTCCGTAATGTGCTTAATCTTACTTCATCCATTAATGGCAATGTTCTTACCCTAAATAGAAGAATGAATGCCATTGAAAGGAGATCCTCTTTTTCCTTTCCAAGTGCCAAAGATGGCACTACTTAGATCTATCTTCGCTTTTATGCCTAGCTAGGGGCGTTAAACGATAGCGCTAATTGGGAGGCAACCCAATTTTCTTTGTGTTTTTTGTTTTTGTTCCTGTTTAGTAATAAATCTTGCATCTACCTTCTGTTTAGATGTGTTTTTATCTTTTAATTAGCGTTTGTGCCAAGTAGAACCTATAGGATAACCTATGATGATAGTTGATTTGATTCTGCTGAAAAACAGAAACTTTGCACGCACGAATTTAGTTTTGTTAAATCACCGAAACATGATTTTGCGTTGATTCTTTTTTCTGCTAATCAATAGATAAATTTTGCAGGACTTCCTATTTTGGTAGGATATTTAGAGTTCTAGAAGTTTGCGTGAGTTACAGATTGCTACAGACTGTTCTGTTTTTGACAGATTCTGTTTTTCGTGTGTTGTTTGCTTATTTTGATGCATCTATGGCTAGTAAAATAGTATAAACCATAGAGAAGTTGGAATACAGTAGGTTTAACACCAAAATAAATAAATAATGAGTTCATTACAGTACCTTATGTGGTGGTTTTGTTTTCTTTCACTAAAGGAGCTTATAAGATTTCCTGTTGAGTTTTGTGTTGTGAAGTTTTCAAGTTTTGGGTAGAGCTTTTATGGACTATGGAATAAGAAGTGGAAAGAGCCTAAGCTTGGGGATGCCCATGGCACCCCAAGATATTCAAGGATAGCCAAATGCCTAAGCTTGGGGATGCCCCAAGAAGTCATCCCCTCTTTCGTCTTTGTTCATTGGTAACTTTACTTGGAGCTATATTTTTATTCGCCACATGATATGTATTTTGCTTGGAGCATTGTGTATTATATTAGTCTTTGATTTGTAGTTTACCACAATCATCCTTGATGTACAAACCTGTTGGGAGAAGCCCACTTGATTAGAATTTGCTAGAATACTCTATGTGCTTCACTTATATCTTTTGAGCTTGATAGTTTTTGCTCTAGTGCTTCACTTATATTTTTGAGAGCACGGCGGTGGCTTAATTTTGAAGAAATTGCTAGTCTCTCATGCTTCACTTATATTATTTTGAGAGTCTTTTAGAACAGCATGGTATTTGATATGGTTACAAATTTGGTCCTAGAATGATGAGCATCCAAGTTGGGTATAATAAAAACTATCATAGAAAGTGAATTGGATGCTATGATCAATTTGATGCTTGATAATTGTTTTGAGATATGGAGGTAGTGATATTAAAGTCATGCTAGTTGAGGTGATTATGAAAAATGCTTGTGTTGAAGTTTGTGATTCCCGTAGCATGCACGTATGGTGAATCGCTTTGTGATGAAGTTGGAGCACAATTTTATTTATTGATTGTCTTTGTTATGAGTGGCGGTCGGGGACGAGCAATGGTCTTTTCCTACCAATCTATCCCTCTAGGAGCTTGCGCATAATACTTTGTTTTTGATGACTTGTATATTTTTGCAATAAGTATATGAGTTCTCTTGACTAATGTTAAGTCCATGGATTATACGCACCCTCACCCTTCCACCATTGCTAGCCTCTCTTGTGCCGCGCAACTTTCGCCGGTACCATACACCCACCATGTACCTTCCTCAAAACAGCCACCATACCTACCTATTATGGCATTTCCATAGCCATCTGAGATATATTGCCATGCAACTTTCCACCGTTCCATTCATATGACACGCATTACTTTTGTCATATTGCTCTTTGCATGATCATGTAGTTGACATTGTATTTGTGGCAAGTCCACCTTCATAATATTCATACATGTCGCTCTTGATTCATTGCATATCCCGGTACACCGCCGGAGGCATTCATATAGAGTCATATCTTGTTCTAGCTTTGAGTTGTAATTCTTGAGTTGTAAATCCATAAAAGTGTGATGATCTTCATTGTTTGAGCATTGTCCCAGTGAGGAAAGGATGATGGAGACAATGATTCCCCCACAAGTCGGGATGAGACTTCTGACTTTACAAAAAAAAGGCCAAAAAGAAAAAAAAAAGGGAAAAGAGGGCCAAAGAAAAAAAAAGAGAAAAAGAAAAAAAAGGGAAAAATAAAATGAGCGAAAAAGAGAGAAGGGACAATGCTACTATCTCTTTTTCCACACTTGTGCTTCAAAGTAGCACCATGATCTTCATGATAGAGAGTCTCCTATGTTGTCACTTTCATATACTAGTGGGAATTTTTCATTATAGAACTTGGCTTGTATATTCCAATGATGGGCTTCCTCAAAATGCCCTAGGTCTTCATGAGCAAGCGAGTTGGATGCACACCCACTTAGTTTCTTCTGTTGAGCTTTCATATATTTATAGCTCTAGTGCATCCGTTGCATGGCAGTCCCTACTCACTCACATTGATATCTATTAATGGGCATCTCCATAGACCGTTGATACGCCTAGTTGATGTGAGACTATCTTCTCCTTTTTTGTCTTCTCCACAACCACCATTCTATTCCACATATAGTGCTATGTCCATGGCTCACGCTCATGTATTGCGTGAAAGTTGAAAAAGTTTGAGATTATTAAAGTATGAAACAATTGCTTGGCTTTTCATCAGGGTTTTGCATGATTAAATACTTTGTGTGATGAAGATAGAGCAACAGCCAGACTATATGATTTTATAGGGTAACTTTCTTTGGCCATGTTATTTTGAGAAGACATGATTACTTTGATTAGTATGCTGGAAGTATCACTATTTCTTATGTCAATATAAACTTTTATTTTGAATCATTTGGATCTGAACATTCATGCCCTAATAAATAAAATTACATTGAGAATTATGCTAGGTAGCATTCCACATCAAAAATTCTGTTTTTATTATTTACCTACTCGAGGACGAGCAGGAATTAAGCTTGGGGATGCTTGATACGTCTCCAACGTATCTATAATTTTTTATTGTTCCATGCTATTATATTACACCTTTTTGGATGTTTATGGGCTTTATTTTACATATTTATATCATTTTTGTGACTAACCTACTAACCAGAGGCCCAGCCCGTATTGCTATTTTTTTGCCTATTTCCGTATTTTGAAGAAAAGGAATATCAAACGGAGTCCAAATGGAATGAAACCTTCGGGAGCGTGATTTTTGGAACGAACGTGATCCAGAGGACTTGGAGTGCAAGTCAAGAAGCAGCTGAGGCGGCCACGAGAGGGTAGGGCGCGCCCACCCCTACAGGGCGCGCCCCCCTGTCTTATGGGCCCCTCAGGCGGCCATCGACGTACTTCTTCCTCCTATATAAGCCTACGTACCCCGAAAACATCCAGGGAGCCAATGAAACACAATTTCCACCACTGTAACCTTCTGTATCTGCGAGATCCCATCTTGGAGCCTTCGCCGGCACTCCGCCGGAGGGGGAATCAACCATGGAGGGCTTCTACATCAACACCATAGCCCCTCCGATGAGTTGTGAGTAGTTTACCACAGACCTTCGGGTCCATAGTTATTAGCTAGATGGCTTCTTCTCTGTTTTTGCATCTCAATACAATGTTCTCCCCCTCTCTAGTGGAGATCTATTCGATGTAACTCTTTTTGCGGTGTGTTTGTTGAGATCCGATGAATTGTGGGTTTATGATCAAGTTTATCTATGAGAAATATTTGAATCTCCTCTGAATTCTTTTATGTATGATTGATTTATCTTTGCAAGTCTCTTCGAATTATCAGTTTGGTTTGGCTTACTAGATTGATCTTTCTTGCCATGGGAGAAGTGCTTAGCTTTGAATTCAATCTTACGGTGTCCTTACCTAGTGACAGAAAGGGTTGCAAGGCACGTATTGTATTGTTGCCATCGAGGATAAAAAGATGGGGTTTATATCATATTGCATGAGTTTATCCCTCTACATCATGTCATCTCGCTTAAGGCGTTACTCTGTTCTTATGAACTTAATACTCTAGATGCAGGCAGGAGTCGGTCGATGTGTGGAGTAATAGTGGTAGATGCAGGCAGGAGTCGGTGTACTTGTTGCGGACGTGATGCCTATATACATGATCATGCCTAGATAATCTCATAATTATTCGCTTTTCTATCAATTGCTTGACAGTAATTTGTTCACCCACCGTAATACTTATGCTATCTTGAGAGAAGCCACTAGTGAAACCTATGGCCCCCGGGTCTATCTTTTATCGTATTTGCTTCCAATCTACTTTTATTTGCATCTTTACTTTTTGCATCTATATTATAAAATACCAAAAATATATTTATCTTATCATACTATCTCTATTAGATCTCACTTTCGCAAGTGGTTGTGAAGGGATTGACAACCCCTTTATTGCGTTGGTTGTGAGTTCTTTGTTTGTTTGTGTAGGTGCGTGGGACTTTTGAGGAGCCTCCTACTGGATTGATACCTTGGTTCTCAAAAACTGAGGGAAATACTTACGCTCCTATTGTTGCATCACCCTTTCCTCTTCGAGGAAAACCAACGCAAGCTCAAGACGTAGCAGATCTCTCCAGGGGCGTTTGCGGATCTGCCGTGCAGCATATCAGATGCTGAAGAATTTTATCGAGCTGAAGAAGGGAGCTCTATGGAAAAGCTGTTCTGGTCCCAATACCTCGGACCAGAACTTCCAGTGCCCTTTAGCGACCAGCTAAAACAGTAGGTCGAGCTGTATAAGGCGGCCGAACTGGCCATGAAGGACTTAATAGTCCGGCTGTGGCTTGCCGAGCCCATGCCCAGCAGCTACTTCGGACTCGTCAAGCGGCTTATGAGTGCCTGCCCGTGGCTTGAGGCCATCAAGCGATCAGTCTGCATTGAAGGTGCGTGGATGGCCTTTGCCGTCCCGAGATGTATTTTGACAGTGTCCTGGAGGGATCCCACCTTGTGGCAGAGATATGTGCGATGGATGTTATATTCCCATGAAAACATTCATGTTATCCTATCATGTAATATTAAACAGATCCACTTTGTAATATAATGTCTGTTAGTTTAAAATTTTACCTCCTGTGTGGCCGCTTATGAATATCTGAGAGTTGGCCAGTCGTCGGCTTCTGCCCCCACGAAGATAGTACGGGGGTGTTCGAGATAAATCTAAACACTCTTTACTCCACTTTTTGGTCCTTAAAGGAGGTGTTTAGCGCAACGAACAAGGCAATCGGACTATACGGATTTATCACCCTCACTTAGCCATAGGAGTTTGACAATGAAAATTTTGGCGCAACCCCTGGTGTGCGGAAGGACGAACTCAGGGTGCTATACGTGCCTAATCGCATAAGTACCGATTCCTCGCATAAAGCAGAAAAATCTCTAAGGATTTGAAAACCTCTCGAACAGCTGACCAGCTCTCGCTGCATCATGCCAGTCAGTTTTCGGCTTTCTCTACTGAGGTGCTCGTCCGGAAAAATCAAGTAATAAGCTGATGCTACAAATTATTTTCCATTGTAATTTGATTAATACGTCGAGGCTTACTTGTACAAATAATGTGATAAGCAAGTAAGGCTATTTAACATGCCATGACCAAGAGCGAGCTGCGTGCGGGTATGTAAAACAGGTATAGCGATCATTAGCAGAGACCACCTGGGGATTCCCTTGTACGTCAAAGCTCCTTGCCTTCTGGGTGTGTCCGTCCCGCGATGGGTCCGATGATCAGGTTATCACAAAAGCCTTAAGAAGAGAAAAAACCTGAAAGAAAGAGAAAAATTTAAGGTATGCGGATCCAGGGGTAGTTGAGCCGCATTGTGGACCGCGGTCTAGCTGTGCCTCCGTCCATGCCCATGGTATTTTAAGTGCGTAGTTGTGTACACGCGGCACGAATTTTGCCGCTTGATTGGTACTGGACGGAGGCCGAATTGCTAGTTGAGATCTGGACGAGCCGAAAGATCCTGCTGCAGAGTAGTTCAGACTCGCTTGACGGTGTCCGGGGGCTTTACTGCCGAATTGAGGTTCTGCCTAAGAAGGCTACTTTGTACTTCTGCTGCAAGGGCCATGGTGTGCTCCTCGATACGGATGGAGCACTCCGTATTTCCATTGAATGTTATAACACAGCGAGGTCCGGGCATCTTGAGCTTGAGGTAGGCATAGTGCGGCACCGCATTGAATCGAGCAAATGCGGTTTGTCCAAGCAGTGCATGATAACTACTGCGGAAGGGGATGATATTGAATATTAACTCTTCGCTTTGGAAATTATTTGGGGATCCGAAGACCACTTCCAGTGTGACTGAGCCCGTACAACAGGCCTCTACACCTGGTATGACGCCTTTAAAGGGGGTTTGGGTGGGCTTGATCCTTGAGGGATCGATACCCATTTTGCGCACTATATCCTGATAGAGCAGGTTCAGGCTTCTTCCACCATCCATGAGGACTCGTGTGAGGTGGAATCCATCAATAATTGGGTCAAGGACCAGTGTGGCTGAACCGCCATGACAGATACTGGTCGGATGGTCCCTGCGATCGAAGGTGATCGGACAGGAGGACCATGGGTTGAACTTTGGGGTGACTGGCTCCATCGCGTAGATGTCCCTGAGTGCGCGCTTGCGCTCCCTGTTGGGGATATGGGTGGCGTATACCTTGTTCACCGTTTTGACTTGGGGGGGGGGGAATTACTACTGTCCCCCTGTGTTCGGTGGTCAGGGTTCCTCTTCATCATCCTCGCT
>NC_041391.1:371738359-371784685 GCF_002162155.2 Triticum dicoccoides | reverse complement strand
TACTGGTCGGATGGTCCCTGCGATCGAAGGTGATCGGACAGGAGGACCATGGGTTGAACTTTGGGGTGACTGGCTCCATCGCGTAGATGTCCCTGAGTGCGCGCTTGCGCTCCCTGTTGGGGATATGGGTGGCGTATACCTTGTTCACCGTTTTGACTTGGGGGGGGGGGGAATTACTACTGTCCCCCTGTGTTCGGTGGTCAGGGTTCCTCTTCATCATCCTCGCTTTGCGACCCTTTCTCCTTATTCTCGGCATTTAACTTGTCGGCCTGTTTGAAAACCCAACATTCCCTGTTGGTATGATTGGCTGGTTTATCCGGAGTGCCATGGATTTGGCATGGTCGATCTAGTATGCGGTCCAAACTAGACGGGCCCAAATTGTTCCTTTTAAATGGCTTCTTCCATTGACCGGACTTAGAGTCACTGAATCCGGCGTTGACCGCTGTGTCTTCGGTACTATCACCGTCGTTTTGACACTTATGCCTATTGCGTCGGGGCTTGTTGTTGCTGTTTCTGGCTTTAGAAGTTCCAGGTTCGCTTGTATTGTTGTTGCTACGGACTAGCCAGCTGTATTCGCCCGCACAGAAGCGGGTCATGAGTGTCATAAGGGCTGACATGGACTTTGGTTTTTCCTGGCTGAGGTGTTTGGCCAGCCATTCATCGTGGATGCTGTGCTTAAAGGCCGCTAGGGCTTCGGCGTCCGGACAGTCGATGATTTGGTTCTTTTTAGTTAGGAACCGAGTCCAGAATTTCCTGGCTGACTCTCCCGGCTATTGGATTATATGACTTAGGTCATCGGCATCCGAAGGCCGGACATATGTGCCTTGGAAGTTGTCAAGGAAGGCGCCCTCCAATTCCTCACAGCTGCGAATGGAGTTTTTGGGTAGACTGTCTAACTAGTGTCTAGCTGGTCCCTTGAGTTTGAGCGGGAGGTATTTGATGGCGTGAAGATCATCGCCGCGGGTCATATGAATGTGGAGAAGAAAATCCTCAATCCACACCGCGGGGTTTGTTGTGCCATCATATGATTCGATGTTTAAGGGTTTAAACCCATTTGGGAAATCATGTCCCATTACTTCGTCAGTGAAGCGGAGAGGGTGTGTGGCGCCTCTATATCGGGCCAAGTCATGACGTAGTTCGGATGGAGCTCGTCTGCGGTTTTCAGCCCAGATGTGGTTATGTTTCTCACGTTCAGCCAGATGGCCATCGCCGCGCGTCGAGGCACGCCCCCGTGATCCATAGATTGATCTTGTCTGACCTGCTCTCTTTTCCAAATCGTGTCACAGGTCGTGTGTATATCCCTGAGCTATTGTATTTCTGTTTGTTCGGCGAGGTAGTGCGGGCTGGTATTTGGCTTGAGGTGCCGCTTTGTCCCGGCCACGTGGTGGTCGGTCAGCCGTATTGTACCTTGGTAGGACGGGCTTCAGTGCCTCGTCATCGAAGTGTGGTAATAGTTTGCCCTTGGGGTAGCTTCTGGTTGGGCGCTCGAGGCCATATTCCTCGGCTGCCAGGAAGTTAGTCCATCTTTCATTGAGCAGATCTTGATCAGCTTGAAGCTGTTGCTGCTTCTTTTTCAGGCTTCTTGCAGTGGCAATTAGCTGGCGCTTAAAGCGTTCCTGTTCGGCGGGCTCTTCAGGCACGATGAAATCTGCGTCACCAAGGCTAACCTCATCCTCAGAGAGTGGAAGGTAGTTGCTATCCTCCGAGTCTTTGTTCATGGACTGTTCGCCAGGGCTGATTCACCCATCATCCTGTTCCTCCTGTTCGGTGGTTGGCTCAACGGGGCCTTCATTGTTTTCGGCACCATCCGGAGTGTTATCCTCTTCTGTGACGGTATTGCTGTTTTTACTACGGCGTGGCTTGGAGCGGCGCCGCTAACGTCGGTGCTTCGGTTGTATCTTAGGAGGTTTATCCTCGACTATATTTTTATCATCGCCATTATTTTCTTTGGGTGTATCCACCATGTATATATCGTACAAGGAGGTGGCTGTCCAACGCCCTATAGGCAGTGGTTCTTGCTCCTCTTAGGCATCATCCTCCATACCGTTGATGTCTTCGGAATCGTAATCAAGCATGTCTGTTAAGTCATGGATAGTGGCTACAAAGTGGGTGGTGGGTGGGAAACGAAGTTCTTCATCGTCCGCTTCCCATTCGAGCCGGACATAGTTCAGCCAAGAGTCCCCTGACAAGGAGAGGGATCTTAATGAGCTTAACACGTCACCAAAAGGTGAGTGCTGGAAAATGTCCGTGGAGCTGAACTCTAAGACTGGCGCCCGATCAGGTTCGATGGACGCGGATGCACGCGGTTCAAAGCCTATGGCCGGAGCCGAGTCCGATGTTCCGGTAACACAAGCCCAGCCTGGCGTTCGGTCTGTGTGCGGCTCAGGCACCGCTGAGTTTGTGGCCTCCACAGTAGGGTTGAGGTTCCCGTCTTCGGACGACATAGTCCGCTCCGGCTCTAGGGCCAGGGCAGTCACAAGCGCTATCTCCTGTGTGCGGCCAGATGACAGATCTAGGTCATGTTCAGCGTGGTGGCTGAGGATAGCCGTCATGGGCTCGAATCCGTCGAAGATCAAGTCTCCATGGATATCGGCCACAAAATTCAGGCTTCCAAATTTGACCTGATGGCCAGGGGTGTAGCTATCGATCTGCTCTAGATGGCCAAACGAGTTGGCCCAAAGTGCGAAGCTGCCGAATACGAAGATCTGTCCGGGGAGGAAGATCTCCCCCTGGACTGCATTGCTGTAGATGATTGATGGAGCCATCAAGCCTATCTTCGACGACACAGCGGAACTCTCAATGAAAGCAGCAATGTCGGTGTCAAACTGGCGGATCTCGGGTAGGGGGTCCCGAACTATGCGTCTAAGGCTAATGGTAACAGGAGGCGGGGGACACGATGTTTACCCAGGTCCGGGCCCTCTCTATGGAGGTAATACCCTACTTCCTACTTGATTGATCTTGATGAATATGAGTATTACAAGAGTTGATCTACCACGAGATCGTAATGGCTAAACCCTAGAAGTCTAGCCTATGAGGTATGATTGTTGTGGCTCTAACCCTAGAAGCCTAAACCCTCCCGTTTATATAGACACCGGGGGGGCTAGGGTTATACAAAGTCAGTTACAGAGAAAGGAATCTACATATCCGAATCACCAAGCTTGCCTTCCACGCCAAGGAGAGTCCCATCCGGACACGGGACGAAGTCTTATATCTTGTATCTTCATAGTCCAACAGTCCGGCCAAAGTATATAGTCCGGCTGTCCGAGGATCCCTTAGTCCAGAACTCCCTCAGACATGAAGGCAACGATTGGTACTCTGGAAAGCGCGGCCAAGTCTGCCGACGCTCATGAGAAGAAGCTGATGAAGGACTTCGAGACATGAGAACCCTCCGGAAGGATGCAGAGAACAAGCTAGCCAACAATTCCGAGCAGGTCGATCTTTGGATCAAGAGCCTAGTCGACATCGAAGAGCGCCTCACTAGCCAGGTTGCAATGATGGGCATGGAGGGATTAGTCTTCTCGATTGGAAAGCATGAGGTCCCAAGCGCCAAGCTAGGGATCTTATTCAACGAACTGATTGAAAGGCAGAAGTCATGCGAAGAAGGAAGAGATGCTCGTTTTGCAAGCAAATCCCGGAAGCTCGCCTGCAACGCCCTCTTCATGGTCCTGAGAAACATCGCCTACTGCCACCCGGACCTCAACCTCACCGATGGCTTTAGGAAGTTGTCAGCAGGCGCGGATGTTTTTGTTGTCGAGCAGAAGGCTGCCTCCTTTTCCGTCAAGGTCCTCTCCGTGCCCAGGGCTACATAAGGCCGTCAAGCATGGCCCTGAATCATTTGTGCCGTCGTATTGTCCTGTTAACAAAACACTATGCATGCCTTGTGTTAGACCCCATACTACTTTCGTTCGTACCGAACTGATGTTTTAATTAATATTCAAGTGCATGCCATCCCTCTGGCGTTTTATCCATGGATGTCCGTCTGGTTAGTTCTCTTTTTGTCTGTTCTGGTTGCCCGCTGGTAACATGCTGCTGCAATTGCTGTGAGGAGCCGGTCCTTAGCATTCAACTAGCGACACGTCCCGACAGGTTTTTCCTTAGGAGTCTTTGGCGCAGCCGCCTACTTCGTTGAGCAGGCTCGAGACGGAGCGGGGGCGCAGAAAAATATACCATTACACGTAAAGATCTAACCATACGAAAAACATTGATTGTCCGAGGGATAGGAAAATGCAAACTCTGGAGAGAAAATCAATAGAACAAGTTGACTTAGCTTTTATCCATGCTTCTCTTCTTTTTCTACCGCAATCATTCTCCGCGTCTGGGTGCCTTGGGAGAATGGCATTTTGTTTGTCGTTTCCGGATCCCCGGCAAGGGCCGGAGGGACCATGGACCTCTTGTGGGTGACGAAACATGGTGCAAGGTAGGGTCGGTTTTTCTCCCCTTCCCTTTACACTCTTGACGATCTTACGGCAGTCGGCACAAAAGTCACACTGATGCGGACGGCCTTGCCGGAGCATGCCTGTTGGGGCGTCAATCAACGGATTCACACCGGCGCTCTACTCAGGATTTTTCCTTAGCAGGGAAAATGCTGGACCGAGTTTTCGCACGGGCTTATCGATGTTGACGATGCTAAAACCCAGTGTAGCTTGATCGTCGAGAAGTGAAAGTGGCGGAGAGAGAAACCATGCACCTTATCACCTTGTCCCCCCTTTTTAAGCAAGGCTCGCATGGTGACCATGTTGTCTAACTGTTCGGGGCTGTCGCGCCACCGCCATCCCTAGCTCTCACCGCTGTAGAAGCCGCTGCGGAGACAGATGAAGGTAATTGGACAGGACGGGTGAAGGAGAGGTGTCGCTTCTTTCCCGAGCTGCTATGTCAAATTCTTTCTTGGGCATCATGGATGATGAAGTCGTCGATGAAGAAGGCGATAATGGAGATTGACGCGCTGCTCACAACCTCAGGTTCACGCAAGTGCCTCCCCCTACCTGGCGCGCCAAAGGTGTCATTGCACAACATGATCACCTATGGGGACATCGGCCCCTTTGTGGTTTGGCAAGGGGAAGGGGCACGTTGCTCAAAGAGCAGACATCATAGAACAGCGCAGCAGCGACGACTTAGGATTTTTACCTAGGTTCGGGCTGCCGCGAGGCATAAAACCCTAATCCTGCTTTGGTGGATTGATGAGGGGACCGTAGTGGATACACAACGCTCAAGCCCGGCAAGGTTGCTGGGACGAGGGAAGCTACGCGCGTATGAGTGTACAAGGGTCCGAATCCTCTCTAATGTTGCCTCGATCCTCCTTTTATAGGTCAAGGGTTCACCACAATGGCGAAGTGGTCATTACGCACTGATCAGATAGGAAACAATGCTATTATTCCTAACTCTGTAGATAGAACAGGGTGCATTAAATGCACCTCTTAATGTCACATCGTGGGAGTAGCCCAGCAAGCCTTGTCGCGCTACTTTAGCTGTCTCTCGCCCTGTTTGCTTGACACGCCTTGGGACAAGTGTCATGCAGGGCGGATCTTCTCCTCAAATGACTGCCATGTGCCAGAGGACAGCCACTTAATCACTTGGTGGCTTGACACTGCACCAATAAGTGACCTGGGTCGTTGTGCGATGGAGCGTTGGCGCCTTGACGGGGTTGGCGCCCCCGACAAGCCTGTCGGGGGAGTCTTGAGACTTATCTTCGGTGCAGCCTCGACCTGACCGGGCTCGCATTCCCGGCAAGGGAGGTTTTTCCTTAGTGATATCTTGCTCCTCTGCTTGTCTTGGTCTTCATAATCCGCCCTTTGATTCCTCAAAGATCTATCTCTTCTGCTTGGCCTTGTCTTGGATGCTTGGCGCTATCGTGGAGGAGGCTTGCTGTACGTGCACAAGTCAGGGGAAACATACACCCCTGTTTGTGTACCCCAACACCTTACGCCAGGTACTCTGTGTATAGGTCCCCTTCATAGTACTAGTGATTTTCAGCAGCAAAATTTGACAAATGGCAGTGTTACAAGTTTAAAAAATGGCAATGCTACTAGATTGACAAATCCCAACGTTTCTAGTTTGACAAAAGGCAACATATACCCAACATGACAGATGAAAATCTTACCAAATTGTCTGTAGTAAGCAAACGGGTCATCATACAAAATCGTTTGCGATGAAGCAATGCACAAATCCTCCGTGCCAAATTTCCCTTGGCTTCGTGGCGCCAAAACCATAGCTCTCGCTTTGCATCTGGGTATTCAATCTAAAACATTTGCGGTGAGTGCTTTATTCAGATAAAAACATTGATGTTTTCTTATTATTACTTTGATAAGTCTATACGTTCAGAGAAAAATAGTTAGTTGGTCAAACCATAGATTTGAGTTAGTCAAACTATGACTTTACATCAATACGAGCAAGATAAAATATTAAACAAAACTAAAACTAATTGCGGCGGCGGCCTGCACGTGCATTATCGTCCTCCGGGGTGTCGTTGTTCAAGTCTTCAATCCATCCCAAAATGGTCTGGACTTCCAAGTCAAAGAGTCGATCCTCACGGGGAGGATGGGCGGGAGTGGGGGGGGCGACTTGCAACGCTGCAGGAAGTAGGCGATGACGGTGGCCCATGGCACTGATAATGGCGTGGTGGGTGCATCCGCACGCATGGAGACTGGCATGGAGGATATAGGGGCGGGCGCTGGCACGTACACAAGCTCGCGCGGGTCCGCGGGCACCAAGCTGATGTCTGCAGCTTCCAGTGCTACAATGGTGCTCGGCAATCAGCTCGTCAATGCCACGAGGATGGTCGCTAGAGTGGGGGCGGGGAGGGCGCGAGGGCAGCATCTGCCGCGGCTAGCTTATTCAGGGCCATGTTCATGAGGTCCATTCCTCCTTATGTTCTATCTCCTAAGGCTTGGGGTCTACTTCACCAAACCGGCAGACTAGTGGCATATGATCCTTGTGCGCCATGGCGTAGGTGGAGGTCTGGATGATAGGAGGAGCGCGAGCGAAATGGGAGGCGAAAAGAGATGAGTGTGGGTGAGCAGGCAGTAAGGCCGCCTATTAAACAGTGTCTCAGACACCATTAATGGAGAAGTTGGGAGCGAGGCAGGCGGCGATGGAGGTCAAAGGGCTTGCTTCCTAGTGAGCCTGCACAGCATACTGCCCGCACGGGTCCCGATGAGCCTATGCAGTGGAGGACTGCTCGCATTCCTCTTGATACGTCTCCAATGTATCGACTTTTCCAAACACTTTTGCCCTTGTTTAGGACTCTAACTTCCATGATTTGAATGAAACTAACCCGGACTGACGCTATTTTCATCAGAACTGCCATGATGTTGTTTTATGTGTAGAAAAGAAAAGTTCTCGGAATGTCCTGGAAAGCGACGGAGGCACTTTTTGGAATTAATAAGAATTTCTGGGCGAAAGAAATACACCAGGGGACCCACGGCTTGTCCACGAGACAGGGGGCGCCCCCCTATAGGGCGTGCCCCTATCTTGTGGGCCCCCTGGACCTCCACCGACCTCAACTCCAACTCCATATATTCACGTTCGGGGAGAAAAAAATCAGGGGGAAAGTTTCATCGAGTTTTACGACACGGAGCCGCCGCCAAGCCCTAATCTCTCTCGGGAGGGCTGATCTGGAAGCCGTTCGGGGCTTCGGAGAGGGGGATTCATCGCCATCGCCATCATCAACCATCCTCCATCACCAATTTCATGATGCTCACCGCCGTGCGTGAGTAATTCCATCATAGGATTGCTGGACAGTGATGGGTTGGATGAGATTTACCATGTAATCAAGTTAGTTTTGTTAGGTTGAACCCTAGTATCCACTATGTTCTGAGATTGATGTTGCTATGACTTTGCTATGCTTAATTCTTGTCACTAGGGTCCGAGTGCCATGATTTAAGATCTGAACCTATTATGTTTTCATGAATATATTTGTGTTCTTAATCCTATCTTGCAAGTCTATAGTCACCTATTATGTGTTATGATCCGACAACCCCGAAGTGACAATAATCGGGATACTTCTCGGTGATGACCGTAGTTTGAGGAGTTCATGTATTCACTATGTGCTAATGCTTTGTTCTGGTTCTCTATTAAAAGGAGGCCTTAATATCCCTTAGTTTCTGCTAGGACCCCGCTGCCACGGGAGGGTAGGACAAAAGATGGCATGCAAGTTCTTTTCCATAAGCACGTATGACTATTTACATAATACATGCCTACATTACATTGCTGAACTGGAGCTAGTTCTGTGTCACCCTATGTTATAGCTATTACATGAGGAATCGCATCCGGCAAAATTATCCATCACTGATCCATTGCCTACGAGCTTTTCACATATTGTTCTTTGCTTATTTACTTTTCCGTTGCTACTGTTACAACTACTACAAAAACCCAAAACAATTATCTTTACTTTTGCTACCATTACCTTTATTATCATACCACTTTTGCTACTAAATACTTTGCTGCAGATACTAAGTTATCCAGGTGTGGTTGAATTGACAACTCAACTGCTAATACTCAAGAATATTCTTTGGCTCCCCTTGTGTCGAATCAGTAAATTTGGGTCGAATACTTTACCCTCGAAAGCTGTTGCGATCCCCTACACTTGTGGGTTATCAAGACTAATTTCTGGCGCCGTTGCTGGGGAGCATTGCTCTATTCTCTGAGTCACTTGGGATTTATATCTATTGATCACTATGAAGAACTTGAAAGACAACAGAACTACTATTTTGCCCTCAACTACGAGGGGAGGTAAGGAACTGCCATCTAGCTCTGCACTAGATTCTCCTTCCGTTATTAGTAAGCTTGCAACAGCTAAACCTGCTACTGCTATGAATTCTGATATGTCGCATGTTATTGATGATGCCACTTCTGCTATGCATGATGAAACTATTTCTGTGTGTTATACTACTTTGCCATTAGGTGAATTTCTTGATGAACAACTTGCTAGAGTTAGGGAGGATGAAATTATTGAAGATGCTATTATTGATGATAGTGATGATGAAGGTTCTCCCAATGATTATGGATTGCCTGTTGTTCCTAAGGGTTATGTTATGAATGAAGAAGCTGCTAGGGAAATCTTTGCTTGCAATGATAGATATGATCTTAAGAAATTATTAGCTAAATGGAAGCAGCAGCCTCTTAATGCTAGAATGAAACTTGACCCTGCTTTTGCTACTTCACCTCTGAAATTATTACTTTAGTTGAATCTGATCCTTTTTATGGCCTTGAATCTGAAACTGTTGTGGCACATCTTACCAAGTTGAATGATATAGCCACCCTATTTACTAATGATGAGAAGTCTCGCTATTTTTATATCCTTAAGATATTTCCGTTCTCATTAAAGGGTGATGCTAAGACTTGGTATAATTCTCTTGCTCCTGGTTGTGTGCGTAGTCCCCAGGATATGATTTATTACTTCTCTGCTAAATATTTCCCTGCTCATAAGAAACAAGCTGCCTTGCGGGAAATATATAATTTTGTGCAAATCAAAGAAGAGAGTCTCCCACAAGCTTGGGGGAGGCTCCTCCAGTTACTTAATGCTTTGACTGATCATCCTCTTAAGAAAAATGAAATACTTGATATCTTTTACAATGGACTAACCGATGCTTCCAAGGACTACTTGGATAGTTGTGCTGGTTGTGTTTTTAGGGAAAGAACAGTCGATGAAGCTGAAATACTATTGAATAATATGTTGACTAATCAAAATAATTGGACTCTTCCTGAGCCAATTCCTGAAGTAATTCTTGAACTAATTGAGCCAACTCCTGAGCTTATTCCTAAACCCCCTCCGAAGAAGAGAGGTGTTTTATTTCTCAGTCCCGAAGATATGCAAGAGGCAAAGAAATCAATGAAAGAAAAAGGTATTAAAGCTGAAGATGTTAAGAATTTACCTCCTATTGAAGAAATACATGGTCTTAATATACCGCCCATTGAAGAACCATATTGTCTTGATAACCCGGCACAGGTAGTAAAGGTAAATTCTCTCTATAGATATGATAAAGTTGAAATCCCCTCTACTAAATTTCATAGCCCATGCTTAGATGAATTTGATGACTTTATGGCTAGACAAGAAACTTTTAATGCTTATGTTGGTAGAGAGTTAAAGGATAATGCTTTCAAGATAGGACGCGTGTGCAATAACATGGCTAGAGTTAAAGGTGAACTTCACCTCGTTATCAAATATGCTTCTATGGTTGCTACTCAAGCTGAGCAAGTACTTAAAGCTCAAAATGATTTGCTTGATGAATTAAATAATAAAAATGACTTTGTTGTTAGAGTGGCTACTAGAACTGGTAGCATGACTCAGGAACCTTTGTATCCTGAAGGCCACCCTAGGAGAATCGAGCAAGATTCCCAGAAAAATAATTTAGAGGCACCTAGTTCTTCTACAAAGAATAAAAAGAAAAACGATAGAACTTTGCATGCTTCTAGTGAACCTACTATAGACACACCTGAGAATCCCAATGATATTTCTATTTCTGATGCTGAAACACAATCAGGTGATGAACATGAACCTAGTGATAATGTTAATGGTAATGTTCATGTTGATGTTCAACCTAGCAAAAACAATGAAGTAGAGATTGAACCTGCTGTTGATCTTGATATCCCACAATCAAAGAATCAACGTTATGACAAGAGAGATTTTGTTGCTAGGAAGCACGGTAAAGAAAGAGAACCATGGGTTCAGAAACCCATGCCCTTTCCTCCTAAACCATCCAAGTCAAAGGATGGTGAGGATTTTGAGCGATTTGCTGAAATGATTAGACCTATTTTCTTACGTATGCGCTTAACTAATATGCTGAAAGTAAATCCTTTTGCTAAGTATATGAAGGATATCATTACAAATAAAAGAAAGATACCGGAAGCTGAAATTTCCACCATGCTTGCTAATTACACTTTTAAGGGTGGAATACCAAAGAAACTTGGAGATCCGGGTGTACCAACTATACCATGCTCCATTAAAAGAAATTATGTTAGAACTGCTTTATGTGATCTAGGAGCCGGTGTTAGTGTTATGCCTCTCTCTTTATGTCGTAGACTTGAATTGAATAAGTTGACACCTACTAAAATATCTTTGCAAATGGCTGATAAATCAACTGCTATACCTGTCGGTATTTGTGAGGACGTGCCTGTTGTGGTTGCAAATGTCACTATCTTAATGGACTTTGTTATTCTTGATATTCCTGAGGACGATAGCATGTCAATTATCCTTGGTAGACCTTTTTGGAACACTGCAGGGGCTGTTATTTATTGCAACAAAGGCAATGTCACTTTTCATGTTAATGGTAATGAGCATACGATACACTTTCCGAGGAAACAATCTCAAGTTCATAGCATCAATTCTATTGGAAAAGTTCCAACTATTATTATTGGAGGTTTTGAATTTCCTCTCCCTTCTGTCAAGAAAAAGTATGATATTCTTATTATTGGGGATTTTCATATCCCCGTTGAGGTAACTTAGTGTTATTCGAAATTTCTTCGGTTCCGTGTTATTCGGAATGAGTTTGTTAACAAGACTTGATCAACCTTGTTAGTGGATTCATTTTGATGATCACGAGATGGATGAAACTAGAAGGCACAACCTTCTGTACCCACTTTTTACTTTCTGTTATTTAGATTAAATAAAGCAAAAATAGTATTATCCGCCTGTTTTCTGAATTATCCGTGCATAAAAAAATATCCCAAAGATAAAAGTGCTCCAAATGCCCTGCAAATTTAGTATGATTTTTTCTGGAATATTTGTGGATTTTAGGCACTGAAAACACTGCAGGAGGGGCAAGCACCAGACCATGAGAGTGGAGGGCACCCCCCCCTATAGGGCGCGCCCCCCTGTCTCGTGGGCCCGTGGTGGCTCTCCTCCACTTATGCCAGCACCCACACACTTCATCTTCTACCCAAAAAAATCCCCATCTAGCTCAAGAACGAGATCTAGCTCATTTTGCTGCGATTTTTGATCTCCTTGCTCAAAGCTCCATTCACAAAACTGCTTTGGGAGACTGTTGCTTGGTATGTGACTCCTCCATTGGTCCAATTAGTTTTTGTTTTAGTGCTTTATTCATTGCAAATTTTTGCTGCATAGGTGACCATGTTCTTGAGCTTGCATGTTAAATTTATGAGGTCCCAAGCAATTCTATTGCATGATATAGGCTCTAGGCACTTGTAGGAGTAGTCGCGATCAATCTTGTTTAGTTTTATTCACTTTTATTCTGAAGTTACTAAAATTTCGGAAATTTTTAGAAAAAGAAGTATGTCTAGAAGAATGTACCAAGGTGGTTCCTCGGTGAAGAAAGGGCCCAGGATTGCTATACGTGAGAAAGATGTTGAATTGCCGAGGGACACGGATGTACGAGCTTGTGAGTGGCCATCCGATGATTTTATGGTTGAAGCAGGCTTCAAGGAGGAATTTGACGCGTATGTGCGTAATGCCGAGCTAGAGGACTTCTTACAAGATAAGTGTCCGCAGTACTATCAGTTGACTAATTCTTTTGTGCGGAGGTTTAAATATAAATGTGCGCGTAATTCCCCTAGTGTCATATTTGATATTTATGATACATCTTATACCATGGATTTAGAGGATTTTACAACTGCTTGCAAACTCCCGCGGTGGGGTAATATTAATGATCCTCACAAATCTGAATTTAGAGATTTTCTTGCTAGTATTACTATGGGAGAATCCAGGGACATAGCACAAGCTACCATAGGGAGCATTCATTTCCCTGATATGCATTATTTTTCTCTCTTTATTGGTAGATGCATTAACGGTAAGGATGAAGCATGTCACATGTGTGTCCCTGATCTGTGTGTCCTCAAGAGTGTTGTGTTAGGTTATAAAGGTTATAACTTAGGGGCAATAGTTGCACGTAGGTTGCAGAATAATAGTAGAAAGGGAAATTTATTTGGAGGAATTTATGCGATCCGTGTGGCTAATTATCTTAATATAGCCCCACAAGAGGGGGATATGATTTTACCTCCTGTTTATTTGGATAAAGAAGCTATGTTCAATCATTAATTTCTTGCGAGGAATGAACAATTCCTCCATTATCGACTAATGTATGAGAGATGCAAAATCGTCCAGGTTACTCTTCCTGCTCCCTACCTTTTTAATTATCAGGAAAAAGGAAGATATGTTGTCACCAGGGAGGAAGCAGCTGAACACGAGAGGGGAGCAGAGGCAGCTCGCCAACACGCTGCAGCTCAGGAGGCGGTTGCCGCTGCATCTCAATACGACCCCAGTTTCACTTATGGATATCAGCGAGGCGGTCCTTGGTACTAGACCAACTTTGGCCAAAAGCCTAAGCTTGGGGGAGTACGTATTTCTCACCGACTTTACATTCATGTTCACACACTAGTCGTTGGTGCTCATACTCTTTCATTGTATTATACATGCTAGTCTAAATTTCTTTTTCTAGTTTTCATCTTGTGTGTTTGATAAACCTTAAGAAAAAACCAAAAAAATAGTTAGTTTAAATTCTATGCTTGTAGTAGAAATTAAAATGAAACCCCAAAAAGATTTCTCGTTCTTCTTTTACTTGTTGGGAGCTTTCCCGTGTAAATAGTTTTTGTTTCTTTTCTTTTCTGTGGGGGTCGAGAAGACCATATTGAAAATGTTTAGTGGCTCTCATATGCATGATTGTTTATTTAACTTAGAGCCCATATTACCTTGTCTTCTCTCTTGAGTTTAATGCTTGCAGATTCTAGCTTAGTCCAATGCATGTACACTCTTATTATTATACACATCGTTCGGTCATGCAAGTGAAAGGCAATAATGACGATATATGATGGACTTATTGAGATGAGAAAAGTTGGTATGAACTCGACCTCTCTTGTTTTTGTAAATATGATGAGTTCATCGTTTCTGAGTCAGCTTATTATGAAGTAAACATATTTTCAATAACATTTAGAGATTATAGTTGCTTGTGCCATGCTTGATTAGCTATGAGTTATAATGGTTTACCTTGCGTGCCAACATGCTATTAGAATGATTATGATGTGGTATGATGGGATGGTATCCTCCTTTGAATGAATTGAGTGACTCGACTTGGCACATGTTCACGTATGTAGTTGAATCAAATCAACATAGCCTTCATGATATTTATGTTCATGGTAGATTATATCCTACTCATGCTTGTACTCAGTGTAAATTAATTTTGATGCATGTTTACGACTGTTGTCGCTCTCTCAGTTGGTCGCTTCCCAGTCTTTTGCTAGCCTTCACCTGTACTAAGCGGGAATACTGCTTGTGCATCCAAACTCCTGAAACCCCAAAGTTATTCCATATGAGTACACCATACCTTCCTATATGCGGTATTTACCTGTCGTTCCAAGTAAATTTGTATGTGCCAAACTCCAAACATTCAAATGAAATTCTGTTTTGTATGCTCGAGCAGCTCATGTTTCAACTAGGGCTACCTATATCTTCCATGCTAGGTGGGTTATTCTCAAGAGGAGTGGACTCCGCTCCTCATTCACGAGAAAGGGCCGGTAACCGGGATGCCCAGTCCCTTGATCCAAAAAGATCAAAGCAAATCAAAATAATTAAACAAAACTCCCACAGGGCGGTTGTTACTTGGAGGCACTCGTTGTTTCGAGCAAGCCATGGATTGATGCTTGTTGGTGGTTGGGGGAGTATAAACCTTTACCATTCTGTTTGGGAACTGCCTATAATGCATGTAGTATGGAAGATAGAGCCATCTCATAGTTGTTGCGTTGACAGCGGAAGTATGCCGCTAAAAATGTTATTCAATCTCTATTTTAAAATCGAGCTCTGGCACCTCTACAAATCCCTACTTCCCTCTGCGAAGGGGCTATCTATTTAATTTTATGTTGAGTCTTCACCCTTCTTATTAAAAAGCACCCACTGGAGAGCACTCTGTCATTTGCATTCATTACTATTGGTTTATATTGGGTATGACTTGACTGGATCTCTTTTACCATGAATTACAATGTTTAGTCAGTCCTTGATCTTTAAAGGTGCTCTGCATTTATGTTTTGTGGTCTCAGAAAGGGCTAGCGAGATACCATTTTGTTATATCATGTTATGATTATTTTGAGAAAGTGTTGTCATCCGAGTTTTATTATTATGGCTCGCAAGCTGATTATGCTATTGATATGAGTAATTGTGAGACCTAAGGGTTATTGTGAGTATGGTTAGTTCATAATATCTGCTGAAACTTGAATGCTGGCTTTTCATGTTTATAACAACAAGAACAAACATAGTTTGTAAAAGTTTTTCTTTATCACTTTCAGTTTATCAACTGAATTGCTTGAGGACAAGCAAAGGTTTAAGCTTGGGGGAGTTGATACGTCTCCAACGTATCTACTTTTCCAAACACTTTTGTCCTTGTTTAGGACTCTAACTTGCATGACTTGAATGAAACTAACCCGGACTGACGTTGTTTTCAGCAGAACTACCATGATGTTGTTTTACGTGTAGAAATGAAAAGTTCTCGGAATGTCCTGGAAATCCACGGAAGCACTTTTTGGAATTAATAAGAATTTATGGGCGAAAGAAATACACCAGGGGTCCCATGGACTGTCCACGAGACAGGCCCCCCCCATGGGGCGCGCCCCCCTATCTCGTGGGCCCCCTGGACCTCCACCGACCTCAACTCCAACTCCATATATTCACGTTCAGGGAGAAAAAAATCAGGGAGAAAGTTTCATCGAGTTCTACGACACGGAGCCGCCGCCAAGCCCTAATCTCTCTCAGGAGGGCTGATCTGGAGTCCGTTTGGGGCTCCGAAGAGGGGGATTCATTGCCGTCGTCATCATCAACCATCCTCCATCACCAATTTCATGATGCTCACCGCCGTGCGTGAGTAATTCCATCGTAGGCTTGCTGGACGGTGATGGGTTGGATGAGATTTACCATGTAATCAAGTTAGTTTTGTTAGGGTTTGAACCCTAGTATCCACCATGTTCTAAGATTGATGCTGCTATGAGATCTGAACCTATTATGTTTTCATGAATATATGTGTGTTCTTGATCCTATCTTGCAAGTCTATAGTCACCTATTATGTGTTATGATCCGACAACCTCGAAGTGACAATAATCGGGATACTTCTCGGTGATGACCGTAGTTTGAGGAGTTCATGTGTTCACTATGTGCTAATGCTTTGTTCCGGTTCTCTATTAAAAGGAGGCCTTAATATCTCTTAGTTTCCGCTAGGACCCCGCTGCCACGGGAGGGTAGGACAAAAGATGTCATGCAAGTTCTTTTCCATAAGCACGTATGACTATTTACGGAATAGATGCCTACATTACATTGATGAATTGGAGCTAGTTCTGTGTCACCCTATGTTATAGCTATTACATGAGGAATCGCATCCGGCATAATTATCCATCACTGATCCATTGCCTACGAGCTTTTCACATATTGTTCTTCGCTTATTTACTTTTTCGTTGCTACTGTTACAACTACTACAAAAACCCAAAACAATTATCTTTACTTTTGCTACCGTTACCTTTATTATCATACCACTTTTGCTACTAAATACTTTGCTGCAGATACTAAGTTATCCAGGTGAGGTTGAATTGACAACTCAACTTCTAATACTCAAGAATATTCTTTGGCTCCCCTTTTGTCGAATTAATAAATTTGGGTTGAATACTTTACCCTCGAAAGCTGTTGCGATCCCCTACACTTGTGGGTTATCACTCCTAGTTAGCATGCATAGCAGACAGCGCTCGCATGCTTCCTGTCTGCTCAAACAACTACCCGCACGGGACCTCATAGCCATTAAAAAGTGAGATGCGTGGTGGCTCGTAAATGGTCAGTAGAATGCCCAATTTAAATAATAGTGTACGACCGTTTGTGATGATAATGTGATAGCTATTTGTTCCAAAATGGCTTTGTCGGTTGTTAATGTGTGTGCGTTCCCTCAAATTGGACATGAAAAATACTACATCATATTTGTGTTATATCATGACACCATGCCCAATTTCATGAATTTTGTGTGAGTTTTGGATTTACTAGAATTTAAATCAATATTCTCAAAGTTGGCTCTAAAAAATCAAAAAAAAATCTCAAATTGGAAGACAAAACCCTACAGTGCCTACATGCACCCAATGACACATATATGATTTTTCAACCCATTCTGGTGCACTACAACATGGCATGTAGTTCAAATTTGAATTATGCATATTAAATGCCTAGAAAACTCAATTAATGTATAAAAAAAGGTCAAACAACCCTTGAAAAATTCCATAGTTTAGCACGACACTCCTAATGAAATATGTTGTCTCTAGAAAGAAGCAAGGCGAGAAGAGGTAGTGAATGTCATTTTGCCCACAAAGGTGACACGTTCCCTATAGGAACCACATGACTTCTTATGAGAAGCTCCGGTTTGTAAGAAGCTTGTACCAAGACTTGTCCCAAATTGGACAAAAAGATTACACGGTATAATCTGCCATGTCATGACTGAGGGAGACCTGGATTATGGGGTCCTCGGAGAGCCGGCCTATGTGACATGGGCCGGACTGATGGGCCGTGAAGATACAGAACCGAAGGCCTTCTCGCGTGTCTAGATGGGACTCTCCTTTGCATGGACGGCAAGCTTAGCGTCTGGATGTGTAGTTTCCTTCCTATGTTAACCGACTTTGTATAACCCTAGCCTCCTCCGGTGTCTATATAAACTGGAGGGTTTAGTCCGTTGGGGAGAACACAATTATACAGGCTTGTCATCTAGGGTTTAGCCATTACGATCTCGAGGTAGATCAACTCTTGTAAACCCTATACTTATCAAAGTCAATCAAGCAGGAAGTAGGGTATTACCTCCATTAAGGGGGCCCAAACCTGGGTAAACATCGTGTCCCCTGCCTCCTGTTACCTTTGATCCTTAGATGTACAATTCGGGATCCCCTACCCTAGATCTGCTGGTTTTGACACCGACATTGGTGCTTTCATTGAGAATTCCTCTGTGCCATCGAAACAAGGATTGATGGCTTGCCTTGTCATCCAAGACAGCATCACTTCCGGAGAAGCCCTAGCTTTAGGGCAAACCCTCTGGCTCGGTAGCTTCATCATGGGCGTTTGCTTGGCCGTTAAGCCAGAAGCAGCCCAACTCATCGCCAAAAATCGCCTCTGCGTCGGCCCTGAATACTCTGACAAGATGGATCCGGCATATGTATCAGCCTTAAAGGAACTGCTAGATCGCATCGCCGCCCTGGGGGTCCCAACAGACTATGATCGGATTGGGCTTAAACCCGATCAGAGAGAAATCTGATCTCCGCCGATCACCCATCATGTGGCAATCGTGGAGGAACAAGCCGACAATGACTCTTCTCCCACGTTGAGAACAGAGTATGTTCGGGTTTCTGAGCTCAGAGAACTAGACTCCCATCTTCTGGAAGACACTTCTTGTCCTCCGAACATGGAATTGGGCGTTGAGCCTAAAAATGCATCGGATGCTCCAAAGCCCAGGCCTGTAACCTCGGAAATTCTTCAGAATCCGGACTTCTCAGTGGGTCAGGGTTCGGATTTGAACCCGCCCACCCACCACAAGCAATATTCCCCAAGAAACTCTAGTCCTCCGGACATATGCGACTTAATGTATGTGCGGCAGTAGCCTCAGGAAATAGACCACCACTTTTGGGCTCGATTCCTACTTGTTGAAAACAAGATCAAGGATTGCTGTGACGACGACGCGATCTCGGTATTTTGCAACAATTGCTTGGATGAGGGAATCCTTAATGCCCTCAACCGCCATCGCGTAGTGCACTTTGCCAATTTGGCACACATAGTACAGAAGTACCATGCAATGGAAAGCGCCTGGAAAACCCAAACAACCTGCTGGGAATCGCAGGTTTTTAGGCCATCTCCCGGACGGGAAAAGAGGATGCACCCCCGCGTTGCACCTAATCATCATCTCGTGGACAAGAAAATTAAACCCGTTATGGGGCATAGAACTGTCCTCGGGGAATGGCTCGACAAGCCCTATAAAATTCACATGACGTTGAACAACAAACCAACGCATAGCCTTCGAGCATGTTGGATACTCCGGCAGGTGGCCAAGAGCGGCGAGGGTATCCTCACTAACAACACTCCAGAGAACTACTCTTCGGAGGACAATGATCCCAAAGTATTCACTTTCTTCGAGACCTTTTCATCAAATAATCGGCGCAAAAGGGCACCCCGCAACCTCATCGAAGTCTGCCATGTGGTAGCAGTAAATCCTTGGAACAACACGGCAATCACTTTCAATGCCGATGACAAACCAAGAGCCCGCTCAGTCCGGGCACTAGCCGCTTTGTTCCTAAACACAATCATAGACGCCTTCCGGCTCACTAAATTACTAATGGATGGTGGTAGCGGACTGAACCTCGTCTACGAGGACACGCTCAATAAAATGCAAAAGGACAGGAGTCACATTGAACAAAGCAACACAACCTTTCGCGGTATTATCCCTATTCAGGAAGCCAGATGCTCGGGAAAAATCAAACTCAATGTGGTAGTCAGCACGCCGGAGAACTACAGGTCCGAAGAGTTACTCTTCCATGTGGCACCATTCAATAGTGGGTATCATGCCTTGCTGGGGCGAGTCGCATTCACGCGCTTCCAAGCTATACCCCGTTACGGGTATATGAAGCTCAAAATGCCCGGGCCCAATGGAAATATCACTATCACCAGTGATCCAAACATAGCACTCCACCCCGAAAACAAAACCGCCTCTCTGGCCTTTGAGGCATTATCTGAGGCTCTCGCGGCAGCCAAGGAATTAACCACTCTACATTCTATAGTAGATGGGGATGATGTAATCCTTGATAAGAGACCCAAATATACTTCCTTTAAGCCAGCAGACGAAATAGTCAAATTTCAAGTCCACCTGACGGACCCCAAGAAAACAGCTTCCATTGGGGCATAGCTGGATCTGACTGTGGACGCTGCATTACACGCATTCCTGCGTGTGAACTGGGACATTTTTGCCTGGCACCCTTCGGATATGCCAGGTATCCCATGGAGATTGGCTGAGCATAGTCTCAATATACTAAAAGGATACAAACCAGTCAAGCAAACTCTGTGCCGATTCTCCAAACCCAAACGACAGCCTATGGGGGAGGAGCTAGCCAAGCTACTCGAAGTCGGGTTTATAAGAGAGATCAAACATCCGGACTGGCTAGCAAACCTGGTCACGGTACCTAAGAAGGATAAATCCTGGCGTCTGTGTGTCGATTTCAAAGACCTTAATAAGTCTTTCCCTAAGGACCCCTTCCCACTACATCGCATTGACCAGATTATTGATGCAACCGCAGGATACAATTCCTTGTGCTTCCTTGACGCATACTCCAGATACCATCAAATTAAGATGAAAGAATCTGACCAAGCCGCCACGGTGTTCATCACTCTTTATGGACCCTTCTGCTTCAACACTATGCCTTTCGAGCTCAAGAACGCCGGCGCAACCTACCAATGCATGATTCAAACATGCCTGGAAAAGCAGATCGGCAAAACCATGGAGGCATATGTAGATGACGTAGTCATCAAAACCAAACATGTCGATTCATTGGTAGATGACTTACGCTTTACATTCGACAACCTCCGAGCATATGACATACGGCTCAATCCGGAAAAATGTGTTTTCGGCGTTCCAGACGAAAGCTGCTTGGGTTCATTGTCTCCAATAGATGAATTGAAGCAAACCCCGCTAAAATCTGAGCCCTGTCACAGTTGGTAACACCAATAGACCTCAAGCAGGTCCAAAAATTAGTTGGGTGCATGGCAGCTTTAAGCCGTTTTATCTCCAGACTAGGGGAAAAGGCGTTGCCATTATATCGTTTTCTTCGCCGCACTGACCACTTCATGTGGACGGACGCTGCCACAACCGAACTGGAAGAAATAAAAGCTCTGTTGGCAAGTAACCCAATCTTGGCCGCACCAAATGTCGGTGAACCGATGTTGCTCCACATATCTGCAACTCACCGGATGGTGAGTGCGGTGCTCGTCGTCGAACGAGATGAGGAGGGACATAAATTCCCACTTCAAAAACCAGTATATTATGTATCGACGGTCCTTACACCATGCAAATCCCGATACCCACATTATCAAAAGATAGCATATGCAGTCTTTATGGCACCCCGCAAGCTGCAGCACTACTTTCAAGACTGCTCGATCATGGTGGCTTCTGAAGTACCACTTAATGATATTATAAACAATTGGGACGCCACCGGCCAGATTGCCAAATGGGCCATTGGTCTCTTACCGTTTGAAATAATTTACAGGCCATGCCGAGCTATCAAATCTCAGGTGTTGGCTGACTTCGTTGCCGAATGGACAGAGGCCAAACTCCCTAAAGAATACAGCACATATTCCAACTGGGTGATGCACTTCGACGGCTCTAAAATGTTAGCCGTATCGGGGGTTGGTGTCGTCTTGACATCCCCCATAGGAGACACAATCCGTTATGTGCTCCAAATAATGTATACAGACTCCAACCATGCAGCTGAATATGAGGCCCTATTGCATGGTCTCTGGATGGTCGTCTCCATGGGCATAAAACGCCTTGAAGTATGTGGAGAGTTCGATGCAAAATATTCGAAGATGATGGCTTACCGCAGTGTCGTACTCAAAATATCAGCTCGGTTTGAAGGGATCGAGTTTCATCATGTAGCTCGAGAGAGTAATCAAGCTGCGGACATACTTGCCCGCATGGGCGCCAAGCGCGACCCCATCCCGCCCAACACCTTCGTGGAGAGGCTCTTCAAGCCATCCATCGTGTGACAGGACGATAGCAGGACACCGTTCCAGAACCGATCATACCCCCAGATTCGAAACACGGCCACGATATCATCGGGGGTTCACGCACTGAAGTAACACCATCAGCTCAGGAAATCATGGCTGTAATCGCCCTGTGGACTAAACTGTTCCTCACCTACCTTACTAGGAATGAGCTCCCTGATGACCATATGGAGGCCCATCGCATTGTTCGATGCTCGAAGGCCTACAAAGTCCATGAGGGGGGAACTGTACACGAAAAGTACCACCGGAGTACTCCAAAGATGTATCTTTGAAGAAGAAGGACGGCAGCTCTTGGCTGAAATACACGCCGGTCTTGGGGGCCATCACGCCGCAGCTCGGGCCCTTGTAAATAAGGCCTTCCGTACGGGTTTCTTTTGGCCCAGGGCCCAAGTAGACGTACAAGACCTCGTACAGCGATGTGTTGGATGCCAACTTTTCGCCAAACAAAGCCATATGCTGCCCACTACCTTACGAACAATCCCCATTACTTGGCCTATTGCGGTATGGGGGCTAGACATGGTCGGATCGCTTAAAGGGGGAAGCTATAAGAAGAAATATTTACTGGTTATGGTCGACAAGTTCACTAAGTGGATAGAAGCCAAACCAGTCAAAACGGTCAAAGCCAGACCGGTTATAGACTTCATATCCGGTGTTGTACATTGTTATGGTGTCCCGCATAGTATCGTTACTGACAACGGTTCTAACTTTATGGCTGATAAGGTGAAAACCTGGTGCGCTAATTTGGGCATCAAGCTCAATTACGCCTCCGTATATCACCCTCAGACAAACGGTCAGGTCGAACTGGCTAACGACTTGATAATGAGTGTCATTAAACCCAGACTAGTGCGATCCTTGTGTGAATCAGACAAGCGCTGGGTTGAAGAACTCGATTCTGTACTCTGGGGCCTGCGTACCACACCCAATCACACGACTGGATACACGCCTTTTTTCATGGTGTACGGCGCCGAGGCAGTATTGCCTTGCGACATTATTCATGACTCACCTCGAGTGCGCATGTATGAAGAGAGAGAGAGAGAGGACGAGCTCGACCGGCAGGATGATCTGGATGGCTTGGAGGAGGAGCGCAAAATCGCGAAGGCTCGTTCCGCATTTTACCAACAGCAAGCTCGACAATATCAAAGTAGGGAAGTATGGGCACAGACTTATAATGTCGGTGAACTCATCCTACGCCTACCAGAGAAGAAAAAGGACAAGCTCAAGCCCAAATGGGAGGGTCCCTTCATCATAGATGAAGTTCTCACTGGAGGAGCCTTTCACCTTCGCAACGCTTCGGATAATCGTTTGGAACCAAACCCATGGAACGATGCTCGGCTCTGAAGATTCTACGCCTAAGTTCACACTTACAACTTTTTTCATCTTTTATTTTCTCCCTCTCACCCTTTTTCTCTCATTTTTTTACGACTTCTACCAGTGTTCGGATAAACCGCACACTCGAGGGATAAACATCATTAAATGTACATACCCCATAATACCCGGGGCTTCTTTTCACAGAAGCTTATTATGATTATTATTTTGGAGTGTCAAGCTCACCGTATATATGTGTTGTCTACTCATATGTGTCTTGTCTTCGCCATTATATGCACCTTTATGACTTAAGTTTTTGCCAAGCTGGGTTGCCTGGCTCCTGTGCTTATGCCCTACGTTCCTGCTTGTTCCGCTAGGGCATAAAGGGAGCAAATGTGCGATTGTTGCAGCCAGGTTATACGGACGTGTAACTCAGATGGGTGAAGCCGAAAGCTAGCATTCTTACAGGAATAATCGGTCGGCGGACAAGAGACGAACTGCCCTCGTTGCAATATACGCCCCCAAATTATAATGTGTACTATGATTTTTCGCACCATAGCTTATGCATGCGCAAAAACGCATGCTGGCCCAGGGAAAGGAACCTTTAACAGAACTATTCTCTCTGGAAGATGTTTCTGATGGTCAAATGTAATATAACATAACTCCCTGAATACAACTTGTCTGTTTAAGAAACTATGACTGGACTACCTAGTTTCCGAACATACCTATGTGTTTACCAATGGTATAATATCCGGAAACACTCCAAACCTTAGGTTCTGGAGGTCGAAGCGGAAAGTCTGCCATGACAATCATTTTACAATTCGACTGGAGATAAGTTTGTTGATAAAGTACACTACTACTTGGACACAAAAACTTCTTCTTCCTCTAGACCCTCTAGTAGGTTGTCTAGTTTACAATCCTGTTGAGAAAACTTAGCGGCTATTTTAACTTGGTTGTACACTAAGCTAACTGGAATTTCTTGTCCATTTGGTCCCCAAGGTCCGACCCGGGCCATATGATTTGGATCAAGCTCGGTATACCACGTTTTCACCATGGCCCAGGCTTCTCGGGTGCCTTCCCGACATGCTTATATCTTCCATAGCTCCAAACGGCGACGAGCTCCCTTGAAGAAATTCGCAAGCTCATCCATACTTCATGGAGGGGTATCGGATGGCCATAAACCCTTAGCCATGTTTCTCAATGCTTTCCAAGCTCGCTCGTGCACTTTGGACAGCTCTTATAGCAGGTCGCCTTGGAATCCAGACACTTCTCCTTCAGGACGTCCGGTTAGCACACCTACAGAAGCAAACTTGTAAAATTTTCAAACAGGAGACCATGTGACGGATAGGTTAAAGAGAATATTGAATATGCCTCCTTTCAGCTTCCTGTTCTCTTTCAAAGCATCCGATAATTTGGCCCTTAAATCCTTCATTTCTTCGGCTTGCTTGATATTTGCATCCTGTAGTTTGTTCTTCTCATTAATGGTCCATGTCAATACACGTTGACCAGCGGCTTCTTGCCCTTCGGCATGTTTGTCTGCTTGAGCAGCCCTTAGCCTCTCGTCCAGTTGATCTGTCGAGCCTACCAATGAGACGAAAGCATAGTTAAGCAACCTCGTAGTAGGCACAGAACCCTATTTCTGAGATGCTGTTGTACTTACCATCAGGTGCCTTCTTTGATTTCTTCAAATTTTCCAGTTCGGTGGTGGCAGCAGTCAGCTTAGTTTGGCATTCTTCTAGCTCCTTTGATAATGTGTTATTCCTCTCCATGAGTACTGAACAATGTAACGACTCTTAAACAGTTGGGCCAACTGCTTCAAGACTCGGGGGCTACTGGCATTTGATTATTGAATCTACACAAAAAGTACTTACGCGCATATCCTTTGAAAGCTGGTGAGTGGCTCCAGCAAGTCCATCCCGAGCAGCTTGGATGTAAGCATCCGTTGAGCTGAAGGCATTGAATGCCTCCTCGGTGAAATTTGGGTCATGCATAGCCGCTCTCCGCCACCAATGATTCATCGCACTCTCCACTTCGGAATTCGTGATGGATACATTATCTGAATCCTTTGGGAAATGACAATCCGGCATTGCACCCGCATCACCTCCAGTCCTTGTGGCAGGATTCGGAGCCGGATTAGTCTGTGCATGGCCGGTCAGGTCTCCGGATACAGTCCGGCATACACTCCTCCTGCAATATGGCACAGCAGGAAACGTCACCGTCCGATCTGTCCACTGAGTGTGTGTTAAAGGATTATACCTCTTCGACGAAGGAGAGGGCCCGGCTGTATCGTTGTTAGCCTTTCTTTTCAGAGACGCGCCCTGTGCAAGCATCGTCTTCTTAGAGGATGCCTTTGCTGCAGTACGATGGTGCAAGCGTCCCCCCTTGGGAGCATGATGTAGTGCGGTGGGTGAGTCGTAGTGAGAAAACCCTTTTTGAGGAGATGTCTCCTGGGTACTTACATGGGAGGAAGGGAGAAGGCCGGGGTAATCGGCTATAATAGCCACTTCCATGCCGTCGTAACTCATGTAATAAATGACTCCATCCTTAAAGTCTACAAATATATTCAGATCCTCTTCGAATCTAGGATCAAGGTCTCGATTATGGTCCTCCGGCTGTGGAGCGGGGCTGTAGATCCCCGCGATGACCTTTCTCCATTCCTGTTAAAGGTAGTCGGATTAAGTTTGACTAAAAAGCATAGTTAAGGAAAAACAGATCGATTAAGGCCTATAATCAAAGACTCACCCGATCAATGGGTCTACACATGGAGAAACCTTCTCGACACTTCAGGTGAGCGAAATCTTCCTTTTCCCCTTTGGAAAGGTCAGCCAACGCGGCAAAATTAGCCGGACCCTTGCGCCCACAACGTGAGGCGTCGTCCTCCTGGTTGTAATGCCACATGGAAAGCCATCTGGATTGAAGCGGCTGAATGCATTGCGTTATTGAAATCGTCATTACCTCGACTATAGATAGTCCAAAGTGGGCAAGTATTCTGATCTTGTTCACTAGCCTCTTAACTTCCGCACTATCTTCTTATTCATAGCTTCGGGGACGCCAGTTGGCGCGCTTCTTTAAAGGAGCGAAGGAAAATTCGGGATGACCTTGCCGGATTGGTTCCGGAAGGACAACGTCTTCGATGTAGAACCACTCCGAGGGCCACTCTTCGGATGCCTTCTTCGGAGTGCCGGACAGGTATCATGTTCCACCTATACACCATACTTCGGCACCACCCACCTCGAATATGGATCCATTCTAGGAGCAGGGGACGAGGCAGAAATATTTCCTCCATAAATCGAAATGGGTCTCGCAGCCTAGGAACAGCTCACAAAGAGCAACAAAGCCTGTGATGTGTAGAATGGAGCCCGGCGTGAGGTTGTGCAGTTGGATACCGTAATACTCCAGAAGACCTCTGAGGAAAGGGTGGATTGCAAATCCCACGCCCCTCAGTAGGAATGAAATGAAGCACACCCGCTCCCCTTTATTGGGATTGGGGAAGTTCTCCACCAGGGCTTCATCATTGAACGTAGTTAATCCCGCCCGTACGGGGACTAGATCCGATGGAGGGAGGTATCCCTGCGCCTGAAGCTTGGTCAACTGGGCATGGGGCACCGAGCAGCTCTCCTAGTCGCCTTCTTGAGGGCCGTGTGGGCGCGAAGAAGAACAAGGAGTGTTGGCCATCTTTGGTTGGTTTCCTTTGGCAAGATCTAAGGATTTTTCGTCTGGTGAGGAATGACATCTGAGATTCAATCTCTTTAAAAAAGCGCCTTCCCTACATGGTCAAGGGGTTACTTGTAAAAATACTTAGACCCTTCATATTTGTCTGACACGTGGAAGCCGAGGCGACGGTGGCACAGAAGCTGAAGAGTACAATATTTAAATGTAAAGGCCGAACTATATGAAGTACAATGGGGAACTCGCCTTGCAAAGCCAAAGACATGAAGCCGGATACAACATTGTCATTGAAAGCAAGTTCGGGGACTACTGAGGGAGTCCTGGATTATGGGGTCCTCGGAGAGCCGGCCTATGTGACATGGGCCGGAGTGACGGGCCGTGAAGATACAAAACCGAAGGCCTTCTCCCGTGTCTGGATGGGACTCTCCTTTGCGTGGACGGCAAGCTTAGCATCCGGATGTGTAGTTTCCTTCCCTTGTTAACCGACTTTGTATAACCCTAGCCTCCTCCAGTGTCTATATAAACCAGAGGGTTTAGCCCGTAGGGGAGAACACAATCATACAGGCTTGACATCTAGGTTTTAGCCATTACGATCTCCAGGTAGATCAACTCTTGTAACCCCTATACTCATCAAAGTCAATCAAGTAGGAAGTAGGGAATTACCTCCATTAAGAGGGCCCAAACCTGGGTAAACATCGTGTCCCCTGCCTCATGTTACCTTCGATCCTTAGACGTACAGTTCGGGACCCCCTAGTCGAGATCTGCCTGTTTTGACACCGACAATGACACCATGCCAAGTTTCATGAATTTCAGGTGGGTTTTAGATTTACAAGAATTTAAAAACTAAGATTCTCAATGTTTGCGCCGAGCCATAATTCCGAGATGTTTGAAATTCATTCCATTTCTTGCATGGGACCTAAACATGCACCCAAGGACACATATATAATTTTTCAACCCATTTTGGTGCACTAGAACATGTGCATGTAGTTCAAATATAAATTATGCACATTAAATGCCTAGAAAACTCAATTAATGTATAAAAAGGCCAAACAAACCCTAAACAATCCCATATTTTAGCACAACATCCCTATTTTTCTATGTTGTCTCTAAAAAAATCAAGGCGAGAAGAAGCAGCAAATGTCGTTTTGCCAACAAAGGTGATATGTTCCCATCGAAACCACGAGACTTATTGTCATAAGCTCTGGTATGTAAGAATCTAGTACCAAAACTAGTACCAAATTGGACAAATAATTTACCGTGGCATATATGTGCCATGTCATTTCACCATTCCAAGTTTTGGATTTATGGGAATTTAAAAACCAAGATTCTCAATGTTTGCGACTGAGCCACGACGCCGAGATGTTTGAAATTCATTCCCATTTCTTGCATGGGATTTAAACATGCACCCAAGGACACTATATGATTTTTCAACCCATTATGGTGCACTAGAGCATGTCCATGTAGTTAAATTTTAGTTATGCACATTAAATGCCTAAGAATCTCAATTAATGCATAAAAATGCCAAATGAACCCCGAATAATTCCATTTTTAGCACATCACTCCTGTTGGTCTATGTTGCCTCTAGAAAAAAATCAAGGCAAGAAGAGGCAGCGAATGTCGTTTCACCCACAAAGGTGGCACGTTCCCCATCGGAACCACGAGACTTCTTGTCAGAAGCTCCGATTTGCAATAAGCTTGTACCAAAACTTGTTCAAATTGGACAAAAATTTAGCATGGCATATATGTGCCATGTCATGACACCATGCCAAGTTTCATGAATTTCAAGCGAGCTTTGGATTTACGGGAATTTGAAAACTGAGATTCTCAATGTTTGCGGCCTAGCCACGACAACGAGATATTTGAATTTCATTCCCACTTCTTGCATGAAACCTAAACATGCACTGTAGGACACATATATGATTTCAACCCATTTTGGTGCACTAGAGCATGTTCTTGTAGTTCCAATTTAAAGTATGCACATTAAATGCCTAGAAAACTCAATCAATGTATAAAAAAGGTCATACAAACCATCAATAATTCCATATTTTAACATGACACTCCTATAGTTGCATGTTCACTGCAGATAAATGTTCTAGCAATTCAAACACCGTCCTTTGCCAATGTAACCCCATTTTTCTTTCAATCAAAATGAAAATCAAGTACACCACAAACAAATTATCAGGAAGAATCGTATGTGGTGTAGTATAAAATACCTTGGGGCACCCTCATATATGGCTTATGCTGGAAGCTTCGTCGGCTATAGTCCACCGTGGCGCATCAACCACACTTGCTCCCCAATCCCATTTTACTGTTCAATCGTCGCCGGTGAAATATGGAGACATGGGTTCGTGTCATGAGGGCAACTTTGGTGGCCCACTCCGGCCCGAGCGTGCCACATCCGCCATGAGCACGCTCACAACCTTCATTAGCGTAGCCGCGATCTCTGATAGGGTGGCTACAGCAACTATCTGCGACAGGATAGAAAATGTCAAGAATGACACAACAACTATCTGTTCCTCAACGGCCGCAGTAGCCCTGATAGAGGCCGCCCACGCCCATGTCGAGGCTGCCCACTCCTAGCTTGTGTCAATCGTTGCAAAAAACCGCAGTGGCCTTCTCCGACATCGGAGGCGACCCACTTTCGAAGAGTTGGTAATCACCGAGAGCGCTCGAATAGCCGTCCTTTCATCGGTGGACTCCATAGTAGAGATGGAGGAAATCCATGCCCTGCCCATGCCCAAATCATGGCGGCCTTTTCCAAAGAGATGGTGGGCGTAGATGGTGAGATGCTTGCCAAGTACCTGGTGATGGATGCCATGGATCCCCTTCTGTCAGCATCAAAACCGGCGGATCTTAGGTAGGGGGTCTCGAGCTGTGGATCTTGGATCAATGGGGAACAAGGGATGACAGACATGATGTTTCGGGCCCTCTTGAGTAGGTAAAACCCTACGTCATGCGCGGTTATATTGAAGTGTATATGATGATTACAGAGTTGATCTACCACGAGATCGGATGAACTAAACCCTAGGCAAGTAGGATGATGGTTGTTGTTCTAGCCTCTACGGACTAAACCCTCTGGTATATATAGACACCAGTCGCACTAGGGTTACACAAGGTCGGTTACAAGGAAGGGATAAACATGCAAATTCTTCTTATCTTGACTTGGAGGACACACCAAGGCTTTAAGACTTCATGTACAGATAAGGAGTTGCCTCATAGTTCGGCCTTCTAGTAGCTGCAATGCGGCCCACCTGCCTACCCTATAAGAGATAGGCCGGCAGCCCGAGGACCCCCTAGTCCAGGACTCTCTCACCTTGCCCAGGAGATCGTCGAGCATGAGCTGGATATGGAGGAGGCAACGGAGATCGACGAACGCCAGGAAGAATATTAGTCTTTGTTTAGAGCATTGGTCTTTTGTTAGAGTAATGTTTAGGTCAACTAGCTCTATTTAATTATTGAATTTTCTCGATTAACTAAGTGCGGGTTGTGTGCTATAGGCTCTTTTGTGTACCCAAATTAGCAAGTGATGTTAACATATCCAAGGACGTGGATGACCACTGTAACCTGGGAAATTCAAACCAAAAATTGCACGTCAAACTCATCACATTGGGACTTGGAGAAAACTTCGCAGGTACATCCAAACCCGTGGGAGGACTTTCTCTTGTTCTCCTACACATAAGACACCCCATCTCCACAAAACAACCACCATACCTACCTACATGGCATTTTCATAGCCATTCTGAGCATATCGCCATGCACTACCATCATTTTACATTAAATGATTAGAGATATGTTTTCATTTTCCTTGCATGATCATAGTATGTCTAGCTCGACATTTTCATGGCCTGCCCATTTTTTTATTCTATGATATGTCGGATATTTCGGGTTTCATATCCATAAGAGTGGTTGAGTTTTTACGTTGGCTCGCCAAGCCTATCACAACCCTCCTCCTTTACCCAGGCTTGGGACCGACTATGTTAAAGGAACATATGCTTTTACATATTGCAATAATATCAAGTTTTCTCTCTTTGTGTTGAAAATCTTGAAGTTTTGCCTGTTTTACCTTCCTTTGCTAGTTGATTCTTGTTCCCATGAATTATTTACTCACAAAATCCCTATGCATAGGATGTGGGTTAGGCTTAAATGTGCTAGCCATATGCTTCATGATACTCTGTTTATGTTTCAATTCTCATCTTTTATGTGAGCATCATTGAAATCATCATGCCTAGCTAAAAAGGCATTAAAGAAAAGAGCTTGTTGGGAGACAACCAAACACGATTACCTACTGTTTTTGTGTGTTCACATGTTTAATCTACTGTAGTAATCATGTTTTATAGCTTTTGTTTCAATAAAGTACCAAGTAAGGCATTGGGATAGTGTGGATGATAGTTGACTTGATTCTCTGCAAAAACATAAACTTTTGCGCCAAGTTCTAGAATTTTGTAAATTCACAGAAACGTAGTTTTGATCTAATTTTTTATATATGATTGATATATAAATTTCCTACGATTTCCTAATTTTTTAGAATTTTTAGAGTTGTAGACGTATGGTCTTTGTTCAGATCATTACAGACTGTTCTGTTTTTGACAGATTCAGTTTTCAATGAATAGTTTGCTTGTTTTTTAGTTTCTTTGGCTTATATTTCTCAATATAAATTGTGGAAGTGATAAGACATAGTAGGAATTGTGTTAGAACAATTATGAATCTTGTCTTTGATAGTACCAAAGTCAATGGTTTGCCCTTTATCATACTAACCTATCTCACGAGTTCCGTTAAGTTTTTTGTGATTAAAGTTTTCAAGTTTTGGGTGAGATATCAATATGAGGAGAATAAGGAGTGACAATACCCTAAGCTTGGGGATTTCCAAGGCACCCCAAGGTAATATTCATGGAAGATCCAAGCAACTAAGGTTGGGGATGCCCTGGAAGGCATCCCCTCTTTCGTCTCCAACATTATCGGTAACCTTACTTGGGGCTAAATTTTCATTCGTCACATGATATGTGTTTTGATTGTAGCATCATTTTATTTTGTTGGTATTTCCCTCATGTTATTTAGAATAACCTTTTGGATCTCTTACTTCAGTAAAAGTGTCAAGTATAGCCTTTGCTATGCTTATTTTGCAAGTTTGTATGTTGTTATTTGAAAACAGAAAGTTGCACGCTAGTGCGTGAAATCTTGAGAAAAGTCAGAATGTGATAAAATGTTGAAACTTTTTGAAAAATAAGCTATGATAAATTTTCTACAGTGTGGTAATTTTTTTAGAATTTTTGGAGTTAGATAAGTATGAATCTTCTTGCATTCTTTATAGACTGTCCTGTTTAGACAGATTATTGTTACGGTCGCATTGTTTGCGTATGTTTGCTTGTTTAATTATTCTATTTGAGGAAAGGAGTATTAAATATGAAGAGAAATTTAGTATGCAATGTTAAATTATAATTTTAGTGATTTGATACAGTAGAAAATGATAAGGTTTTGCATTGATTTATACTAACTTATCTCACGAGTTCTTGTTGAGTTTAGTGTGGATGAAGTTTTTAAGATTTAGGGAAACCTTGTTATAAAAGGAATTAAGGAGACACAAAAGCTCAAGCTTGGGGATGCCAAAGTCATCCAAAATTAATATTACAAGAAATCTCAAGCATCTAAGCTTGGGATGCCCCGGTAGGCATCCCACCTTTCTTCATTAACAATTATCGGTTAGTATCGGTTGAGCCTAAGTTTTTGCTTCTTCACATGAGTTCTGCTATTCTTAGAATGTATTTTTTTTGCTTGCTGTTTTACTAAAATACTTACACTTGAAAGTTTTTAAATGAGTGAGAGTCCCCAAATAGCTACCTATTTACTTAACTACTCACTTATTTCTTTTTGGAGTAGTTTGTCGAACACTCTCATGCTTCACTTATATTATTTTGAGAGTTTATTAATTTGCACAAGCTATGAAATTGGTCCTAATATGATGAACATAAAAGAAGGATATAATAAAGACTTTAATATAGATCATTGTATATAATAAGTTTGATTCCTTGCAATAGTTTTGCGATATGGAGATAGTAATATGTGAATCATGTTGGTAAGTAATTATGCTTAGTAAGAATATTGGTGTAAGGTTTGTGATTCCCTATGCAAGCATGAAAGTCAATAGTTATGCAATGAAGTTACATCCGACTTGTGGTCCATTATTCGGTGTTAGTTATGCTTAATGCTCGTTTATGATCATTTTCGATTTTTCATCGATTGCTTCTCAATCTATTTGCTAGCCTTTCCTTGTACTAAGCAGGAATACTGCTTGTGCATCCAAAGTCCTAACCAAGTTGTGCCAAATGAGTCCACCATACCTACCTATATGTAGTATGTTTGTGTCATTCCAAGTAAATTTGTATGTGCCAACTCTAATTTTCAAAATGAATTTCCTTTTTGTGTGCCCATACCGCTCATGAAGCGGTAGGGGTGGCTAATATTTTCCATGCTAGATATTTTATTCTCAAGATGAGTGTTTATTAACTTGTCATTGCACGAGAGTGTGGCAAGGTAATAGGGATGCCCAGTCCTGAAATGAAAAAAGAAATTTACTTTATGTTGTCTAATAATAAATTACTTGGAAAGTGTTCGTATGGAAGGCACCCATGGATACGACAAGCCATGGATCGTGAAAGAATGGTGGAAAAAGTAATAAACTTTATTTTATGTTTGGGAACCGCCTACGATTTTATCTAGCATGGAAAGTATTGGGAATTCGGTCGTTTTCATTGACAAGAAAAGCATGCCTCTCGAAACAATTTTATCTCTCAATTTAAGCTTTGAGATCTGGCACCTCTACAAATCTTTGCTTCCCTCTGCGAAGGTCCTATCTATTTACTTTATGCAATTTTTATATTTTACTTGAGTCTCCATCTTCTCTTATAAAGCACTAACTAGGGAACACTATTGTCATACTTGTGCATTGGATGTAGCTAATGTTTGAGTGTGTGTTTCATGAATGGATCAATGATTGAGAATAATGGGCTATGGATAGCTTTCTTTCGCATTGATATTTTCAAAGACATGGTTGCTTGTTAGTATGCTTGAGTATTGATGTCTTCGTGTCAAATTATAGACTATTTGTTTGAATCATTCAAGTCCAAATACCCATGCCACAAAGAAAGAGTATATGCTGAATATGATGGGTAGCATTCCACAACCAAAATTCTGTTTTCAATTACTACTTTATCATGATGAGTTTTATGAGAAAGAGTTCCTGTTATGATGCTAGGAAAAGTGATTGAAATTATCATTGATCAAACTTATGCACTATGCTAGCATTCACACTTCATAAATTATTTCTTTGATCATTTACCTACTCGAGGATGAGTAGAAATTAAGCTTGGGGATGCTGATATGTCTCCAACTTTTCTATAGTTTATGAAGTATCCATGCCATGTTTACAACAATTCTATATGGTTTTGGTATGATATGAATGGAACTAACCACGATAGCTTTGTTATCAGCAGAACTACCGTGGTGTTGTTTTTTGTGTATAAATAAAAGTTCCCAAATGCAACGAAACTTTTTGATGGTTTTTTGGAATAAAATAGCCACTAGATGCTTCATGGGAGGACCAGAAGGTCTAGGAGGGGGCCACTATCCACAAGGGCGTGCCAGAGGCCTTGGTCGTGTGCTGGTGGGTAGTGGGCCCCTTGAAGCCCATCTGGACGTGAGACCAATGCCAAAAAATCCTATAAATACATAAACCCCCAGAAATAACCCTAGATCAGAAGTTCCGCCACGGCAAGCCTCTATAGCCATGAAAAACCAATCTAGATCCTCCGGCACCCTGCCGGAAGGGGAAATCATCACCGGAAGCCATCTTCATCATCCCGGCGGCCACCATGATAAGGAGGGAGCAGTCCACCCTTGGGGTTGAGGGTTTGTACTAGTAGCTATCTGTTTAATCTCTCTCTCTCTCTCTCTCTCTCTCTCTCTCTCTCTCTCGTGTTCTTGAGTTGGCACGATCTTGATGTTTCGCGAGCTTTGTTAATATAGTTGGATCATATGGTGTTTCTCCCTCTGTATCTTGTTGTGATGAATTGATTTTTCCCTCTGATACTTTGTTATTATCGGATTGAATACTTTTATGGATTTGAGAGCACTTAATGTATGTCTTGCTATGAATACCCATGGTGACAATGGGGTATCATATTGATTCGCTTGTGTTTTGGCACTCAACTCAGGGATTCCCGAGGTGAGACTAGGGTAATCTATGCATAGGGGTTGATGCACATTTTCGTCCTTGTTTCTCCGGTAGAAATCTTGGGGCACTCTTTGAGGTTCTTTGTGTTGGATTGAGTATTATGAATCTGAAATTGTTTGATGCATATCGTATAATCAACTCAAGGATACTCATGGTGACATTGGAGTATTGATACGACTCCAACGTATCTATAATTTTTGATTGTTCCATGCTATTATATTACCCGTTTTGGATGTTTATGGGCTTTACTTTACACTTTTATATCATTTTTGGGACTAACCTACTAACGGGAGGCCCGGCCCGAATTGCTGTTTTTTGCCTATTTCAGTGTTTCGAAGAAAAGGAGTATCAAATGGAGTCCAAAAGGAATGAAACCTTCAGGAGCGATCTTTTTGGAACAAACGTGATCCAGAGGGCTTGGAGTGGAAGTCAAGAAACAAGAGGGCAGCCACGAGGGTGCCCGGCGCGCCACCTACAGGTGGGCACGCCCCCACCCTCGTGGCCCCCTCGAGCGTCCACCGACCTACTTCTTCCTCCTATATATACCCATGTACACTGAAAACATCAGAAGCGACCACGAAAACCTAATTCCACCGCCGTAACCTTCTGTATCTGCGAGATCCCATCTTGGAGCCTTCGCCGGCGCTCCGCCGAAGGGGGGAATTGATCATGGAGGGCCTCTACATCATCTCCAAGGCCTCTCCGATGAGTTGTGAGTAGTTTACCACAGACCTTCGGGTCCATAGTTATTAGCTAGATCGCTTCTTCTCTCTCTTTGAATCTCAATACAAAGTTCTCCTTGATCTTCTTGGAGATCTATTTGATGTAACTCTTTTCGCGGTGTGTTTGTCGAGATCCAATGAATTGTGGGTTTATGATCAAGTTTATCTATGAGAAATATTTTTATCTCCTCTGAAATCTTTTATGTGTGATTAAGTTATCTTTGCAAGTCTCTTCGAATTATCAGTTTGGTTTGGCCTACTAGATTGATCTTTCTTGCAATGGGAGAGGTGCTTAGTGTCGGTGTCAAAACCGGCGGATCTCGGGTAGGGGGTCCCCAACTGTGCATCTAAGGCTAATGGTAACATGAGGAGGGAGACACGATGTTTACCCAGGTTCGGGCCCTCTTGATGGAGGTAATACCCTACTTCCTGCTTGATTGATCTTGATGATATGAGTATTACAAGAGTTGATCTACCACGAGATCATAGAGGCTAAACCCTAGAAGCTAGCCTATGATTATGATTGTTCTTGTCCTACAGACTAAACCCTCCGGTTTATATAGACATCGGAGGGGGCTAGGGTTACACAGAGTCAGTTACAGAGAAGGAGATCTACATATCCAAATTGCCAAGCTTGCCTTCCACGCAAAGGAGACTCCCACCCGGACACGGGACGAAGTCTTCAATCTTGTATCTTCATAGTCCAACAGTCTGGCCAAAGTATATAGTCCGGCTGTCTGAGGACACCTTAATCCAGGACTCCCTCAGTAGCCCCTGAACCAGGCTTCAATGACGATGAGTCCGGCGCACAGATTGTCTTTGGCATTGCAAGGCGGGTTCCTTCTCCGAATACTCCATAGAAGATTTTGAACACGAGGATTGTGTCTAGCTCTGCAAAACAAATTCCACATACCACCGCAGAGAGCACAATATCCCACAAATCTAATCTGCTGACAACTTTTCATAGCGTGACATCACGTCGCGGCCCGGTCATTATTCGAACCGTTTTCCCAACCTGCCACCGCACATATCATGAGGCGGTTTTATTGGCACGTCTTGTTGAAGCAGAGATCGTGTCCCCTTATCATGGGATTCTCATCAATACAGGTGTGGGTAACCCAACCGCGCCATCAATCGTAGTGCTTGGGGAATAAGCGAGTTAACCGGGCAAGTGGGGAGGCGCAGGATCTCTGCGGCCTTTATAAGGGGATAATAACTCCCTTTTTCACCCACGCCTTCTTCTTCCTCTGCTCATCCATTCCTCCTTGCTCGAGCCCTAGCGCCCAAGCGTTCATCTTCTCCGCCCAAAAAGGTTTCCCGAAAATGTCCGGATCCGGAGCAGGAGGAAAGTGGATGGCCTCTACCGTCCGGGAGAAGGATATCAAAAAGCTTCAGGGGGGCGGGTATTTGGCCAAGAGAATCGGCCACCATCTTCCGACGGTGGAACAGATTGTCCCCACTCCGGAACCCCACGAGATGGTGGTATTCCTCCCTCATTTTGTCCGCGGGCTAGGGTTTCCCCTCCACCCATTCGTTCACGGCATCATGTATTATTACGGGATTGATTTTCATGATCTATCCCCCAATTCCTTCCTCAACATCTCGACATTCATCATCGTGTGCGAGGCCTTTCTCCGCATCCCGCCACACTTCGGCTTGTGGCTGAAGGTTTTTAATGTGAAGCCCAAGGTAGTGAGCGGCAAGCACGCCGAGTGCGGAGGCGCCATGGTGAGCAAGATGCCCAACGTTACATGGCCAACAGGTACTTTCAATGATTCCGTCAAGGAGTGGCAGAAGCAGTGGTTTTACATCACTGAGCCGCGTGGCAAGGAATGGGCCGCTGCTCCAGAATTCAGATCCGGAGCCCCCCTGCGACTTACATCCTGGCCTAAGAAGGGCCTGAACTGGGCCTCGTCCGGCGATCTATCGGTGCTCTAGACGCGCATCCAGGATATGGAAGACAAGAACATCAAGCTCGTCAATGTAGCCCAGGTGATGTTAGTTCGCCAGATTCTACCTTGTCAACACCGGGCTTGCAATTTATGGGAGTTTGACCCGGCCAAGCACCAGACACTGCTAGAGCACTTTGTCTCCTCGCACAAGGACATCTGGAAGGTGCTTTTCAAGTCCGGCAAATCATGGCTGGAGTCCGCCGGGGACCGCGGGTACCAACTATCCCGCCCTGCAAGTTCGGTAAGTCACTGTATGTTGACAAATTCATATGTTTTATTCGCATATCCTTAGGAAAATGCTTAATGTGTTTCCCACAACTCTCCTTGGGCTAGGCGAAGAAGGCGGGGCGGATCTACTATCCGTCCCCGCTGCCAGAAGAACTGGTCAGCCCACTTCTGACAAAGATGCTGGTCCCGGCGCCCTACAAGGCGCCGAAGAAGAAGGCCGAGAAGGAGGCCAAGAAGACCAGGGGTGGCCTCCGTAGCCGTGGTGCTTCGGACACAAAATCCAAAGACTCCAATGCCCGTTCTTCCTCCGAAGAGGACGAGGAGGAGGAGGAAGACAAGTCCTCAGTGGGGGGAAGAAAGAAAAGGACGGCCTCCACATCCTTGGAGGCCGAGTCTCCTAAAAGGGAAAAAAACTCCTCTTCCAGAGGAGTCCACTACCGACGCCGATAGCAGCCCAGAGTGGGATCCCAGGGCCCAGCCCCTGGTGAACTTGTGAGTATAAAATTCAAACACGCTTATGCATCCAGACTTGTCATGGCATAATATTTTAATCTGAGCCATGCTTTTTACAGTCCGGCGAGGTCCCGCGCCGAACAATCCTCATCGGAGGATGTGCTGGGTTCGGATGCTATGGAGAGCGGGACACCCCCGAAGGCCCCTTCCCCCAAACGTGTGAATGACACCGAGGTTTCGTCCCAGGAGGACCCAAGCCAAGGAGGGGGGAGAGAATCGTAAAGGCGGCGCTAGAAGGTCAAACTTCCGGGGTCGGACACATGGGACAGAAGGTTCCCATCGGCGTCGACGGCGGGGGTGATCTTGGATTCGGCCCCCAGTCGGACACCATCCCGAAGACAAATACAGCTCCAAAATCCGGCAGGCGGCCTCCCTCGACTGGAGGGGGTGTGCCTATTCCACCGGCAACCTCTGTCCAACCAGAGGTGCCGGATACTTTATCGGCGGCGCTGAGAAGCGCCTCCATCATCGATGAACACCGTGCCCTTATGGGATTGAGAAGATTCAGTCTACTGAGAGTGGACTGGATGAAGCCTGCATTAGCCTTATAAGAGGCTTTGAGGTATGTTTTATAAGGTTTCAAAGAGTGTCATAGTATAGATAGTAGCCCCTGATACACTGTTCAGTGGGAGAAAAAACCGGACAGAGGACCAAATTTATGTTCGCAGGAGACTCAATTGATGACATCTATCTCCCTTCTTTTGTAAGCAGGCGTCTGTAGTTACTGCCGCCTCTCATACTGTGGAAGTATCCAGACTGAGGCGTAGTCTGGAGCAGGCCGAAGGAGAACTTGGCCGATTAAAGAAGCAGTTGGAGGATAACCAAGGTGTGCGGAAACCTTGTTCATTTAGCACAAATGAATAAGTGTGCATGATGAAAATATTTTTATGATGTGCTCTAGGGGCGACGGCCGAAATTGGGGCTCTTAAGAAGGTTGTGGCCGAAGCCGAGAAGAAGGCAGCCGCAGAGCAGGCTCTCCATGAAAAGCACGAGGCCAGAGTTATTGAAGCTGAGCGAGAGCTTCAGGAGGCCGTGAAGAAATGAGAGACCTTGGAGCAGAGTTTATCAAGAAAAGAATCCGAACTCTCCCAGGCTCGCCAAGCCGCAAGTGATGCCCAGGGGGAAGCCTAAGGTGCCTTGAAGGAAATCCAGGAGGCGAGGAAGATTGCGGCTGGTAAGGATTTTTCTATACAAAGCAGGTATTTGAGAGGAGAAAATTGAGTTGATAATTTGAATTCTGATTTCTCTAGGGGTATTTGCAGAGCTGTCACGCAGCATATCTGATGCCGCCCAATTCTACCGAGCCGAAGAAAGGAACACTGCGGATAAGCTCTTCTGGATGCAGTATCTGGCACCGAATTATCCGGTGCCCTTTGCCGATCAACTGAAGCAGCTGATCGAACTGCATAAGGCGGCCGAGCTAGCCATGAAGGATTTGATTATCCGGCTATGGCCCACCAAGCCGATTCCAAGCAGTTACTTCACGCTCGTGAAGCGGCTTGTGAGTGCCTGCCCTCGACTCAAAGTCATCAAGCGGTTGGTCTGTATGGAGGGTCCACGAATGACCTTCGCCCGTGCAAAGGTGCACTGGGGGAAGATGGATGCGGAAAAGCTGATGACCGAGGGACCGCCGGAGGGGAAGGAGCACCACAAGCCCGAATTATATTATGATGGTGTATTGAAAGGAGCCCGCCTTGCGGCAGAGTAATGCACCAAGGACATTATATTTCCATGAATATAGTCATATTGTCCTTTGTAATGTTGAACAAGGTCATTTCTATTATTTATTGCTTGTCATTTGAAAGTTTTTCCTCATGTGCGGCCATTTTATATATTAATCCTGAGAGTTGGCCAGTCGTCGGCTTCTGCCCCCATGTAGTAAGGGGGTGTTTGGGATAACCCTGAGCACTCTTTATCCCAGTTTTGGGTCCTTGAAGGAGGTGTTCAGCACAACGAACCAGGCAATCGGACTATAGGGATTTATCACTCTCACTTAGCCACAGGAGTTTAACAAAAGGAAGGTAGGCGCAGCCCCTGGTGTTCGGAAGACCGCACGAGGGGCTCTATAAGCACCTGATCGGAAGAAAAGCCGATCCATCGCACACTGCATTGGTTATGGCATTATGCGGAAGAAATCCTTAAAGATTTTACAACCTCTCGAATAGCTGACCAGCTCTCGCTGTATCATGACAGTCAGTTTTCGGCTTTCTCTACTCAGGTGCTCGTCCGGAAGAACTGGGACACAATCGCAGTAGTTCTCCCTGTGCTACCTTAGCCGATATAGCGGAATGTAAGGTACCAAAACATGGGAGCCGGGCAAACCCAACTATTGACCCAAGACATGATTCGGAGCTGATGCATATAATGCTATAAGTTCGGGGTGCCGAACTACCGTGAAGGTGTTCAGACTATTATTGCCATATTATGGGTATAATAAAGCCCCTGGCATATTAAGGCGTATCGCGATGTGCAGCTGCCTTTTGACAAAAGAGTTTTGATAAGAAATAACAGTAGATAAGCATCATATAAATCCACATGTTGTATTTGAATAATACGTCGGTGCGTATGAGTACAGGTAATGTGATAAAAAGAAATATGACTGCGGAACCTGCTGAGACCAGGCGGGAGGAAGTTGTATGCGGATCCGGAGTGTAGTCGGATGGTCATCTAGGGGAATATCTAGAGATTCCCTTATGCGTTCGAACTATTTCCACGCCATCCGTCCTGGCCTACGCAAAGGTGAACCTGCAAAGAAAATGCAAGAAATGTTTGGGTGCCACAGAGCGGTTGAGCCGCAGAATGTGGCCTGTCTTAACTTTTGCCGGAGTGTTTTAATTGAGCTCCGGGCGAGCCGGGATATCCTGTTGTGCAGTAGTTCGGACTCCATTGGTGGTGTCCGGGAGCTTGGCCGTCAACTCGAGGTTCGATTGAAAGGTGCCATTCGTTGCTTCTACTGTTAAAGCGGCGGTAGACTCTTGGGCAGTGAGGGGAAGTTTGGCCCTGCCATTAACCATGATGACGCCGTGCGGACTGATACGTCTCCAATGTATCTATAATTTATGAAGCATTCATGCTATATTATTATCTGTTTTGAATGATTACGGGCTTTATTATACACTTTTATATTACTTTTGGGACTAACCTATTAACCGGAGGCCCAGCCCATATTGCTGTTTTATTGCCTGTTTTGGTATTTCGAGGAAAAGGAATATCAAACGGAGTCCAAACGGAATGAAACCTTCGGCAGCGTGATTTTTTGGAAGAATATGATCCTGGAGACTTGGAGTTCACGTCAGAAGATCCTCGAGGCCTCCACGAGATAGGAGCCCCCCCCCTACTAGGCGCGCCCCCTATCTCTTGGGCTTGTTGAGCACCTCCCGACCGACTACTTTCGCCTATATAAGCCTATGTACCCTTAAACCATCGAATATCAAGGTAGATCGGGAGTTCCGCCGCCGCAAGCCTCTGTAGCCACCAAAAACCTCTCGGGAGCCCGTTCCGGCACCCTGCCGGAGGGGGAACCCCTCACCGGTGGCCATCTTCATCATCCCGGCGCTATCCATGACGAGGAGGGAGTAGTTCACCCTCGGGGCTGAGGGTATGTACTAGTAGCTATGTGTTTGCTCTCTCTCTCTCTCTCATGTTCTCTCTATGGCGCGATCTTGATGTATCGCGAGCTTTGCTATTATAGTTGGATCTTATGATGTTTCTCCCCCTCTACTCTCTTGTGATGAATTGAGTTTCCCTCTTGAAGTTATCTTATCGGATTGAGTCTTTATTTGAGAACATTTGATGTATGTCCTGTCGTGTTTATGCGTGGTGACAATGGGATTTCACGTGCCACTTGATGTATGTTTTGGTGAACAACTTGCGGGTTCCGCCCATGAACCTATGCATAGGGGTTGGCACACATTTTCTTGACTCTCCGGTAGAAACTTTGGGGCACTCTTTGAAGTACTTTGTGTTGGTTGGATGAATCTGAGATTGTCTGATGCATATTGTATAATCATTCCCATGGATACTTGAGGTGACAATGGAGTATCTAGGTGACATTAGGGTTTTGGTTGATTTGTGCCTTAAGGTGTTATTCTAGTACGAACTCTTTAATAGATCGATCCGAAAGAATAACTTTGAGGTGGTTTCGTACCCTACCATAGTCTCTACGTTTTTTCTCCGCTATTAGTGGCTTTGGAGTGACTCTTTGTTGCATGTTGAGGGATTGTTATATGATCTATCTGTGTTATTATTGTTGAGAGAACTTGCACTAGTGAAAGTATGAACCCTAGGCCTTGTTTCCTATCATTGCAATACCGTTTACGCTCACTTTTACCACTTGTTACCTTGCTGTTTTTATATTTTCAGATTACAAATACTCATATCTACCATCCATATTGCACTTGTATCACCATCTCTTCGCCGAACTAGTGCACCTATACAATTTACCATTGTATTGGGTGTGTTGGGGACACAAGAGACTCTTTGTTATTCTGTTGCAGGGTTGTTTGAGATAGACCATCTTCATCCTACGCCTCCCACGGATTGATAAACCTTAGGTCATCCAGTTGAGGGAAATTTGCTACTGTCCTACAAACCTGTGCACTTGCAGGCCCAACAACGTCTACAAGAAGAATGTTGTGTAGTAGACATGCTCTTTTCTGGCACCGTTGCCGGGGAGGTGAGTGCTTGAAGGTATATCTTTAGATCTTGCAATCGAATCTTTTTGTTTCTTGTTTTATCACTAGTTTAGTTTATAAAAGAAAACTACAGAAAAATGGATTTGAGTTTGTCTCATACGCTTCATCTTTTTAATATCTTTTGTGATAATGATGGAAAGGAAAATTGTGCTCAAGTGCTAGAAGAAGAAGTCTATAAAATGTTTGGTATTACATCTTTGTATGATGAACATGATTGCAATGTTGTTAGTATGAATTCCTTGAATATCCATGATGCTAATGATATGCAAAGCCACAAGCTTGGGGAAGCTATGTTTGATGAATATGATATTTTTAGTCCCCCAAGCTTTGATGAGCAAATTTATTTTGATGATAGCATGCCTCCTATTTATGATGATTATATTGATGAAAGTGGGTTTGGAAGAGTGTCAACTTTAGAAAGTAGTGATGCCACTATTTTGGAGGATTTGAATCTTATTGTGATGAACATGAAAGTGGGTTTGGAAGAGTGTCAACTTTATTTAGTGATGATTCCACTATTTCGGAAGAGGTTCCAATTGATTATGAGAACAAAGTTACTATCTATGATGATTATTGTGATGAATTGTATGCTATTAGGAATAATGATAAACATGAAACTTGTCATCATGATTTTAGTTTTCAATTGGATTATGCCTCACATGATAATTATTTTGTTGAGTTTGCTCCCACTATTATTCATGAGAAGAAATTCGCTTATGTGGAGAGTAGTAAATTTTGTATGCTTGTAGATCATGAAAAGAATGCTTTAGGTGCTGGTTATATTGTTGAATTTATTCATGATTCTACTGAAAATTATTATGAGGGAGGAACATATGCTTGTAGGAATTGCAATAATATCAAGTTTCCTCTCTATGCGCTTAAAAGTTTGAAGTTATGCTTCTTTTACCTTCCTATGCTAGTTGATTATTGTTCCCATAAGTTGTTTGCTCATAAAATCCCTATGCATAGGAAGAGGGTTATACTTAAATGTTCTAGTCATATGCTTCATGATGCTCCCGTTATGTTTCAATTCTTATGTTTTATGTGAGCATCATTGCCATCATCATGCCTAGCTAGAAAGGCATTAAAGAAAAGCGCTTGTTGGGAGACAACCCAATGTTTATCCTTACTGTTTTTTTGTGTCCACATGATTATTCTGATGTAATAATCATGTTTTATAGCTTTTGTTTCAATAAAGTGCCAAGTAAGACCTTTAGGATAGCTTACGGTGATAGTTGTGTTGATCCTGCTGAAAATCAGAAACTTTTGCACCCAGTAAATTAGTTTTGTTAATTCACAGAAACGTTCTTCTGATCTTATTCTTTTTTCTCTGGGTTGGCACACAAATTTCTTAGGACTTCCTAATTTGGTAGGATTTTTGGAGTTCTAGAAGTATACGTTTGATACAGATTATTACAGACTACTCTGTTTTTGACAGATTCTGTTTTCTATGTGTTGTTTGCTTATCTTGATGAATCTATGAGTAGTATCGAAGGGTATGAACCATAGATAAGTTAGAATACAGTAGATATTACACCAATATGAATTTAGAATGATTTCATTACAGTACCTAAGTGGTGGTTTTATTTTCTTATACTAACGGAGCTTACGAGTTTTCTGTTGAGTTTTGTGTTGTGGAATTTTCAAGTTTTGGGTAAAGATTTGATGGACTATTGAATAAGGAGTGGAAAGAGCCTAAGATTGTGGATTCCCAAGGCACCCCAAGGTAATATTAAAGGACAACCAAGAGCCTAAGCTTGGGGATGCCCCGGATGGCATCCCCTCTTTCGTCTTCGTTCATCGGTAACTTTACTTGGAGCTATATTTTTATGCACCACATGATACGTGTTTTGCTTGGAGAGTCATTTTCTTTTGTTAGTATTTTCTTTCTGTTGTTTAGAATAATGTTGTGCATCTTTGTTTTCAATAAAAATGTCAAGGATAGCCTTTACCATGCTTATTTTGCTAGTATACATGTTGCTGTTTGAAAACAGAAAGTTTACCGCTGTTGCAAAAATTCCCTAGAAAATTCAGAGCATGATATAATGTGAAACTTTTTGCATAATAATCTCTGATAAATTTACTACAGGGGGAATTTTATTTCATAATTTTTGGAGTTAGGGAAGTATTGATACTCTTGCATTCTTTACAGACTATACTGTTTTGACAGATTGCTATTATGTTTGCATTGTTTGCATATGTTTGCTTGTTTAATGATTCTATTCGAGGATAGGAGTGTTAAATATGCAGAGGAATTTAGTATGCAATGTTGAATAATAATTTTAGTGATTTGTTACAGTAGAAAATGGTAAGGTTTTGCATTGGTTTATACAAACCTATCTCACGAGTTCTTGTTGAGTTTGGTGTGGATGAAGCTTTTGAGAAATAGAGAAACCATGATATGAGAGGAATTAAGGAGACACAGAAGCTCAAGCTTAGGGATGCCCAAGGCACCCCAAGATAATATTTCAAGAAGTCTCAAGCATATAAGCTTGGAGATGCCCTGTTAGGCATCCCACCTTTCTTCTCCAACAACTATCGGTTAGTATCGGTTGAGCCTAAGTTTTTGCTTCTTCACATGAGTTGTGCTGTCTTTGCAATGCCATTTTATTTTGCTTTGCTTGCTGTTTGAATACAATACCAAGATCTGAAATTCTTAAATGAGAGAGAGTCTTCACATAGTTGCATAATTATTTAGCTACTCCTTGTTCTTCACTTATATCTTGTTGGAGTAGTTTGTCATTTACTCGTGTGCTTCACTTATATCCTATGAGTAAATGGTTGAATGAGTTGATTGTCATAAATCTGAAATTTTATATGTTTCATTTGCTTATCCCATGGGGAGTAATGACTTCACACCTAAGAAGTAGAGGTTGTAAATTTATTGAAGGTTAGCAAGCATTGTATTGGTCATTTGAACAATTCATGAAAGAATATTGAAGGAAGAGAGATTTCATATATAAATACACTATCCTAGACATCTTTTATATTTGGGAGCACTCATTTAGTATGACATGCTAAAGAGTTGATGTTGGACAAGGAAGACAATGTAATAGGTTATGTTTTCGCACATCTCAGTTAAAGTATATTGTTATGGATCATTCAAACATGTTGAGCTTGCCTTTCCCCCTCATGCTAGCCAAAATTCCTTGCACCAAGTAGAGATACTACTTGTGCTTCCAAATATCCTTAAACCCAGTTTTGCCATGAGAGTCCACCATACCTACCTATGGATTGTGTAAGATCCTTCAAGTAAGTTGTCATCGGTGCAAGCAATAAAAATTGCTCTCTAAATATGTATGAT
>NC_041391.1:371664763-371738349 GCF_002162155.2 Triticum dicoccoides | reverse complement strand
AAGCGACGGACTGCATAATAAAGGTCCATATGCAAGTGCAATATAAAGTGACATTCATTCGCATTAAGATTTTGTGCATCCAACCCTAAAAGCGCATGACAACCTCTGCTTCCCTCTGCGAAGGGCCTATCTTTTACTTTATGTCTTTTACTTTTATGCAAGAGTCAAGGTGATCTTCACCTTTCCCTTTTTCATTTTATCCTTTGGCAAGCACTTTGTGTTGGGGTGATCCTGATATATATATATATATATATATATATATATATATATATATATATATATATCCAATTGGATGTAAGTTAGCATGAACTATTATTGTTGACATCACCCAAAGGTGAATACGTTGGGAGGCAACACTATAAGCCCCTATCTTTCTCAGTGTCCAATTGAAACTCCAAAACCATTAGTATTGCGTGAGTGTTAGCAATTGTGGAAGACTATATGATAGTTGAGTATGTGGAGTTTGCTATTCCTGAAAATAAGATGAATTGCAATTGTTTGATGACTGAGAACATAGTTTGCTAGTGTTCAAGAATGTTTATGGTCTATGCTTTGACATGTGAATTGCTTGTTACTTTATCGTGAGAAATTTTATGAGATGAACTACTGTTATGACCTACTATCATGCTAGAAAAGGTGATTGAAATTATCATTGATCAAACTTGTGCACCTGCTAGCATTCACACTTCATAAATTCTTTCTTTATCATTTACCTACTCGAGGACGAGTAGGAATTAAGCTTGGGGATGCTGATACGTCTCCAACATATCTATAATTTATGAAGCATTCATGCTATATTATTATCTATTTTGAATGATTATGGGCTTTATTATACACTGTTATATTACTTTCGGTACTGACCTATTAACCGGAGGCCCAAACCGTATTGTTGTTTTATTGCCTGTTTTAGTATTTCGAGGAAAAGGAATATCAAACGGAGTCCAAACGGAATGAAACCTTCGGCAGCGTGATTTTTTGAAAAAATATGATCCTGGAGACTTGGAGTTCACGTCAGAAGACCCTCGAGGCCTCCACGAGATAGGAGGGCGCCCCCCTACTGGGCACGCCCCCCTGTCTTGTGGGCCCCTCGAGCACCTCCCGACCGACTACTTTCGCCTATATAAGCCTACGTACCCTAAAACCATCGAATATCAAGGTAGATCAGGAGTTCCGCTGCCGCAAGCCTCTGTAGCCACCAAAAACCTCTTGGGAGCCCGTTCCAGCACCCTGCCGGAGGGGGAACCCCTCACCGGTGGCCATCTTCATCATCCCGGCGCTATCCATGACGAGGAGGGAGTAGTTCACCCTCGGGGCTGAGGGTATGTAACAGTAGTTAGGTGTTTGATCTCTCTCTCTCTCTCTCTCGTGTTCTCTCTATGGCACGATCTTGATGTATCGCGAGCTTTGCTATTATAGTTGGATCTTATGATGTTTCTCCCCCTCTGCTCTCTTGTGATGAATTGAGTTTCCCTCTTGTAGTTATCTTATCGGATTGAGTCTTTATTTGAGAACACTTGATGTATGTCTTGCCGTGTTTATCTATGGTAACAACGGGATTTCACGTGCCACTTGATGTATGTTTCGGTGACCAACTTGCGGGTTCCGCCCATGAACCTATGCATAGGGGTTGGCACACGTTTTCTTGACTCTCCGGTAGAAACTTTGGGGCACTCTTTGAAGTACTTTGTGTTGGTTGGATGAATCTGAGATTGTGTGATGCATATCGTATAATCATGCCCACGGATACTTGAGGTGACAATGGAGTATCTAGGTGACATTAGGGTTTTGGTTGATTTGTGCCTTAAGGTGTTATTCTAGTACGAACTCTTTAATAGATCGATCCGAAAGAATAACTTTGAGGTGGTTTCGTACCCTACCATAGTCTCTACGTTTTTTCCCGCTATTAGTGGCTTTGAAGTACTAGTGAAAGTATGAACCCTAGGCCTTGTTTCCTATCATTGCAATACCGTTTACGCTCACTTTTACCACTTGTTACCTTGCTGTTTTTATATTTTCAGATTACAAATACTCATATCTACCATCCATATTGCACTTGTATCACCATCTCTTCGCCGAACTAGTGCACCTATACAATTTACCATTGTATTGGGTGTGTTGGGGACACAAGAGACTCTTTGTTATTTGGTTGCAGGGTTGTTTGAGAGAGACCATCTTCATCCTACGCCTCCCACAGATTGATAAACCTTAGGTCATCCACTTGAGGGAAATTTGCTACTGTCCTACAAACCTGTGCACTTGCAGGCCCAACAACGTCTACAAGAAGAAGGTTGTGTAGTAGACATCACGGACCAGGCATCTTGAGTTTATGGTAGGCATAATGTGGCACCATGTTGAATCGAGCGAACGCGGTTCGTCCGAGCAGTGCCTGATAGTCACTACAAAAGGGGACGATGTTGAAGACTAACTCTTTGGTACGGTAATTGTTTGGTGATCCGAAGACTACCTCCAGAGTGATGGAGCCTGTACAACTGGCCTCCACACCTGGTATAACACCTTTAAAGGTGGTTTTAGTGGGTTTGATCATCAAATGGTCGATACCCATCTTGCGCACTGTGTCCTGATACAGCAGGTTTAGACTGCTGCCTCCGTCCATAAGGACTCGTGTGAGGTAGAATCCATAAATTATTGGGTCAAGGACGAGTGCGGCTGGATTGCCCTGATTAGTATTGGACGGGCGATCCATACGATCAAAGGTGATCGGCCATAGGTTTTATTGTGGGGCGACTGGCTCCGTTAAGTCGACATCCCTAAGAGTGCATGTTCGTTCCAGCTTGGGAATGTGGGTGGCGTTTATCATGTTCGCCGTTTAGATTTGCGGGGGAAATTTCTTTTGCCCTCATGTATTCGGTGATCGGGGCTCCTCGCCGTCATCGTTGCTTTGAAACCCCTTCCCCTTGTTTTCAGCACTTGACCTGCCGGCTTGTCTGAAAACCCAGCATTCTCTGTTGTTATGATTGGCTGGTGTTCCTGGGGTGCGACGAATTTGGCATGGGTGGTCGAGTATGCGGTCCAAACTGGACGGGCCGAATTGTTATTTTTGAGTGGCTTTTTCACTGACCGGACTTGGAGTAACTGAATCCGACATTGGCTGACGTGTCTTCGGCGCTATCTCCGTTTTTGTGACGCTTGTGTTTGTTGCGTCGTGGTTTGTCGTTGCTATCTCTGGCTTTGGATGTGCCAGGATTGCTTGTTGTGTTGTTACTACGAGCCAACTAGCTATCCTCGCCCGCACAAAAGCGGGTCATGAGTGTCGTGAGGGCTGCCATGGACTTTGGATTTTCTTGGCCGAGATGTCGGGCAAGCCACTCGTCACGGATGTTATGCTTGAAGGCCGCTAGGGCTTCAGCATCTGGACAGTCGACAATTTGGTTCTTTTTAGTTCAGAACCGAGTCCAAAGTTTCCTGACTGACTCTCCTGGCTGTTGGGTTATATGACTTAGATCATCAGCATCTGGTGGTCGCACATAAGTGCCCTGGAAGTTGTCCAAGAATGCGTCTGCCAGGTTCTCCCAACTCCCGATGGAGTTTGCCGGCAAGCTATTTAGCCAATGCCGAGCCAGTCCCTTGAGTTTTAGTGGGAGGTACTTGATGGCGTGTAGATCATCTCCGCGGGCCATGTGAATGTGGAGGAAGAAATCTTCTATCCATACCGCGGGGTCTGTCGTACCATCATATGATTCAATGTTCACGGGTTTGAACCCTTCTGGGAATTCATGATCCATTACTTCATCAGTGAAGCAATGGGGGTGTGCGGCGCCTCTGTGCCGGGCTACATTGTATTCGGTCGGGCCGGATTTGTGGTATATCCAGCGTGATGGTCATCGTCACGCGTTGGGGTGCGTCCCCGTGATCCGTAGATCGATCTTGACTGTCCTGCTTTGTTTTTCAATTTGTCTCGCAGGTCATGCGTGGAGTCCCGGGCCTTCGTGTTTTTGCTTGTTTGGCGTCGGGGTGCGGGCTGGACTTCGGGCTGAAACGCCGCTTTGTCTCGGCCACGAGGTGGCCGGTCAGCCGCATCATGCGCTAGTAGTGTAGGCTTTGATGCCTCCTCCTCTATTTGAGGTAGCAACCTGCGCTTTGGGTAACTTTTGGTAGGGCGCTCGAGTCCGTATTCCTCGGCTGCCAGGACCTCAGCCCATCTATCAGTTAGCAGATCTTGATCAGCTTGAAGCTGCTGCTGCTTTTTCTTCAGGGTTTTTGCAGTGGCTATAAGCCAGTGTTTGAAGCGCTCCTGCTCGACGGGATCCTCAGGCACGGTGAATTCTTCGTCGCCGAGGCTTACTTCGTCTTCGAAGAGGGGCATGTAATTGTCATCCTTTGACTCTCCATATGTTACATGTTCCTTAGGGCTAGCTTGCCCATCCTCCCGCTCGGCCTGCTCGAAGCTTGGCCAGGCGGGATTGTTTTCGTCTTCGGCACCATCCGGATTGCTATCGTCTTTTGTGCCGGTATTGCTATTTTTGTTCTGGCGGGGCTTAGAGCGGCGCCTATGACGCCGGTGCTTAGATTGCTTCTCAGGGGGAATATCCTCCATTGCCTCATCGCCATCGCCTTCTTTGGGCGTGTCCATATATATCATAGATGTGGTTGCTGTCCAGCGCCCTGTGGGCGGTGGTTCTTGTTCTTCTCCTGCATCATCGTCCATACTGTCGATTTCTTCAAAGTTGAAGTCAAGCACGTCGGTTATATCATCGACAGTGGCTATTAAGTGGGTGGTGGGTGGGGAACGAATTTCTTCGTCGTACGCTTCCCACTCGAGCCGGACATAGTTCGGCCAAGTGTCCCTTGACAAAGAGAGAGACCTTAATGAATTTAGCACATCGCCCAAGGGCGAGTGCGAAAAGATATCCATGGAGGTAAACTCCATGATCGGTGCCCAATCAGATTCGATGGGCATGGACACACGCGGTTCGGAACCTATGGCCGGAGATGAGTCTGAGGGTCCGATGACACAGACCTCTTTGGAGGTGAAGACTGTGTTCGACTCTAGCATCGATGAGTGTGCGACCTCCATGGCAGGGTCCATCCACCCGTCCTCGGATGGCGCAATCTGCTCCAGATTAAGGGTCGAGGCATCCGCAGGTGCGATCTCCCGAACACCATCCGGCGGCAGATCTAAGTCATGCTCGTCATGACTGTTCGGCGCTCCTGACATGGGCTCGAGTCCGTCGAAGATCAAGTCTCCGCGGATGTTGGCAGTATAGTTCAAGCTTCCAAACCTGACCTGATGGCCAGGGGCATAGCCACCGACCTGCTCCAGATGGCCAAGCGAGTTGGCCCGCAATACGACGCCGCCGAATACGAATATCTGTCCGGGGAGGAAAACCTCACCCTGGACCGCATCGTTAAAGATGATTGAAGGAGCGATCGAGCCTTGTCGTGATAACACAGTGGAACTCTCAATGAAAGCACCAATGTCGATGTCAAAACCAGCGGATCTCGGGTAGGGGGTCTCGAACTGTGCGTCTAAGGCTAATGGTAACATGAGGCGGGGGACACGATGTTTACCCAGGTTCGGGCCCTCTCGATGGAGGTAATACCCTACTTCCTGCTTGATTGATCTTGATGATATGAGTATTACAAGAGTTGATCTACCACGAGATCGTAGAGGCTAAACCCTAGAAGCTAGCCTATGATTATGATTGTTCTTGTCCTACGGACTAAACCCTCTGGTTTATATAGACACCGGAGGGGGCTAGGGTTACACAGAGTCGGTTCAGAGAAGGAAATTTACATATCTGAATTGCCAAGCTTGCCTTCCATGCAAAGGAGAGTCCCACCCAGACACGGGACGAAGTTTTCAATCTTGTATCTTCATAGTCCAACAATCCGGCCAAAGTATATAGTCTGGCTGTCCGAGGACCCCTTAATCTAGGACTCCCTCACTTAGCTTTGGGTTCAATCTTGCGATGTCTTTTCCCAATGATAGCAGGGGCAGCAAGGCACGTATTGTATTGTTGCCATCGAGGATAAAAAGATGGGGTTTATATCATATTGCATGAGTTTATCCCTCTACATCATGTCATCTTTCTTAATGCATTACTCTGTTCTTTATGAACTTAATACTCTAGATGCATGCTGGATAGCGGTCGATGTGTGGAGTAATAGTAGTAGATGCAGGCAGGAGTCGGTCTACTTGTCACGGACGTGATGCCTATATACATGATCATGCCTAGATAATCTCATAATTATTCGCTTTTCTATCAATTGCTCGACAGTAATTTGTTCACCCACCGTAATACTTATGCTATCTTGAGAGAAGCCACTAGTGAAACCTATGGCCCCGGGTCTATCTCTTATTATATAAGCTTCCAATCTAGTTTTATTTGCATCTTTACTTTTCCAATCTACATCATTAAATACCAAAAGTATATTTATCTTATCATATTATCTCTATCAGATCTCACTTTCGCAAGTGGCCGTGAAGGGATTGACAACCCCTTTATTGTGTTGGTTGCGAGTTCTTGTTTGTTTGTGTAGGTGTGTGGGACTTTTGAGGAGCCTCCTACTGGATTGATACCTTGGTTCTCAAAAACTGAGGGAAATACTTACGCTACTATTGTTGCATCACCCTTTCCTCTTCAAGGAAAACCAACGCAAGCTCAAGACGTATCAAGAAGGATTTCTGGTGCCGTTGCCAAGGAGGTCTTCGCTCAAGTCAAGACATACCAAGTACCCATCACAAACCCATCACCCTCGCATTACATTATTTGCCATTTGCCTCTCATTTTCCTCTCCCCCACTTCACCTTTGCCGTTTTATTTGCCCTCTCTTTCCCAATCTCCTCTCTCTTTCGCTTGCCTTTTGTTTGCTTGTGTGTTGGATCACTTGTCGCGATGGCGCAAGACAATACCAAATTGTGTGACTTTTCCAATACCAATAATAATGATTTCCTTAGTACTCCGATTGCTCCTCTTAATGATGTTGAGTCTTGTGAAATCAATGCTGCTTTGCAGAATCTTGTTGTGAAAGATCAATTCTCCAGACTTCCTACTGAAGATGCCGCTACCCATCTAAACAACTTTGTTGATTTGTGTGAGATGCAAAAGAAGAAAGATACGGATAATGATATTGTTAAATTGAAGTTATTTCTGTTTTCACTTAGAGATCGTGCTAAAGTTTGGTTTTCGTCTTTGCCTAAGAATAGTATTGATTCATGGAATAAGTGCTAAGATGCTTTTATCTCTAAGTATATTCCTCCTGCTAAGATCATCTCTCTTAGGAACGATATTATGAATTTTAAACAATTTGATCATGAGCATGTTGCCCAATCTTGGGAAAGAATGAAATTAATGATTCGCAATTGCCCTACTCATGGTTTGAACTTATGGATGATTATACAAAAAAATTATGCCGGATTGAATTTTTCTTCTAGAAATCTTTTAGATTCGGCCGCGGGAGGCACTTTTATGGAAATCACCTTAGGAGAAGCTACTAAACTCCTTGATAACATTATGGCTAATTATTCTCAATGGCACACCGAAAGATCTACTAGTAAAAAAGTGCTTGCTATAGAAGAAATTAATGTTTTGAGTGGAAAGATGGATGAACTTATGAAATTGTTTGCTACTAAGAGTGCTCCTATTGATCCCAATGATATGCCTTTGTCTACTTTGATTGAGAATAATAATGAATCTATGGATGTGGATTTTGTTAGTAGGGATAATTTTGGTAACAATGCTTATAGAGGAAACTATAATCCTAGACCGTTCCCTAGTAATTCCTCTAATAATTATGGAAATTCCTACAATAATTCTTATGATAATTTTAATAAGATGCCCTCTGATTTTGAGAATAGTGTTAAAGAATTTATGATCTCTCAAAAGAAATTTAATGCCTTGCTTGAAGAAAAATTGCTTAAAGTTGATGATTTGGCTAGGAACCTTGATAGACTTTCGCTTGATGTTGATTCTTAGAAACTTAGATCTACTTCTCCTTAGCATGATATCAATGAGTCTCTCAAAGCAATGAGAATTTCCATGGATGAGGGCAAAGAAATAACCGCTAGATTGCGTGCTAAGAAAGATTGCTTCGTAAAAGCGTGTTCTTCTAGTTTCCATGAAAATAATGATGAAGATCTAAAAGTTATTGATGTGTCTTCTATTAAATCTTTGTTTTGCAATAGGAATCTTAATAATGATGGGACTGGAGATGAGTCAACTTTAGTTAAAAGGCATCCCAATGATTCAGAGTTTTTAGATCTTGATGCTAAATTTGGTAAAAGTGGGATTGGAGAGGTCAAGACTTTAAATAGCATTGAACCATGGTTTTGGGTAGCGGTAAATTCGGTTACTACCCGGTAACCGCGTTTCCCGCTCCCCCACGAGAATCATGTATACCGGGCAAAAAATCCCGAACTTTTTGAATTGTTTTAATTTAAACTCCTATCGCCTAGTTAAATAAGGTATATCTCTTCCCAAAACACAAGTATACTCTTGTCATAGTGTAAGGATCTTTAACCAGCAGCTGCAGGTCATGTGTTCGAGTACAGCCAGCAGCACTTTTTCTTTTTTGAATTTTGAAGTTGTAATTTATAAAAAAATATGAGTCTGGGAGGGTCGAACTCGCGACTTGCATGTGCGCATCATCAGAGCAGACCTCTTACCGTTGTGCTAGTGCTAGTGTAGACAACATTTTGTGCTCAAGGCTTATGTATTCTTGTCTTAAAAATTTTGAATTCAAATTTTGATTTTACATTTCGCTTGCATTTTTTTGGAATTTCGTGGTTATCGTGGTAATCGAGTTTACCACCCCCTCGAGAAAAATGTTCCATTCGGAATCCAAAACCTTGCATTGAACCCACTATCTTGGATTTCAAGGAATTTAATTACGATAATTGTTCTTTAGTAGATTGTATTTCCTTGTTGCAATCCGTGTTGAATTCTCCTCATGCTTATAGTCAAAATAAAGCTTTTACCAAACATATTGTTGATGCCTTGATGCAATCTTATGATGAAAAACTTAATTTGGAAGTTTTTATACCTAGAAAACTTTATGATGAGTGGGAACCTACTACAAAAATTAAAATTAAAGATCATGAGTGCTATGCTTTATGTGATTTGGGTGCTAGTGTTTCTGCAATTCCGAAAACTTTATGTGATATTCTAGGTTTCCATGATCTTGATGATTGCTCTTTAAATTTGCACCTTGCGGATTCCACCATTAAAAAGCCTATTGGAAGAATCAATGATGTTCTTAATATTGCAAATAGGAACTATATGCCCGTAGATTTTATCGTTCTTGATATAGATTGCAATCTTTCTTGTCCTATTATTCTTGGTAGACCTTTCCTTAGAACGATCGGTGCGATTATTGATATGAAGGAAGGGAATATTAGATTCCAATTTCCATTAAGGAAAGGCATGGAACACTTTCCAAGAAAGAAAGTTAAATTACCTTATGAATCTATCATGCGAGCTACTTATGAATTGAGTGCCAAAGATGGCACTACTTAGATCTATCCTCACTTTTATGCCTAGCTAGGGGCGTTAAACTATAGCGCTAGTTGGGAGGCAACCCAATTTTATTTTTGTTTTTTGTTTTTGCTTTTGTTTGGTTATAAAATTTTATTATACCTTCTGTTTAGATGTGTTTTCATGTTTTAATTAGTGTTTGTGCCAAGTAGAACCTATAGGATAACCTATGGTAATAGTTAATTTGATTCTGCTGAAAAACAGAAACTTTGCGCGCACGAAAATAATTTTTGTAATTCACGGAAACGTGCTTTTGCGTTGATTATTTTTGCTGTAGATAAATAGTGAAATTTCCCAGGACTTCCTATTTTGGTAGGAATTTTAGAGTTCCATAAGTATTCGAGAGTTACAGATTGCTACAGTCTGTTCTGTTTTTGACAGATTCTGTTTTTCGTGTGTTGTTTGCTTATTTTGATGCATCTATGGCTAGTATTAAGTGGTATGATCCATAGAGAAGTTGGAATACAGTAGGCTTAACACCAATATAAATAAAGAATGATTTCATTACAGTACCTTATGTGGTGGTTTTTCTTTCTTGCACTAACGGAGCTTATGAGATTTCCTGTTGAGTTTTGTGTTGTGAAGTTTTCAAGTTTTGGGTAAAGATTTCATGGACTATGGAATAAGGAGTGGCAAGATCCTAAGCTTGGGGATGCCCATGGCACCCCAAGATATTTAAGGATAACCAAAAGCCTAAGCTTGGGTATGCCCCGGAAGGCATGCCCTCTTTCGTCTTCGTTCATCGGTAACTTTACTTGGAACTATATTTTTATTCGCCACATGATATGTGTTTTGCTTGGAGCGTCTTGTATGATATTAGTCTTTGCTTTTTAGTTTTCCACAATAATCCTTGCTGTACAAAACTTTTGGGAGAAGCCCACTTGATTAGAATTTATTAGAATACGCTATGTGCTTCACTTATATCTTTTGAACTAGATAGTTTTGCTCTATGTGCTTCACTTATATTTTCTAGAGCACAGCGGTGGCTTAATTTTGAAAAAATTGTTGATCTCTCATGCTTCACTTATATTATTTTGAGAGTATTTTAGAACAGCATGGTATTTTCTATGGTTATAAATTTGGTCCTAGAATGATGAGTATCAAAGTTGGGTATAATAAAAACTATCATAGAAAGTGCATTAAACACTAGGATCAATTTGATGCTTGATAATTGTTTTGAGATATAAAGGTAGTAATGTTAGAGCCATGCTAGTTGGGTGATTATGAAATTGAGAAATACTTGTGTTGAAGTTGGCAAGTCCCGTAGCATGCACGTATGGTAAAAGGTGTGTGACAAATTTGTTGCATGGGGTGCTCTTTTAATTTTCTTCCTTATGAGTGGAGGTCGGGATCGCGCGATGGTTAACTCCTACCAACCCTTCCCCTAGGATCATGCATAGTAGTACTTTGGTTCGAGGGTGAGTAGACTTTTGCAATAACTATATGAGTTCTTTATGACTAATGTGAGTCCATGGACATACGCACACTCACCCTTCCACTTTGCTAGCCTCTATTATGCCGCACAACCTTCGCCGGTATCATGCACCCATTATTTACCTTCCTCAAAACAGCTACCGTACCTACCTATTATGGCATTTCCATAGCCATTCCGAGATATATTGCCATGCAACTCTCCGCCGTTCCGTTTATTATGACACATTCCATCATTTTCATATTGCTCGTTGCATGATCATGTAGTTGACATCGTATTTGTGGCAAGGCCACCTTCATAATTTTTCATACATGTCACTCTTGATTGATTGCATATCCCGGTACACCGCCGGAGGCATTCATATAGAGTCATATTTTGTTCTAAGTATTGAGTTGTAATTCTTGAGTTGTAAATCAGTGATGATCTTCATTATTAGAGCATTGTCCCAAGTGAGGAAAGGATGATGAAGACTATGATTCCCCCACAAGCCGGAATGAGACTTCGGACTTTTAGAAAATAATAATAATAAGAGGCCAAAGAGCCCACCAATAAAAAAGAGGCCAAAGAGCCTATCAAATAAAAAAATGAGAGAGAAGAGAGAAGGGACAATGCTACTATCTATTTTCCACACTTGTGCTTCAAAATTGCACCATGATCTTCATGATAGAGAGTCTCCTACGTTGTCACTTTCATATACTAGTGGGAATTTTTTATTATAGAACTTGGCTTGCATATTCCAATTATGGGCTTCCTCAAAATGCCCTAGGTCTTCGTGAGCAAGCAAGTTGGATGCACACCCTCTTAGTTTCTTTTGTTGAGCTTTCATATATTTATAGCTCTAGTGCATCCGTTGCATGGTAATCCCTACTCACTCACATTGATATCTATTAACGGGAATCTCCATAGCTCGTTGATACACCTAGTTGATGTGAGACTATCTCCTCCATTTTTGTCTTTACAACCACCCTATACCACATATAGTGCTATGTCCATGGCTTGCGCTCATGTATTGCGTAAGAGTTGAAAAAACTGAAGCACGTCAAGAAGTATGAACCAATTGCCTGGCTGAAACCGGGGGTTATGCATGATGGGAGTATTTTGTGTAATGAAAATGAAGCATGGCCTAACTATATGATTTTTTAGGGATGAGCTTTCTTTGGCTATGCTATTTTGATAAGACATGATTATTTGTTAGTATGCTTCAAGTATTACTATTTTTATGTTTTATAAGCTTTTATCTTGAATCATTTGGATATGAACAATCATGCCACAATAAAGAAAATTACATTGAGAAATATGCTAGGTAGCATTCCACATCAAAAACTCTGTTTTTATCATTTACCTACTCGAGGATGAGCAGGAATTAAGCTTGGGGATGCTTGATACGTCTCCAACATATCTATAATTTTTGATTGTTCCATGCTATTATATTACCCGTTTTGGATGTTTATGGGCTTTACTTTACACTTTTATATCATTTTTGCGACTAACCTACTAACCGGAGGCCCAACCCGAATTGCTGTTTTTTTGCCTATTTCAGTGTTTCGAAGAAAAGGAATATCAAACGGAGTCCAAACGGAATGAAACCTTTGGGAGCGATCTTTTTGGAAAAAACATGATCCAGAGGACTTGGAGTGGAAGTCAAGAAACAAGTGAGGCGTCCACGAGGGTGCCCGGCGCCCCCTACAGGTGGGCGTGCCCCCCACCCTCGTGGGCCCCTCGAGCGTCCACCGACCTACTTCTTCCTCCTATATATACCCATGTACCCTGAAAACATCAGAAGCGACCACGAAAACCTAATTCCATCGCCGTAACCTTCTATATCCGCGAGATCCCATCTTGGAGCCTTCGTCGGTGCTCCGCCGGAGGGGGAATTGATCATGGAGGGCCTCTACATCATCTCCAAGGCCTCTCCAATGAGTTGTGAGTAGTTTACCACAGACCTTCGGGTCCATAGTTATTAGCTAGATGGCTTCTTCTCTCTCTTTGAATCTCAATACAAAGTTCTCCTCGATCTTCTTGGAGATCTATTTGATGTAACTCTTTTTGCGGTGTGTTTGTCAAGATCCGATGAATTGTGGGTTTATGATCAAGTTTATCTATGAGAAATATTTGAATCTCCTCTGAATTCTTTTATGTGTGATTAAGTTATCTTTGCAAGTCTCTTCGATTTATCAGTTTGGTTTGCCCTACTAGATTGATCTTTCTTGCAATGGGAGAAGTGCTTAGCTTTGGGTTCAATCTTGCGGTATCCTTTCCCAGTGACAGCAGGGGCAGCAAGGCACGTTTTGTAGTGTTGCCATCGAGGATAAAAAGATGGAGTTTATATCATATTGCATGAGTATATCCCTCTACATCATGTCATCTTTCTTAATGCATTACTCTGTTCTTTATGAACTTAATACTCTAGATGCATGCTGGATAGCGGTCGATGTGTGGAGTAATAGTAGTAGATGTAGGCAGTAGTCGGTCTACTTGTCACGGACGTGATGCCTATATACATGATCATGCCTAGACAATCTCATAATTATTCGCTTTTCTATCAATTGCTCGACAGTAATTTGTTCACCCACCGTAATACTTATGCTATCTTGAGAGAAGCCACTAGTGAAACCTATGGCCCCCAGGTCTATCTCTTATCATATAAGCTTCCAATCTACTTTTATTTGCATCTTTACTTTTCCAATCTATATCATAAAATACCAAAAGTATATTTATCTTATCATATTATCTCTATCACATCTCACTTTCGCAAGTGGCCGTGAAGGGATTGACAACCCTTTATTGCATCGGTTGTGAGTTCTTGTTTGTTTGTGTAGGTGTGTGGGACTTTTGAGGAGCCTCCTACTAGATTGATACCTTGGTTCTCAAAAACTGAGGGAAATACTTACACTACTATTGCTGCATCACCCTTTCCTCTTCAAGGAAAACCAATGCAAGCTCAAGATGTAGCAAGTGTCGGTGACATTAGAGTTGGTTGATGTGTATCATATGGTGTTATTTTAGTACGAACTCTTGGGATGTTTGTGAAACTTATAGGGATAGCTCGATAGATCGATCGGAAAGGATAACTTTGAGGTGGTTTCATACCCTACAAACATTTTCTTCTTATGTTCTCCACTGGATAAGAACTTTGGAGTGATTCTTCGTCGTCCGTTGAGGGATGGTTATATGATCCAATTATATTAGCATTGTTGAGAGATTGCACTAGAGAAAATATGAACCCTAGGCCTTGTTTTTTATTGTTACTTGCTACCTTGCTGTTTTTTATTGTTCCTGTTACAAAAATCAATATATACTATCATTATTATACTCGTATCATCATCTCTTCGCCGAACTAGTGCACCTATACAATTTACCATTGTATTTGTTGTGTTGGACACAAGAGACTTTTTATTATTTGGTTCCAGGGTTGTTTGAGAGAGACCATCTTCATCCTACGCCTCCCACGGATTTATAAACCTTAGGCCATCCACTTGAGGGAAAATTACTACTCTCCTACAAAACTCTGCGCTTGGAGGCCCAACACGTGTCTACAAGAATAAAGTTGCATGACAACCTAAGAACGTATGGCATCTCCCACCTCTCCTCTCCTCTCCCTCTCCTCCCCCACCTTCTCCACCAAAAATCATGGCGCTTTCTAGATTGATTCAAGATGGAAGGACTCCTGCATTGGGATTTTGCTCCTGGCTTAGCCCTTGCAGATCAGGTGAGAAGAAAGTTTGGTTCTACGGTGCATTTCTCCCCTTCTCAAGACTCCAAGGAGTTCTTCCTTGTAGTCACGTTCTCTTCGGCTTCCTTCCCACTCAATGAAGAATCCGCGGGTATTGCACTCCAATGTTGCATTGGAGGGTTTAGGGTTGGCCTCAAAGTGCTTCAGATTAATCCTCGAGCCTTTCGTTTCTCGGTTGCCAATAATAAGGTGGGACATTTTATTTATGGGCTTAAGGATCGTATTTGGCCGGATTTCATTTGCCACTTTCATCTGTTCAATGGCCGTTTCAATCATGTGCCCTCGAATAATTTGAGCTAGCACGCGGATGAAGAGTTACCAGAGATCACTGCTCGACATCCCATGGCTATTAAATCGAAGTTGGGGTTTTACGTTCTGATTCTTTGTATCAAGATTCATCCATGAAGGAGCTAAGTAAGTTTTCCCTCAAACCCATTGATCATATGGTTTTCTCCAACATGCATGCTCTGGAGGCGTCGTCATCCTCAGGCCCAAAGAACAGTCAGGGAATTCAAATTCAATTTGGGTCATTTCCAGCAGTGGATCATTTGCCAACGGTAATTGAGGAGTCATCGACGGTCTCATTACTTGAGAAATATCATCGTCAAGCGCAATCTGAGGGCACTAATGACATTGAGTATCTTCGTTTGGGCAGTTTTAATTGTCCCATTAATGTGTCTTATCCTAGCCCGCCACAATGCTTTCTTACCTCGGCTTTGAAATATGCCCCAGCCCATACTATCTGGCCACCTTGCCTGTCGGCCCAATACAAATTGGATTGGGCCCAGGCCGGATATTCTGAAGATGAGATCGATCTGATTACTACTAATTGGGCAGTTTTGTGTGCTCGTTGCCTTCAATGGGGGCACCGGAAGATTGATTGCCCTGCTAGACTGATTTGCATTAATTGCTCCACGCCTGATCACAAGGCAAGCAAATGCCTGGCCCGGATTCCTCTATAGTAGCTTGGACCAAAATTGGTAATGAATCCACCCAGTATCAATCAGTCTAGTCTCCCCTTGGCCTCTGCTCTCATAAAAAATAAACCCAAGACTAAATCGGCCGTTCGATGTGATGCTTGCGGCCATTATGGACATGCGGTGCAATCCTGTAGAAGGAAGCGTTGGCTGGAGCATTGGAAATGGATCCCTAAAAATCCTCATATTACCAAAACAGCCTCACACGCTTCCGCTTCTACTCGGTTTCCTCAATCGTCACCGCCCCGTGCCTGCCATTCGCCACCCCTGTCACACCCGTCACCTCAACCTCTCTCTCTCTCTCCGCACCACCATCATGGCGAACTACACCCTCAACCCGGTGCCGTTCCTGCCGCCGGGCTTCGCCGTCGAGCCGGGGCCGACCGATCGAGTCGTCCGGAGTGGGATGGTGGTCGGCCCTATTCCACCGCTCAACCACGACTACTTGGCAATCGCAGAGACAAGCGCCTATGTGCCTCTGCATCGCCTGGCTGCGGTTCGTCAAGCTGTTCATGGTCTGCTCCAAGAAGCCCAACTGTTCACCACTGAAGTAAGTGACCACCCTTTTGGGATTGGAATCTTTGGATTTGCCGATTCCTTCATCCGTGATACCGCCGTTGCAACACCATTAGAGCTTGAGGATGAAGATCTGCTTGTCACCTTTGTCCCCCACAATGAAGCACTCAATCGTCGCTCCACCACTTTTGGACCAGAGATCTGGTTGATGTTTTTTGGCTTTCCTTATGACTACCAGACTGACTATTACATCAATAAATCTTTGGGTGGTTTCGGTTCGCTTGTTTCTTGGTACAGTCCTCGCCAGGACCGTCGTTTCATGCTCATTAAGCCGAGAGTTCTGAACCTGCGATTGGTGCCAAAGAGTTTTGTGGTTTGGCAGCTTGGTGGCGCAAGGGATTGTTGGACTGTCCAGATCACCATTCTCAGGAGCAATGACTGGAACAGGCTACTTCCAGAAGTTCTACCCGCCGGAGAAGAACCACCGCCACCTGATGGAAATCCTCATCCTCAGTTTGGCCCTGGTCTGATAGCCGAGCAACTGTATCAGCAACAGGTCCACAATTGGCTCATGCAGAATGCGGCACCCCCCAATGGTGTGCTCGATGGTCCTGCGGCTCAACCTAACCATGATCATGTTGGCTGGGGAGAATGGCCTGCTCCGCCAGCCCCACCTCTGCCACAATTGCCACCGTTTCTCATGAACTTTCAGGCCTGGCTCGCAGCTCAGGGTTTACAGGTGCAAGATGGCATTGTCCTAGAGAACAATGTCTCTGACAATGCTCTTCAGGCTTGGCATGACTCGCTCACGAGCTCTGAAGATTCTGAGTCCACCCATTCTGCTGATTTGCTCCTGCTCGCTGGATTTGATGCACCGAAGGTTCAGAGTCACAATGAGGTGCTTACTGTATCTATTGATGTTCATCCTCAGGGTCTGCGCTTTGGTCTGTCTGTGCAGGGTGATGTGCTCATGGCTCTCCTGTTAGCCAACCCTATCCCTCGTCAACAGCTGAATGCGGCTCTCTTCTCGGTGCTGCGCCCGCTTGTAGCTTCATTTGGCCCCTGGTGCTCGGGCCTTGGCTTTCGTCAAGATTCAGTCCAAGTGGCGGTGCATGTGTCTCTTTCATGTGAAGACATTCAGTTCTCTCCGGTCCAGACGGTGATCTCTCCTGGTCAAGTTAGTCTGTCTGCTCCGCCTGCTCCCCTGCTCCTCACCATGGAGCAGTCTGAACCCATGATCACCAACACTGATGAGATACACTCGATGGGTGAGATCCCACAACCTGCTCAGTTTGTTGCTGATGCTCCGGAGCCACTGATGCCACCTCTGTCACTGCCTGAGGAAGGATCATCAAGCTCCCTGCCCCATACTGCACAAGCCCTGAAATAGAGGAAAGGTAAGATGTTAGCCCCAATTGACACTGCAACTCTGCGCAGAAGCACAAGAAACAACAAGTACGATGGCTTCTGGGTCCCTCACGCCTCTGACTCTCATTAGCCCAAGTCCAGAGTCAAGCCTCGTGTCATCCCCTCTGCTCTGGAGGCTACTGAAGATACTCCTGTGGATTCCACTGCTGTTGATGCCCCGGAGTCGATGATGCTGATTCGATCCACCTCCAACACCCATCCCCACCATGCAGGCCGTTGGCTCCAACCTTTGCGCGGTGCCCGCTGAAGAGCTCACTATCTCGGCCCTGTCCAAGGAATATGTGGGTTTCTTATTTATCTTCTGCAGTTATCTGAACTTTTCGTACCTCGATGCTTTTGTGCAACTGGAATGTACTCTGCTGGAATGTGTGTGGTCTTAATGCACCTGAGAAACATTTAGCACTTAGTAATGCGATCCAGGCTAGTGGTTGTGCGGTGATTTTCCTACAAGAATCTAAGATGCCTTCTTTTGACGCTGCCACTCTCAAATCTATATGCCCGCGATGTTTTGATCAATTTGGGTATATTCCCTCACACGGCGCTTCGGGTGGCATTATTACGATCTGGAACAGTAGTGTTTTCACGGGCATGGTTTTCGTGTCTGAGCAATTTGCGTTAGGAGTTGAGTTTACCTCCACGCAATCTAATCACCGTTGGAAACTTGACAATGTGTACGGCCCCTGTCAAGGTGATCTTCGTACGTCTTTCACTAGGTGGTTATTTGATCTGGATATCCCTGCTGCTGAAGACTGGCTTATTCTTGGCGACTTTAATTACAACCGCAACAAACCTGGTGGGAATGTCCAGGATATGTTCACATTTAATGACTTTATTCATGAACAAAACCTCACTGAATTACTCATTAAGGGCAGAGCTTATACCTGGTCCAATATGCAGCAACAACCGCTCCTGGAACAACTCGATTGGTTTTTTACCACACTAAACTAGACCATATCGTTCCCTAACACTTTGGTGAATCCTTTGGGGAAGCCAGTCTCCGACCATACTCCTTGCTCTGTGGTCATCCAAACAACTATTCCAAGAAGTAAGCTCTTTAGGTTTGAAACATACTGGGTTGCCCACCCAGGGTTTACGGAGGTTGTGGCACAAGTTTGGAATAAACCCATCAAATACAATAGACAGTCCAACGCGGCTGCCAGGATTGGACAAAAGCTCAAGGCTGTGCAATACGCTCTCAAGAATTGGAGTATGAAGATTTCCCGCTTAAACATTGCTATTGAAAATACTAATAAAACGCTTCTGGAGCTAGATAATATTGAAGATCGCAGGCCACTTACCACTCCTGAGCAAAACTTTCGCAATATACTCAAAAAACATCTCTTGAGGCTTCTCCAACATCAGAAAGATTATTGGAAAAAACGATGCACCATTAGATGGATCCAATTCGGGGATGAGAATTCAAATTTTTTTCAAACTGTGGCTACTGAACGTTGCAGAAGGAATTACATCAGCTCTCTGAAAACTGTTGATGGCAGTGTTGTTGAGGATCATGTAGGTAAGGAATCTGTCCTCTTTGAGGCTTCCAAGGCTCGGACGGGACAAGCTAACCCCTCACCTATGAAGTTCAACCTAGATAATCTTCTCAAGGAAGAGGTGTTGTTTGCCACTCTTGTGGCTCCATTTACAAATAAAGAGATTGATGATGTGGTTGCGGCAATGCCGCCTGATCGGGCCCCTGGCCCCGATGGTTTCAATGGCGCCTTTTTGAAAGCTTGCTGGCCTATCCTAAAAGAAGACTTCTATCTCCTCTGCCAGGAATTTCATCAGGGTGGTCACAGTCTGGAAAGTATCAATGAGGGTTATATCACGTTGATTCCAAAAAATAAGTGCCTAACAACGTGAATGACTACAGGCCCATCACCCTTCTCAACTGTTGTCTAAAGCTAATCACTAAAATCCTGGCTGATCGCCTGCAACACATTATTCTTCAGTTGGTACACAAAAATCAGTACGGCTTTCTTCGGGGCAGGTCCATCCATGATTGCCTAGCTTGGGCCTTCGAATACATACATTAGTGTCAAGCCTCCAAGAAAGAAATCATTCTCCTCAAACTGGACTTTGCCAGGGCATTCGATACCATTGAGCATTCGGCTATGCTCCTCGTCATGAAGAAAATGGGTTTTCCACCTGCATGGCTAGGTTGGATGCACAATATCTTCTCTTCCGGCAAGTCCTTAGTGCTTCTCAACGGTGTTCCTGGTCGGCAATTTCACTGCAAGTGCGGGGTCCGCCAAGGTGATCCTATGTCCCCCCTCATTTTTGTAATTGCGTCCGACCTCCTTCAAACTGCCATCAATGATGTGCTTGCACAAGGCTTGATCAGTCACCCGATCCCTCCTAAAGGTGAAGCTAAGTACCCTGTCATCCAATATGCCGATGAAACTATCGTTGTATTGCCTGCATGTCTTCTCCAAGCGGCCAAGTTGAAACAAATCCTTGAAGACTACGCCATGTCTATCGGGCTCAAAATCAACTTTCACAAATCCACGATCGTCCCTATCAACACCCCTGCCAACAAATGCAATGCCCTGGCAAATCTATTTGGTTGCACCCAAGCATCTATGCCATTCACTTACCTTGGACTGCCCCTAGGGACCACACGTCCAACGGTCTTGGATTTGACGCCGTTTGTGTGCAAACCAGAAAGAAAAATCACGGCTGCCATGTCTCTCATGTCTCATGCTGGCAGGTTGGCGTTGATCAATTCACTCATTAACTCTCTGGCCATATATCCGATGGGCACTTTGAGACTACCACAGAGAATTATTGCCCAGCTGGACAAAATTCGTAGGCATTGCCTCTGGTTAAAAAAGATAGCCGATGGTGATAAATACAAGTCTCTTGCTGCTTGGCCCATGGTATGCCGTCCCAAATCTAGCGGTGGCCTCGGTATTCTTGACTTGAGGATTCAAAATGATGGCCTGCTTCTGAAATTCCTCCATAAATTCTTTAATAAACTGGACATTCCTTGGGTGCAGTTGATTTGGGATACGTACTACTTGGACTCAATCCCGCATGCAGCTGAGATATGTGGCTCCTTTTGGTGGCGAGATCTCGTTCACCTCATGCCAATATACCGTGGTATCTCCCATGTTCAAGTCAACAATGGTAAATCTGCATTGTTTTGGAAAGACAGTTGGAATAAGGATGTTTATGCTGACAAGTATCCTAGGGCATTCTCGTACGTCCATCATGAAGATCTTTCGGTCCAGGATTTTCTGACGACAGCCACCCTGCATGAAACCTTTCAGCTCCCCCTGTCCGTACAAGCCCATGATGAGCTGAAGCTTCTGCAGCTTGACATTGCGGAAATTTCACTTGATGAATGATAGGATGTTTGGGCCTACTGCTGGGGGGCCACTGTTTTCAAAACTGTCGCATATTACAAATTTTTCTTTCGGGACATGGTGGCTCATGTGGCGTACAAGTGGCTTTGGCGGACCAAATGCACCCCGAAGATCAAAGTCTTCGGTTGGTTTTTTCTCTCTGATCGCCTCAACAGACGCAACATGCTGAAATGCCAACATTATAACATTGGGACCAACCTTGATTACCTGCTGTGTGGTCGTCACGTTGAAGAAATGGTGGAGCACCTTTTCTTCCACTGCACCTTTAGCAACGTTTGTTGGCAACGCCTGAACATCGTGTGGGGGACGATTGGCAACCGACTGGATCTTATTGAACAAATGAAGACTCAGCACCCGTGCAAGATGCTCATGGAAATCTTTCTGATTGCTGCTTGGAGTCTCTGGAAAGAGCGTAACAACAATTATTTCAGGCGTGTGGTGCCTTCCGTTGACTCATGGTGGACTAGGTTCAAGATTGACTTTGGTAACCTTCTTTATAGATTGCCAGAACACAAGAGACATGTTGCCTCTCCCATTTTGCAAACTCTAAACCAAGGCTCTCATTAACCTTGAGGCTTGTAGCTTAGTAGTGTCTAACTCCCCCACTTTGTAATTATCACCATGTAACCAAGTTTATTTTATACTTAATATACATGCAGTAGGAGCCTTTCCTACTGTCCCAACCCTCAAGAAAAACAATAAAGTTGCATAGTAGACAACAATATGCGTGTGTTCATGATCTATAATCCAATGGTGTGGTGAAGCTGGCCGCTCCTGCACAATGCCATTTCCTGCCGTCTTAACTATGAACAATGCCTATTATGTTAATGTTATTTTAAATTGTGTCTCTTTATTCCTGACTAAGAAATGATATGAATTGACAACACTGATGCTTATACATGCAAAACCTGTTATCTACCTACTTGTTTCTCTTTTAGGATGACATCACTGATGCTAGGAAGAACTGCCACAATGATAGTGAGACAAACCTATTGCTTATCCCTCCGACATATATTCCAGAGAAGAAGGCAACACATCTTGAGGATAGCGATACAACCCCGAAGTCATGTCTTGATGTAGTGTCGAACTTACTCACTAATACCAGTGACACAAGCTCGATGAAGTTGCCGCCTGAATCTGTTCGACTTCTTCAGTCTAAAATTCATGCAGAAAGACATGTTTCCACTCAAATCCGACTGGAACTCCAATATTTATGCAAGATTAACCATAAGTACAGGACATTTATTGATGCTATGCATCTTTAGTTGGTGGATATAAGCATCAAACAAGCGCAACCTCTTCAGGTTGCTAAGCTGCTTGCGCTGCAGCTCCTGGGCAGGGCTAAACTTTCTTGAATTGTGTTGAAGTGTTGTCGGCTGTTAGGACCCCGACTCAATGCCACACCAATCTAGCATGTAACACCTCATATCACTTGGCAGCCTCACGCACGGTATCCCCACGGGTGTCGCCTTACCAGGCCCGGGACCGTTTGCGCCTTTTGGCACACGTATATGATAGTGTTGCTAGCATCCATATGACAAGGAGCCCGGGCTGACATGGCTAGTCGTGAACCCAAAGTGGCACTAACTTACAGGGACAGGCATACATGACCTAGCAACGAACATCTGGTCATCAGCGAGTGAATCCGGGCTGTAGCAGCTGGGCTAGCAGGACTTCGGAGAATCCGGGCTATAGCAGGCTAACAGGACTCCGGTAGACACCACGTGACATTTCCCCGAAGGGACAGACATAGGTGAGGGAGTCCTGGATTAGGGGGTCCTCGGACAGCCGTACTATGTACTTGTGTCGAACTGTTGGACTATGAAGATACAAGATTGAAGACTTCGTCCCGTGTCCGGGTGGGACTCTCCTTTGCGTGGAAGGCAAGCTTGGCTATTTGGATATGTAGATCTCCTTCTCTGTAACCGACTCTATGTAACCCTATCCCCCTCCAGTGTCTATATAAATCGGAGGGTCTAGTCCGTAGTACAAGAACAATCATAATCATAGGCTAGCTTCTAGGGTTTAGCCTCTACGATCTCGTGGTAGATCAACTCTTGTAATACTCATATCATCAAGATCAATCAAGAAGGAAGTAGGGTATTACCTCCATAGAGAGGGCCCGAACTTGGGTAAAATTGTGTCCCCCACCTCCTGTTACCATTAGCCTTAGACGCACAGTTCGGGACCCCCTACCCGAGATCCGCCGGTTTTGACACCGACATTGGTGCTTTCATTGAGAGTTCCACTCTGTCGTCACCATAAGGCTTGATGGCTCCTTCCATCATCTACAACGATGCGATCCAGAGTGAGGTTTTCCTCCCCGGACAGATCTTCGTATTTGGCGGCTTCGCACTGCGGCCAATTCGCTTGGTCATCTCGAGAAGATCGTAGCTACACCCCTGGTCATCAGGTCAGGTATGGAAGCCTGAACTACACCGCCGACATCCGCGGAGACTTGATCTTTGATGGATTCGAGCCCATCACAGGTGCGCTGAACAGTCACGATGAGCATGATTTAGATCTGCCATCAGACGATATTCGGGAGATTGCACCTGCAGCTGCCCCGGCTCTCAATCCGGAGCAGATCGTGCCATCCGAAGACGGGTGGGTGGACCCCGCCATGGAGGCCGCACACTCAGCGGCGATAGAGTCGAACACAGACTTCGCCTCCAATGAGGTCTGCGTCGTCGAGCCCCCGGACTCGTCTCCGACCGCAGGCTGCGAACCGCGTACATCCGTGCCCATCCAATCTGATTGGGCACCGATCATGGAGTTTACGTCCGTGGATATCTTTCAGCACTCGCCCCTTGTCAACGTGCTAAATTCATTAAAATCCCTCTCCCTGTCAGGAGGCTCTTGGCCAAACTATGTCCGGCTTGAGTGGGAAGCGGACGAAGAAGAAATTCGTTCCCCACCCACCACCCACTTAATAGCCACTGTCGACGACTTAACCGACATGCTTTGATTTCGCCTCCGAAGACATCAACGGTATGGATGACGATGCTGGAGAAGAATAGGAACCAACGCCCACAGGGTGCTGGACAGCCACCACATCATATGATATATATATATGGTGGACACACCCAAAGAAAGCAATGGCGACAAGGCAACGGAGGATAACCCCCTGGAGAAGCAATCTAAGCGCCGGCGTCCGCGGCGCTGCTCCAAGCCCCGCCATAGAAAAAGTAGTGATACCGGCACAAGAGACAATAGCACTCCAGACAATGCTGAAGACGAAAACAATCCCGCCCAGCCAAGCTTCGAGCATGCCGAGCGGGAGGATGGGCAAGCTAGCCCTGATGAACAGGCAATGGATGGAGACTTGGAGGATGACAATTACATGCCCCTCTCCGAAGACGAGGTGAGCCTCGGCGACAACGAATTCATCGTGCCTGAGGATCCCGTCGAGCAGGAGCGCTTCAAGCGCCGGCTTATAGCCACTGCAAAAAGCCTGAAGAAAAAGCAGTAGCAACTTCAAGCTGATCAAGATCACTAACGGATAGATGGACTGATATCCTAACAGCAAAGGAATACGGACTCGAGCACCCAACAAAAAGCTACCCAAAGCGCAAGTTGTTACCTCAATTCAAGGAGGAGGCATTAGAGCCTACACTACCAGCGCAGGATGCGGCTGACCGGCCGCCTCGTGGCCGAGACAAAGCGACATATCAACCCGAACACCAGCCCGCATCCCGTCACCAATCTAATAAAAACACGAAGGCCCGGGGCTACACCCAGGACCTGCAAGACGTGTTGGAAAACAAAGCAGGACAGTGAAGATCAATCTACGGATCACGGGGGCGCGCCCCAACGCGTGACGATGATCACCATGCCGGATATACTAAATACAAATCCGGCCGGGCCGAATACAACCGACCAGACTCATTTGAATTGTGTCGTGATGTAGTCCGGCATAGAGGTGCCGCACACCCCATATGCTTCGCTGATGAAGTAATGGATCATGAGTTCCTAGAAGGGTTTAAACCCATGAACATCGAATCATATGATGGGACAACAGACCCCGCGGTATGGATTGAATATTTCCTTCTCCACATTAACATGGCCCATGGCGATGATCTACATGCCATCAAGTACCTCCCACTCAAACTCAAGGGACCGGCTCGGCATTGGCTGAATAGCCTGCCGGCAAACTCCATTGGCAGTTGGGAGAAGCTGGAAGACGCATTCCTTGATAACTCCCAGGCACTTATGTGCGACCATCGGATGCTGATGACTTAAGTCACATAACCCAACAGCCCGGAGAGTCAGTCAGGAAATTCTGGATTCAGTTCCTAACTAAAAAGAACCAAATTGTCGACTGTCCAGATGCCGAAGCCCTAGCAGCCTTTAAGCATAACATCCGTGATGAGTGGCTTGCCCGACACCTCAGCCAAGAGAAGCCGAAGTCCATGGCAGCCCTCACGACACTCATGACCTGCTTTTGTGCGGGCGAAGATAGCTGGCAGGCTCGCAGCAACAGCACATCAAGAAATCCTGGCACCTCAAATGCCAGAGACAGCAACGGCAAGCCCCAACGCAACAGACATAAGCGTCGCAATAATGGTGATAATGCCGAAGACGAGGCCGTCAATGCCGGATTCAGTGGCTCTAAGTCCGGTCAGCGAAAAAAGGCATTCAAAAGAAACAATCCGGGCCTCTCTAGTCTGGAACGCATACTCGATTGTTCATGTCAAATTCACGGTACCCCCGATAAACCAACCAACCACAAATGTTGGGTGTTCAAATAGGCCCCCAAGTTGAAAGACGAAAACAAGGAAAAGGGGCCGCATAGTGATGACGATGAGGAGCCCCGGCTGCCGAACACAGGGGGACAGAAGAAATTTCCTCCACAAGTAAAAACGGTAAATATGATATACGCAACCCATATTCCCAAGCGGGAACGGAAGCGTGCACTAAGGGACGTCTATGCGATGGAGCCAGTCGCCCCAAAGTTCAACCCATGGTATTCTTGCCTGATCACCTTCAATCGTAGGGACCATCCGACCAGTATCTGTCATGGCGGTTCGGCCGTGTTTGTCCTAGACACCATCATTGACGGATTCCACCTCACACGAGTCCTTATGGACGGTGGCAGCAGCCTGAACCTGCTCTATCAGGATACAGTGCGCAAAATGGGCATCGATCCCTCAAGGATCAATCCCACCAAAACCACCTTTAAAGGTGTCATACCAGGTGTAGAGGCCTGTTGCATGGGCTCAATCACACTAGAAGTAGTCTTCGGATCTCCGGACAACTTCCGAAGCGAGGAGTTAATCTTCGATATCGTCCCTTTCCGCAGTGGCTATCACGCACTGCTCAGACGAACCGCATTTGCTACATTCAATGCGGTACCGCACTATGCTTACCTCAAGCTCAAGATGCCCGGACCTCGTGGGGTTATAACAGGCAATGGAAAAACATAGCGCTCCCTCCGTACGGAGGAGCACACTGCAGCCCTCGCAGCAGAAGTACAGAGCAGCCTTCTTGGGCAGACCTCCAATACGGCTATAAAGCCTCCGGACACCGTTAATGTCAGGACCCCGACTCGATGTCACATCGATCTAGCCGGTAACACCGCATATCACTTTGCGGCCTCACGCACGGTATCCCCACGGGTGTCGCCTTACCTTTGCCCGGGACCGTTTGCGCCTTTTGGCTCACGTATATGATAGTGTCGCTAGCATCCATATGATAAGGAGCCCGGGCTGACATGACTAGTCGTAAACCCAAAGTGGCACAGACTTACAGGGACAGGCATCCATGACCCAGCTTCGAACGTGTCGGTCATCAGCAAGTGGGTCCGGGCTGTAGCACTGGGCTAGCAGGACTCCGGTAAACCGGGCTGTAGCAGGCTAACAGGACTCCGGTACTCAAAGCGTGACATTTCCCCGAAGGGACAGACACAGGAACGAAGAAGGACACATGCCGGCCAGCCTAAGTGTTCCAGAGCAGTAGCAAGCTACCATGGCTCAGCGGTAACACTAGGAGACATTTCCCGGTAAGAGAGGCTACTAAAGATAAACAACTAGATAGTCAGATCCCACACATACCAAGCATTTCAATCATTTCAATCATACACACAATATGCTCGATATGTGCAAATACAACGAAGCATCACAACATGACTCTATGACACAAGTACTTTATTTAAGGCTCAGCGAGCCATACATAACATACACAAAGGTACGGGTCTCACGACCCAACATTCAAGTCATACAGTCATACAAACCAACAGCGGAAGTAACTTGTCTGAGTACAGACAACTAGTAAAATAAAAGAGGCTTGGAAAGCCTAGCTATACTACATGGTCCTTCACAAGCTCAGGGTCACCACCTGGGCCTTTAGCCTACTCGTTGATGTCAATGTCTACATAGAACCCATCAGAAGGGGTTGCAGCGTCTTCTGTAAAATGTAAATTATAGCAACATGAGTACAAAGGTACTCAGCAAGACTTACATCAGATCCTACATACATGCATATTATCAAGAAGGGTTGGTGGAGTTATTGCAGCAAGCCAGCTTTGACTCTTGGCTAGACTATCCTACGATACTTCAACTTGAAATGGTTTTGCGCACACGAGTCCACTACTCACCACTTCAATACACTACCGAGGATCCGCCTCCGTCTTCCTACGGAAGAGCCATCCTCGGCACTCACACTTATCTTGAGGCTTTTAGTAGTTTCCATTTACTTGTCTATGAACTGTATAGGCAACCAAGTAGTCCTTTACCGCGGACGCGGCTATTCGAATAGATCATGTTAACCCTGCAGGGGTGTACTTCTTCACACACGCTCTCACCACTTACCGTCGTTTACACGACATGTACTCGGCAACCTTCAAGCGGAAGCCCAACGTGGGTGTCGGCCACGACCTACCTAATCACCTAAGCCTCCAGTCCAGGTTTATCGCCTATCCAGGTTCCATCCGCAGGGAGTCCGGCCGAGGTTTCCCATATGGCCCCGAACGATGTGAACAGGGTTCCCGAAATACCTAACGGGTATTCGGCACACCGTGCCACGTACCTACCGCATCACAGCCCACCCCTACGGTCAGCGCTTTCCACGGCCTCCAGTAGGCTACAAACACCAGAAACTACTTGCAACTCCTGGACGGAGAACTAGGGTGAATAAGAAGCCGAGAGGGTCCATTGGTTTCGGGCCCAATGCATGGTAGTAGCTGATTCTTAAATCACACATACAGATCTCAGTGCTTAAGGTCGGCTTCGATGAAACAACCCACCATGTACTCCTACATGGCCTCTCATCGATACCTTTACCAAATCGTGTTCACCACACCACTCTCATTACTGACATAATCATTTCACTCTAGCCCATCACCCAGATGAACCAGACCTGACACGACTCTAAGCATAGCAGGCATAGCAAGGTAGGAACAACGCATACATATGGCTCATACAACTCCTACACATGCTAGTGGGTTTCATCTAGTTACTGTGGCAATGACAGGTCATGCAGAGGAAATGGGTTCAACTACCGTAGCACACAGCAGTTTGAAACGCGTTGTCTTAATGCAGTAAAAGAGAGCAGGAGCGAGAACATGGGGTTGTATCGATATGATCAAATGGTTGGTTGCTTGCCTGATGGGTCGATGCACTGATACGGTTCTTCGTTAGGGTAATCACGGTACTCCTCGGAGGCAGAACCTGTCGCAAAGGACACCGATACACAACCATCACCAAACAATGTGCAACAATATGATGCATGCATGAAACATGGCAATATGAGTGTGTTGGGCTAATGCAACTAAGACCAGAAGGGTTTGAACCAATTTGAATCAAAGATTCAAATTTCAAACTCAAACATGGCCTTTTAAAGTGCTTTTCCTTGTTCTGCTTTAAACATCAATTTAACTTGTTTGATCATGCATGAAAATAGTACAGATGGATAGATTGGATTTTTCTGATCATTTTACATATATAATTTGTCTGATTTGGAGTTACAGAATAAAAGTTATGAATTTTTGAAGTTTAAATAATATTCTGGAATTTCCTGATTTAAATTAAATCCAGAAATATATATATTGCGCCAGCATGACGTCAGCATGACGTCAGTGGTCAACTGCGGCTGGCTGGGGTCAAACCTGACGTGTGGGGTCCACACGTCAGTGACAGGGGGGTTTTAACAGGGTTAGTTTAATTCTAATTAAGAATTAGTGGCGCTGGGGCCCACTGGTCAGTGTCAGGGGGGTAGTTAGTTTAACTAATTCGGTTAGTGCTAATCCTAATTAGCTAATAGGGCTGGGCCCACCTGTCATGGACACAGGGGGGGTCTTGCCGTGGTCAAGGTGGGTCAAACCCACCGGCGACATGACGCCGGCGAGGCCCGAGACGGCGCCGCGATACGGAAACGCGCTACAGGGCACGGGCGAGGCCGTGCTTGGGCTCGTTGGAGAGCCCTTGCTCCCGCGCGTCGAACGGTGGTGGTGGCCGTGCCTGAGGTGGCCGGTACCGACGACGGCGAGCTCGTGAGCGGCGGCCGGAGTTCGGGTGCGGTCGGGATCGGCGCTGCTGCTCGCAAGCGAGGGAGCTGAGGCGCTGGAGGGGCTCTACGGGTCGCAGCAAGCACAACGGGTGCACGCCCGTGACCAAATGGTCACCGGGGCTTCGCCGGCGACGAGCCCGTGCGGCGGAGCGTCTCGGCTCCGGTAGAGGGGCGGCTAGAGCTCGAAATCGAACATGGGGTTAGGGGGAAATGAAGCAGGGGCTCACGGGGATCATGCAGGGAGGGTCAGCGAGCTCGGGGAAGCACGAACGGCGGCGAATCGACGGCGACCATCGGCGGCGGTCGAGGACGAAGACGATGGCGTGGAGGCGATGCAGAGCTTCCCGAGGGGCTTGGCTTGGTGGGGAGGAAGAGGGGGTCGCGGCGGAGCTCCTGAGCTCAGCGGAGGGGCGAGGGGTGGCCGGTGACGGCTGCTATGGCGAACGGCGGCGAGGGGTGCGTTCGGACACGGGAGAGAGAGAGCGAGGGAGAGGAGAGGAAGAACCGGGGGAGAGTGAGAGAGAGCAGGGGAGGGCGTGGCGTCGTTCCAGGCCATCCAGACGAGGAGGGGAGGGGCAGGCAGGCAGGCGAGCTGGTGGCGTGGCGCGGTGGCGCGCGCGCGCGCCGGGCACACTCCCCTCCCTCTGTCGAGGACGAAGACGACAGAGGAGGGAGGCGGGCTGGGCCGGCCAGCTGGCTGGGCCAGAGGCGCCAGGTAAGAGGCCCAGGTAAGGTTTCCCTCTTTTTATTTATTTTTGTTTTTCTAATTTCTGACATTTGTTTTGATTTAAATAAAATATTAAATCATTTTATAACCTTATGCCAATTTTTGCAGGAGCTAGATATATTATTCCAGAGCTCCCCAACAGGTGGCATAATTTTTGGACATATATTAATATATATAACTAATATATTTCCAATGCAAATATTTATGCATTAATTCCAAATGCCCAAAATTAATACCTATGAGCTCTTAAAAATATTGGTTTGATTTTTATCTCTATCCAATATTTTCAGAGAGCAACATGAGCATTTTCTTGGACCCTTTTGGGGAAATTTTTATTTGGGTCATTTTCAAAATGATTCTGAGGGTTTCACAAATCCCCATTTCAAGATTAAATGAAATTTTAAACATGATGCACACACTCTGATGCATGACTAGCTAGGGTGTGACAACTCACCCCCACTCAAAAGAATCTCGTCCCGAGATTTGGGTTCCTCCGGGAAGAAGGCGGGATACTCGAGTCGAAGACGATCCTCCCTTTCCCAAGTTGCTTCATCCTCAGAATGGTGCGACCATTGTACTTTGAGAAACTTGATATTATGACGTCGAGTGGTACGCTCGGCCTGATCGAGGATACGAATGGGGTACTCTCGATATGTAAGATTATCTTGGAGATCAAGCGTTTCGTGGTCCACTCCACGGATAGGATCCGAGAAGCAACGCCTGAGTTGAGAAACGTGGAAGACATCGTGGACTCTGGAGAGGTGCGGAGGTAGTTCCAGCTGGTAGGCAACTTCTCCTCGTTTGGCGAGAATGCGAAAAGGTCCAATGTAACGAGGAGCCAATTTGCCTTTAATACCGAAACGATGGGTTCCCTTCAGAGGGGTGACCCGAAGATAAGCCTTCTCGTCAACCTCGAAAATCATAGCCTTATGTTTTTGGTCATATTGACTCTTTTGACGAGATTGGGCTGTTTTCAACTTTTCACGAACGATGCGAACTTGTTCTTCTGCTTCCTGAATCATATCCGGGCCAAAGAATTGTCTTTCCCCGGTTTCTGACCAGTTAAGGGGTGTTTGACACCGTCGTCCATAGAGAACTTCAAAAGGGGCTTTACCCAAGCTAGATTGATAGCTGTTGTTGTAAGCGAATTCGGCAAATGGAAGGCACTTCTCCCAGTCCATTCCGAATGAGATAACAGAGGCTCGAAGCATGTCTTCTAGAATCTGGTTGACGCGTTCCACTTGACCACTCGACTGAGGGTGGAAGGCGGTGCTAAAGGAGAGACGGGTTCCCATAGCATTTTGGAAGCTTTCGCAAAATCGAGAGGTGAAAAGACTTCCTCGATCCGAGTTAATTTCCAAAGGAACACCATGGAGGGACACTATTCGGGAGATGTATAAGTCGGCCAGCTGACTAGCGGTTATACTCTCACGAACAGGTAAGAAATGGGCTACTTTGGAAAGACGATCGACAACGACGAAAATAGCATTATTCCCTCTCTTGGTCCTGGGAAAACCGGTAATGAAATCCATACCAATTTTATCCCATTTCCATTCAAGAATAGCTAAGGGTTGAAGGGTGCCAGCAGGCCGTTGATGCTCTGCTTTTACACGGCGACAGACGTCGCAATTAGTAATATACTGAGCAATTTCTCTCTTCATCCTAGTCCACCAGAACCTCTGGCGTAGGTCCTGATACATCTTAGTACTACCGGGATGAATGGTGAGAGGAGATTCATGAGCTTCCTTAAGGATCAATCGCCTCAGATTTCGCACTTTGGGAACCACTAATCGATTCCCGAAGTATACGACCCCTTGATCATTAATGGAGAAGCAATTCGCAATTCCTTTCTGAATGTTTCTCTTGATGCGGGAGATTCCCGGATCTACCTTCTGTGCTTTGATGATCTGATCCGTAAGGGTAGGTTTTGCCACCAAGGTGGAAAGAAAACCTTGAGGAACAATGTGAAGGTTAAGCTTCCGAAATTCCTCATGGAGAGGCGGTTGACTTTTTTGTAACATCAGGTTGTTACAATAAGATTTACGACTTAGCGCATCAGCCATGATGTTGGCTTTCCCTGGGGTGTAGGTTATTCCTAAGTCGAAGTCTGTGATCAACTCAACCCAACGTCTTTGCCTGAGATTCAGATCCGGTTGGGTGAAGATGTACTTCAGACTTTGGTGATCAGTGAATATTTCGCAACGGTTACCGAGGAGGTAATGTCGCCAGGTCTTGAGTGCATAGACTACGGCTGCAAGCTCTAGATCATGAGTAGGATAATTCTCCTCATGTGGGTGCAATTGCCGTGAAGCGTAGGCAATTACGTGTCGATCTTGCATGAGAATGCAACCTAGTCCTTGTCGCGAGGCGTCGCAGTAGATAACAAAGTCCTTGGAGAAGTCTGGCGGTACCAGTACGGGAGCAGAGGTCAGGCGTCTTTTCAGTTCCTGAAAGCTGTGCTCACATTGTGGAGTCCATTCGAACTTCTTATCTTTCTTGAGGAGTTCAGTTAGAGGTTTGGCAACTTTGGAGAAGTTCTCGACAAAGCGACGACAATAGCTCGCTAAGCCCAGAAAACTCCGAACTTGCTTGACCGATTCAGGTGGAGTCCAATTAAGGACGGCTTGAACTCGCTCAGGGTTAACAGCAATACCTTTACCAGATATTACATGACCCAGATAGGTCACTTCTGACAACCAGAATTCACATTTAGAAAATTTGGCATAAAGGCGATGCTCTCGAAGTTTCTTCAACACTAGCCTTAGATGTTCGGCATGTTCCTCCTCGTTCTTGGAGTAGATGAGTATATCATCGAGGTAAACCACGACGAATTTATCCAAATACTCCATGAAGATTGAGTTCATTAACCGAGAAAAGGTGGCTGGAGCGTTGGTTAAACCGAAAGACATGACGGTGTACTCGTATTGGCCATAACGAGTAACAAAGGCCGTTTTAGGAATGTCCCCGTTTCTGATTTTGATTTGATGGTAGCCCAACCTCAAATCCATCTTGGAGAAGACTGAGGATCCAGCGAGCTGATCATACAGATCGTTGATCCTGGGGAGCGGATATTTGTTCTTGATTGTGACCAAATTGACAGGTCGGTAATCTACAACCATCCGGTCCGTACCATCCTTCTTCTTGACGAATAGGACGGGGCAAGCCCACGGAGATGAGCTAGGTCAGATGAAACCCTTTTTCAAGGACTCATCGAGTTGTTTCTTAAGCTCGGCTAGTTCTAGTGGTGCCATCTTATAAGGTCTTGTAGCAATCGGAACGGTTCCTGGGATGAGGTCTATTACGAACTCAACATCCCTGTCAGGTGGAACACCTGGCAATTCCTCTGGGAAGACATCCGGGAAGTCACGGACTACCGGAACGTCCTCAAGGTCTGGCAAAGGGCTGGCGTTAAGAGAATATAATTGTCGCTTGGCTATTCGGGTCAAGACATTGACTACCTTCCCCGAAGGATGAGTGAGTTGAACAGTCCTAGAGAAGCAATCAATTTTGGCATGATGAGCTGACATCCAGTCCATACCCAGAATGATATTAATATCTGAAGATTTAAGAGCTATCAAAGACGCGAGGAAAACAAGTCTGTCGACTTGGATTTCATTTCCATGGCTTACTCTAGAAGTTTGCCATTTGGATCCCGGAGTTTGAATTACCATAGAGGTTGGCATATCACCGAATGCGACGTTATGCAAACGAGCATAATTTTCGGATATAAAAGAATGAGAGGCTCCTGTATCGAAAAGAACAGATGCCGGGTGGCAATTAACAAGGAGCGTACCGAGAACGACGTTGGGATCCTCTTGAGCTTCTTCGGCCGAGATACAGTTGACATGGCCACGTGAAGCGGTGGCCGGCTTGGCGTGGAACACTTTCCCTGTCGGCTTGCCACGGCCAACAGCTTTAGCAGACTGGTTGGGGTTAGTCTGGGGACACTCACGCATATAGTGGCCAGATTCCCCACACTTGAAACAAGTCACGGAACTGGTACGTGGAGGAGCATTGTTGGTTGGACCCCCATAGGGCTTGGCCGGTGCAGACTGTTGAACAGGGCGAGGCGCCTGGAAAGATGGCCTCGGTGTGAACCTGGGTGGCAGGGCGGTGTTGGGCACCCACACGCGACGCTTCTGAGGACCAGCACCGGATGAGGAACCCATGTCACGGCCATGCTTGCGTGTTGCGTCATAGTCAGTCTGACCAGTTTCAGCACTGATGGCTTTGTTGACAAGTTTCTGAAAAGATGTGCACTCATGCAGACGAAGGTCACGGCGAAGCTCAGGACTAAGTCCCTTACGGAACCTTGCTTGCTTCTTGGCATCAGTAGACACTTCCTCAGTTGCATATCGTGCGAGATTACCAAACTCCCTGCTATAAGCATCCACAGAAAGTCGGCCTTGGGTGAAATTGCAAAATTCCTCACGTTTACGGTCCATGAGACCCTCCGGAATGTGATGTTCACGGAAAGCCTCACTGAATTCAGCCCAAGTAGTGACATGGCCCGCTGGGCGCATAGCTCCATAATTCTCCCACCATAGACTGGCGGGGCCTTCAAGATGATATGCAGCAAAGGTGACCTTGTCAGCCTCCGCTACCAGCGCGGAACGCAGTTTGTGAGAGATACTGCGAAGCCAGTCATCAGCGTCGAGAGGCTCGACGGGGTGGTGGAACGTGGGTGGATGTAATTTGATAAAATCACTGAGTGACACCACGTTAGTCCTCTGATGGTGTGCTGTGTTCTGTTCAATACGCTCCAACAAACGGTTGGTCTCCCGCTTGTTTCTCTCAGCTTCCATCATAACCTCGGCTAGGGAAGGAGGATGAGGCAGATTTGCATCCCTGACTTCACTGCCTTCGGCCTGCTCTTGAGGAGCAGGGTTAGTGCGCGTGTTGACCATCCTAGGTAAACAAGACAATGATTTAGTCAGGATGATAAAATTCCAACATAGGATACAAAATGTAAGGAATAACTCGGAATGCAAGATGATCATCCGTATGACATGGTAGATACAGAAACTGCTTCTTTTATTCCATCGTCATACACACCATACAGGGTTTAGTACAAGACCAAACAAAGTACTATTACGGTGAAAAGAGGATTACATCTCATCGGAGGCATTCCAAGCTCCTATACATTATTTTTCTATACCTCCGGAAAGAGTACAAACTAGGTCATATCCCACGAGTCACGCGGGACGATAGACGACACAGCTAGTGCGAACTAGTGATACTACCACTAACTCAGACCGATCCGTAGTAGTCCTCGTAGAAGTCACCTCCATAGCCTGGAAGCTCAACATGATCATCCGGAAACAGACGATCTCGCGGAGCTTGTGGACCATAGGGGCTAGGATGAGGTCTTGGACCAACAGACGGTGGCCTGCGGGGACCGCGAGGTGGGGTGATGCCTCCTACATCACGCCAACCCATCACGTCTGGCAGAGCAGATCTCACAGGATAGAGATCGCGCATATCCGAATATCCAGCTTGCACCGCCGGTGCAAACCGAGTCAACGTGGCCCAATGGTCAGCACGGGTATTAAAGAGCTCTAACCTCAAGGCCCGATTTTCACGGTCCTTATCCTCGAGCATCTCAGCAGTGGTGCGAGTCCGTGAATCCTCCTGGGTGGGGTCAGCATAGATAGCCTGGAGATAACCTTGTGCTCCCGGAAGTGATCCTGGCATATACCGGAAATCAGAGTCCCGAAATAGTCCAGATCTGACTCGCATGATGGTCATCATAGAGTAGGCGGCGTCCTGCACAGCCATCTCAATAGTAACCCCGAGTCCATAGGAGCAGTGAAGGGGCTCGGTGGATCCAGGATAAGATGGAAATATCCTGACAGTGCAGAGATACTGGCTTTGATTGAAGTCCCGAAATTGCTCTTCGACCGTGTACTCAGGATACCAGCGGTATCCAGCCTCAGTCATTACCCTGACCAACTTGGCAGTATGGCCGGGTACATCTAGGCATCGAGTCAGGCGAACCACTTGATTGAGGTCGCGAGTGGCCATCTGAAAGCACAATCATAATGCAAAGGCATTAGAATTTCTAGCAAAATTTCGGCAGCATAACAGCTGTAAATGCTCAAGAAGGATTTTGAGACATTTGACAAAGGATTTCATACACACTCAACATCATCATATCAAATTCTGAGTCCATCCTATCAACATAATATGGTAGAAGAACTGAACTAGGCTTGTATCCATCAAACCTATAAGGTACTACTGATTAGTAACACGTGATCCTGATAGAGAATAGATCCTAATTCCTTAACCCCCGGTGGAAGAATGGACTGACTCAGATCAGAATGTCATAAGATAAAGGAGTAAAAAGAGCCTTACGTTCCAACCCACAAACAATTCCCCTACATATAACTAAAGAACTTCTAGACTCAACATCGACCAGTTTGGCTTGGAGAACCTACAGGCAGTCCGGCTCTGATGACAACGCTGTCAGGACCCCGACTCGATGTCACATCGATCTAGCCGGTAACACCGCATATCACTTTGCGGCCTCACGCACGGTATCCCCATGGGTGTCGCCTTACCTTTGCCCGGGACCGTTTGCGCCTTTTGGCTCACGTATATGATAGTGTCGCTAGCATCCATATGATAAGGAGCCCGGGCTGACATGACTAGTCGTAAACCCAAAGTGGCACAGACTTACAGGGACAGGCATCCATGACCCAGCTTCGAACGTGTCGGTCATCAGCAAGTGGGTCCGGGCTGTAGCACTGGGCTAGCAGGACTCCGGTAAACCGGGCTGTAGCGGGCTAACAGGACTCCGGTACTCAAAGCGTGACATTTCCTCGAAGGGACAGACACAGGAACGAAGAAGGACACATGCCGGCCAGCCTAAGTGTTCCAGAGCAGTAGCAAGCTACCATGGCTCAGCAGTAACACTAGGAGACATTTCCCGGTAAGAGAGGCTACTAAAGATAAACAACTAGAGAGTCAGATCCCACACATACCAAGCATTTCAATCATACACACAATATGCTCGATATGTGCAAATACAACGAAGCATCACAACATGACTCTATGACAGAAGTACTTTATTTAAGGCTCAGGGAGCCATACATAACATACACAAAGGTACGGGTCTCACGACCCAACATTCAAGTCATACAGTCATACAAACCAACAGCGGAAGTAACTTGTCTGAGTACAGACAACTAGTAAAATAAAAGAGGCTTGGAAAGCCTAGCTATACTACATGGTCCTTCACAAGCTCAGGGTCACCACCTGGGCCTTTAGCCTACTCGTTGATGTCAATGTCTACATAGAACCCATCAGAAGGGGTTGCAGCGTCTTCTGTAAAATGTAAATTATAGCAACATGAGTACAAAGGTACTCAGCAAGACTTACATCAGATCCTACATACATGCATATTATCAAGAAGGGTTGGTGGAGTTATTGCAGCAAGCCAGCTTTGACTCTTGGCTAGACTATCCTACGATACTTCAACTTGAAATGGTTTTGCGCACACGAGTCCACTACTCACCACTTCAATACACTACCGAGGATCCGCCTCCGTCTTCCTACGGAAGAGCCATCCTCGGCACTCACACTTATCTTGAGGCTTTTAGTAGTTTCCATTTACTTGTCTATGAACTGTATAGGCAACCAAGTAGTCCTTTACCGCGGACGCGGCTATTCGAATAGATCATGTTAACCCTGCAGGGGTGTACTTCTTCACACACGCTCTCACCACTTACCGTTGTTTACACGACATGTACTCGGCAACCTTCAAGCGGAAGCCCAACGTGGGTGTCGGCCACGACCTACCTAATCACCTAAGCCTCCAGTCCAGGTTTATCGCCTATCCAGGTTCCATCCGCAGGGAGTCCGGCCGAGGTTTCCCATACGGCCCCGAACGATGTGAACAGGGTTCCCGAAATACCTAACGGGTATTCGGTACACCGTGCCACGTACCTACCGCATCACAGCCCACCCCTACGGTCAGCGCTTTCCACGGCCTCCAGTAGGCTACAAACACCAGAAACTACTTGCAACTCCTGGACGGAGAACTAGGGTGAATAAGAAGCCGAGAGGGTCCATTGGTTTCGGGCCCAATGCATGGTAGTAGCTGATTCTTAAATCACACATACAGATCTCAGTGCTTAAGGTCGGCTTCGATGAAACAACCCACCATGTACTCCTACATGGCCTCTCATCGATACCTTTACCAAATCGTGTTCACCACACCACTCTCATTACTGACATAATCATTTCACTCTAGCCCATCACCCAGATGAACCAGACCTGACACGACTCTAAGCATAGCAGGCATAGCAAGGTAGGAACAACACATACATATGGCTCATACAACTCCTACACATGCTACTGGGTTTCATCTAGTTACTGTGGCAATGACAGGTCATGCAGAGGAAATGGGTTCAACTACCGTAGCACACAGCAGTTTGAAACGCGTTGTCTTAATGCAGTAAAAGAGAGCAGGAGCGAGAACATGGGATTGTATCGATATGATCAAATGGTTGGTTGCTTGCCTGATGGGTCGATGCACTGATACGGTTCTTCGTTAGGGTAATCACGGTACTCCTCGGAGGCAGAACCTGTCGCAAAGGACACCGATACACAACCATCACCAAACAATGTGCAACAATATGATGCATGCATGAAACATGGCAATATGAGTGTTTTGGGCTAATGCAACTAAGACCAGAAGGGTTTGAACCAATTTGAATCAAAGATTCAAATTTCAAACTCAAACATGGCCTTTTAAAGTGCTTTTCCTTGTTCTGCTTTAAACATCAATTTAACTTGTTTGATCATGCATGAAAATAGTACAGATGGATAGATTGGATTTTTCTGATCATTTTACATATATAATTTGTCTGATTTGGAGTTACAGAATAAAAGTTATGAATTTTTGAAGTTTAAATAATATTCTGGAATTTCCTGATTTAAATTAAATCCAGAAATATATATATTGCGCCAGCATGACGTCAGCATGACGTCAGTGGTCAACTGCGGCTGGCTGGGGTCAAACCTGACGTGTGGGGTCCACACGTCAGTGACAGGGGGGTTTTAACAGGGTTAGTTTAATTCTAATTAAGAATTAGTGGCGCTGGGGCCCACTGGTCAGTGTCAGGGGGGTAGTTAGTTTAACTAATTCGGTTAGTGCTAATCCTAATTAGCTAACAGGGCTGGGCCCACCTGTCATGGACACAGGGGGGGTCCTGCCGTGGTCAAGGTGGGTCAAACCCACCGGCGACATGACGCCGGCGAGGCCCGAGACGGCGCCGCGATACGGAAACGCGCTACAGGGCACGGGCGAGGCCGTGCTTGGGCTCGTTGGAGAGCCCTTGCTCCCGCGCGTCGAACGGTGGTGGTGGCCGTGCCTGAGGTGGCCGGTACCGACGACGGCGAGCTCGTGAGCGGCGGCCGGAGTTCGGGTGCGGTCGGGATCGGCGCTGCTGCTCGCAAGCGAGGGAGCTGAGGCGCTGGAGGGGCTCTACGGGTCGCAGCAAGCACAACGGGTGCACGCCCGTGACCAAATGGTCACCGGGGCTTCGCCGGCGACGAGCCCATGCAGCGGAGCGTCTCGGCTCCGGTAGAGGGGCGGCTAGAGCTCGAAATCGAACATGGGGTTAGGGGGAAACGAAGCAGGGGCTCACGGGGATCATGCAGGGAGGGTCAGCGAGCTCGGGGAAGCACGAACGGCGGCGAATCGACGGCGACCATCGGCGGCGGTCGAGGACGAAGACGATGGCGTGGAGGCGATGCAGAGCTTCCCGAGGGGCTTGGCTTGGTGGGGAGGAAGAGGGGGTCGCGGCGGAGCTCCTGAGCTCAGCAGAGGGGCGAGGGGTGGCCGGTGACGGCTGCTATGGCGAACGGCGGCGAGGGGTGCGTTCGGACACGGGAGAGAGAGAGCGAGGGAGAGGAGAGGAAGAACCGGGGTAGAGTGAGAGAGAGCAGGGGAGGGCGTGGCGTCGTTCCAGGCCATCCAGACGAGGAGGGGAGGGGCAGGCAGGCAGGCGAGCTGGTGGCGTGGCGCGGTGGCGCGCGCGCGCGCCGGGCACACTCCCCTCCCTCTATCGAGGACGAAGACGACAGAGGAGGGAGGCGGGCTGGGCCGGCCAGCTGGCTGGGCCAGAGGCGCCAGGTAAGAGGCCCAGGTAAGGTTTCCCTCTTTTTATTTATTTTTGTTTTTCTAATTTCTGACATTTGTTTTGATTTAAATAAAATATTAAATCATTTTATAACCTTATGCCAATTTTTGCAGGAGCTAGATATATTATTCCAGAGCTCCCCAACAGGTGGCATAATTTTTGGACATATATTAATATATATAACTAATATATTTCCAATGCAAATATTTATGCATTAATTCCAAATGCCCAAAATTAATACCTATGAGCTCTTAAAAATATTGGTTTGATTTTTATCTCTGTCCAATATTTTCAGAGAGCAACATGAGCATTTTCTTGGACCCTTTTGGAGAAATTTTTATTTGGGTCATTTTCAAAATGATTCTGAGGGTTTCACAAATCCCCATTTCAAGATTAAATGAAATTTTAAACATGATGCACACACTCTGATGCATGACTAGCTAGGGTGTGACAGTTAAGCGGGTCCAAAGTACTCTGCAACATGATTTTCCGGCACGACCAGAGCTCGACTAGCAATTCTCCCTCCGTCCTAGTCCCAGTCAAGCGGTGAAATTCGTGCCGCGCATACATAATTGCGCACTTAAAATACCATGGGCATAGGCGGAGGCACAGCTACAATGCGGTCCACAATGCGGCTCAACCACCCCAGGACCCATATACCTTCACTCTTTTCTTTCTTTCAGGTCCCTATCTTTTGGAGGCTCTTCCGGTAGCCTGATTATCGGACCCATCACGGGACAGAAACACCAAGGAGGCAAGGAGCTTTGACGTACAAGGGAATCCCCAGGTGGTCTCTGATAACAATCGCTATACCTGTTTTACAAACCCACACACAGCTTGCCTTTGGTTAGGACATGTCAAATAGTCCTATTTTGCTTAATGCACTACTTGTATATATACTCCTTGACGTATTACTCAAATAACAATGTAAAATAATGTACACCATCAGCTTATTATTACATTTCTTTATCTTTTCCCTTGACTATTTATTTTTTACAAATTGCACCCGTACATTTTGGTACGTTCGGTCCGCCAGGGGCTTCAGTGTACCCCATAACACGGCAAGAAAAGTCCGAACACTTTCGACAGTGCGGCACCCCGAACTTATAGCATTATATGCATCAACTCCGAATCATGTCTTGGGTCAATAGTTGGGTTTGCCTGGCTCCCATGTTTTGCTGCCTTATGTTCCGCTATATCGGCTAAGGTGGCACAGGAAGAACTACTGCGATTGTGTCCCGGTTCTTCCGGACGAGCACCTCAGTAGAGAAAGCTGAAAACTGACTATCATGATACGGCGAGAGCTGGTCGCTATTCAAGAGGTCTCAAATCCTTAAAGATGTTTTCCTCTTCAGGCGAGGAGTCGGCCTTGTCCAATTGAGGCGTGTATAGCGCCCCAAGTTCGGCCTTCCGAATACCAGGGGCTACACCAAAATTTAAAATTATAGAACTTTTATGGCTAAGTGAGAGTGATAAAGCTGTGTAGTCCGATTGCCTTGTTCGTTGCACTAAACACCTCCTTAAAGGACCAAAAATTTGGATAAAGAGTGTTTAGATTTATTCCGAACACCCCGGTACTAGTTACATGGGGGCAGAAGCCGACGACTGGCCAACTCTCAGATTTTATAAACGGCCGCACAGAAGGTAAAATTTTAAATCAGCAAGCGTTATATTGCGCAAAAGAACTTGTTTCATATTATAGGATAAAAAAATGTATTCATTCAAATATTACATCCTTCGCACATTGCTCCGCCACAAGGCGGGAGCCCTTCAGGACACTATCGTAATACTTTTCGGGGTGGCGATGCTCCTTGCCCTTCGGCGGCCCTTCGGTCTTCACCTTCTCGGCATCCATCTTTGCCCAGTGCACCGCACCTTCAATGCAAACTGACCGCTTTATTACTTCAAGCCGCGGGCAGGCATTGACAAGCCGCTTCACGAGACCGAAGTAGCTGCTTGGCAAGGGCTCGGCGGGCCACAGCCAGACTATAAGGTCCTTCATGGCCAGTTCGGCCGCCTTGTGCAGTTCGACCAGTTGCTTCAGCTGGTCGCTCAAGGGCACCGGATGTTCGGTCCCAATATACTGAGACCAGAACAACTTCTCTGTCGACCTCCCTTCTTCAGCTCGGTAGAACTCTGTGGCATCTGATATGCTGCGTGGCAGATCTGCGAACGCTCCTGGAGAGCTCCAAATTCGGGTCAGTAAAAGTAAAGTCTCCTTCGCATTCTTGCTTTGCATAAGGAATGCCTTACCTGCCGCTATCTTCTTGGCCGCCTCAATCTCCTGGAGGGCCTTTTGGGCTTTGGCTTTGGCGTCTTTCACGCTCTGGAGGGCCTTAGCAAGCTCGGACTCTCGCGTCTTAGAGTCACGCTCCAAGGACTCGTATTTTTTGACGAAATCCAAGAGCTCTTGCTGGACCTCGTCGAACCGGGCCTCTTGCTTCTCGCGCTCGGTGCGCTCCTTGGCCGCTTTGTCTTCGGCCTCAGTCAGCACCTTCTTCAGGGCCGCCACTTCGGTCGTGGCCCCTATTGAATTCATGACGCTTCTATGAGCTTAAACCATTTTTTGTTTATCAACATACAGACGGGGTATTATTTACCTTTGTTCTCCTTGAGCTGCATCTTCACGAGGCCGAGCTCTCCTTTGGTCCACTCCAGGTCATGCTTCAGTCCGGAGACCTCAGCAGTATGAGCGGTAGCGGCTAGCAGTGACGCCTGCTTATTCACATGGACATTTTCTATTAGACTCCTGCGGATGTTATTTGATCCTCTGTTTGGCCTTTCTTTCCGAATGCCAAACAAAGCATCAGGGGCTACTGCCTATACTATGATATTTTCTTATAATTTCATTACTTACCTCAAAGCCTGTTAGGAGGCTGGCGCAGGCTTCGGTCAATCCGCTTTTGGGGACCGGACCTTCTCGATCACCGCACTCATGATGGTGTTGTGCTCTTCGTCAATGGAAGCGCCGCGAAGCACTTCCATCAAGTTGTCTGATGCCTCTTGATGGACAGGGGTCATCGGCACAGGCGGCTCGCCCACCCTTAGTGAGAGGCTGCCTGCCTGAATCCGGAACCGCTGGGGGTTCCGGTGCAGTATCCGGCTGGGGGTCTGACTTGTTGCGGCCCCTTTATCGGAGTCCATGGGGGCTTCCCTCCCCCCCCCCATGTGCCCGGAGGCTGGGATTTTGCCTTGGTCCGGTATCCTCTGAGACAACACCTCAGTGTCATCCGCAGGCCGGGGGGAGGTGGCCGTCGGGAGTGAATCATTGTTCATCGCCGAATGACCCAAAGACCCATCTGAGGAGGATACCCCGATGTGTGACTTGGCCGGACTGCATATGCATGTTTGGCATGGTAAGAAGCAATAAGTCAAAACATACCGGAAGTATTATAGTGTCCAGATACTTATGACTTCGCCAGGGGCTTGTCCCTGGGCAACCACTCCTCATCGCTGTAGGCGGCTGTGGTGGAGTGGTTCGGAGGGAGGGTCTTTCCCTTCTTGGACCCTTTGGCCTCCCCAGATGGGGCGGCCTTCCTTTTCTTCTCCCCCCCCCCCCCCGGTTGCGGGGGGAGGGATTTCCTCTACCTCCTCCTCATCTTTGTTGGAGGAGCACGCCTTGGTGTCTTCGAACGATGAGTCTGATACAACCTTGCGCCGGAGACCTTTCCTGGTCCCCGCGGCTTTCTTCTTGGCCTTCTTCTCCGGCACCTCATAGGGCACTGGAAACAGCATCTTCGTTAAGAGGGACGATGCTGGATCTTCAGGTAGTGGAGCCGGACAGTTGATCTGCTCCGCTATCGCTACCCAGTTCTATTGAATCAGCATGGGGGCTTAGTTTCCTCCCGCGATGCGCTGGGAAAGGCACATCTTGCAAAATATAAAAACTTACCGGATTGGCGGGGCGCTTTGCGCTGAGTCCGCAATCTTCGGCTATGGGCGGTGGTACCTCGGCGGCCTTGAACAACACCTTCCAAACGTCTTCGTGCATCGTGTCGAAGAGCTCTCGCAGCGTCTGGTGTTTGGCCGGGTCGAACTCCCACATATTGTAAGCCCGCCTCTGACACGGAAGGATTCGGCGGATGAGCATGACCTGGGCCACGTTGGCAAGCTTGATTTTCTTGCCTATCATATTTTTGATTCAGGTCTGAAGTCCGGTCAGCTCTACTGATGAACCCCAGGCTAAGCCCTTCTCTTTCCAGGAGGTGAGCCGCATGGGGAAACCGGATCTAAATTCGGGGGCCATCGCCCAGTTGGTGTCGCGCAGCTCGGTGATGTAGAACCACCCCGATTGCCACCCCTTCACGGTCTCCACAAAGGAGCCATCGGGCCAAGTGTCATTGGGCATCTTCCCCACCATGGCGCCTCCGCACTCGGCTTGCTGGCCGACCACCACCTTCGGCTTCACATTGAAGGTCTTCAGCCATAGGCTGAAGTGGGGCATAATGTGGAGGAAGGCCTTGCACACGACGATAAACGCCGAGATGTTGAGGATGAAATTGGGGGCCAGATCATGGAAGTCTAGCCCGTAGTAGAACATGAGCCCGTGGACAAACGGGTGGAGGGGGAATCCCAGTCCACGGACGAAGTGAGAGAGGAACACTACCCTCTCCTGGGGTTTCAGGGTAGGGACGATTTTCCCTTCGGCCGGAAGCCGGTGTGCGATGTTCGCGGACAGGTATCCGGCCTCCCGGAGCTTCGTGATGTCCTCCTCCTTAACAAGGAGGCCATCCACTTGCCTCCCGCTCCAGACATGCTTGGAATGACTTTGCGGAGAAGGTGAGAACTTGCGCGCTGGAGCTTGAGTGAAGAAGAATGGGTGAGCAGAGGAAGAAGGAGGCGTGGGTGAAAAGGGGGAATCCTTATCTCTTTATAAAGGCGGTAGAAACTGTGCGCCTCCCCACTTGCCCCGTAAACTCGCTTATTCCCAAAGCGCCGCGTTGATGGCGCAGTTGGGTTAACCACACCCGTATTGATGAGAATCCCGTGATAAGGGGACATGATCTATGCTTCGACAAGACGTGCCAATGAAACCGCCTCGCAATATGTGCAGTAACAGGTTGAGAAAAACGGTTCGAATAATGACCGGGCCGTTGATATGTCTCCAACGTATCAATATTTTTTTATTGTTCCATGCTATTATATTGACCGTTTTGGATGTTTATGGGCTTTACTTTACACATTTATATCATTTTTGGGACTAACCTACTAACCGGAGGCCCAGCCCGTGTTGCTTTTTTTTTGCCTATTTCAGTATTTCAAAGAAAAGGAATATCAAACGGAGTCCAAACGGAATGAAACCTTCGGGAGCATGATTTTTGGAACAAACGTGATCCAGAGGACTTGGAGTGCAAGCCAAGAAGCAGCCGATGTGGCCACGAGGGTGGAGGGCGTGCCCCCCCCCCTACAGGGTGCGCCCCCCTATCTTGTGGGCCCATCGGGCAACCACCGACCTACTTCTTCCTCCTATATATACCCACGTACCCCGAAAACATCAGGGGAGCCAACGAAAACCTAATTCCACCGCCGTAACCTTCTGTACCCGCGAGATCCCATCTTGGAGCCTTCGCAGGTGCTCCGCCGGAGGGGGAATCGACCATGGAGGGCTTCTACATCAACACCATAGCCCCTCCGATGAGTTGTGAGTAGTTTACCACAGACCTTCGGGTCCATAGTTAGCTTCTTCTCTCTTTTTGGATCTCAATACCATGTTCTCCTCGATCTTCTTGGAGATCTATTCGATGTAACTCTTTTTGCGGTGTGTTTGTCGAGATCCGATGAATTGTGGGTTTATGATCAAGTTTATCTATGAGAAATATTTGAATCTCCTCTGAATTCTTTTATGTATGATTGAGTTATCTTTGCAAGTCTCTTCGATTATCAGTTTGGTTTGGCCTACTAGATTGATCTTTCTTGCAATGGGAGAAGTGCTTAGCTTTGGGTTTAATCTTGCGGTGTCCTTTCCTAGTGACAGCAAGGGCAGCAAGGCACGTATTGTATTGTTGCCATCGAGGATAAAAAGATGGGGTTTATATCATATTGCATGAGTTTATCCCTCTACATCATGTCATCTTTCTTAATGCGTTACTCTGTTCTTTATGAACTTAATACTCTAGATGCATGCTGGATAGCGGTCGATGTGTGGAGTAATAGTAGTAGATGCAGGTAGGAGTCGGTCTACTTGTCGCGGACGTGATGCCTATATACATGATCATACCTAGATAATCTCATAATTATTCGCTTTTCTATCAATTGCTCGACAGTAATTTGTTCACCCACCGTAATACTTATGCTATCTTGAGAGAAGCCACTAGTGAAACCTATGGCCCCGGGGTCTATCTTTTATCATATAAGCTTTCAATCTACTTTTATTTGCATCTTTACTTTTTCAATCTATATTATAAAATACCAAAAATATATTTATCTTATGATACTATCTCTATCAGATCTCACTTTCGCAAGTGGCCGTGAAGGGATTGACAGCCCCTTTATTGCGTTGGTTGCGAGTTCTTTGTTTATTCGTGTAGGTGCGTGGGACTTTTGAGGAGCCTCCTACTGGATTGATACCTTTGTTCTCAAAAACTGAGGGAAATACTTACGCTACTATTGCTGCATCGCCCTTTCCACTTCAAGGAAAACCAACGCAAGCTCAAGACGTAGCAAGAAGGATTTATGACGCTGTTGCCGGGGAGGTCTTCGCTCAAGTCAAGACATACCAAGTACTCATCACAAACTCATCTGCCTCGCATTTACATTATTTGCCATTTGCCTCTCTTTTTCCTCTCCCCCACTTCACCATTGCCGTTTTATTTTCCCTCTCTTTCCCAATTTCCTCTCTCGCTTTCGTTTGCCTCTTTTTGTTTGCTCGTGTGTTAGATCGTTTACCTTGTCGTAATGGCTAGTTCCTTATCCGCTCCTATGTCTCTCGAGTTTGAAGTTCTTCACTTCAAGCAAAGGCAAGGATAAAACTTAAAAGATGCTTGGTATAGGATGATGGAATCTTATCGCAATTGCACCCTAGAGGTGAATTTTAGAATTCATCTTCGCAATTTTTATGTTGGGCTAAATATGTCGCATAGACAACTCTTGGATTGCATTGCCAAGGGAATTTTCATTGAAGTTGATCCTAGTATTGCACATGAAATTATAGAGGGAATAGTGGGAACACTACCTCAAAAAGGGGGACCACATCCTACCCAATAAGAAACTCAAGTGTTTGGAAAGATCTGCGAAGTAACAAAAATATTACAAAAGTCTCTTTAGCCTCTTAAAAGTGTTAGCGCAAATCTTCACCGCATGAATATGTTGATTACTCTTTGCAATAAGCGGTTGGATTCTTTAGATCTAAAAATTTCCGAGTATGAAGGGAAACATAAAGAATCTCCCGGATTCGAGCATGACTCCGCTAAAAAACTGAAATTAAAGATGGCACTACTTAGATCTATCTTCGCTTTTATGCCTAGCTAGGGGCGTTAAACGATAGCGCTAGTTGGGAGGCAACCCAGTTTTATTTGTGTTTTTTGTTTTGTTTCTGTTTAGTAATAAATTTTGCATCTACCTTCTATTTAGATGTGTTTTATGTTTTAGTTAGTGTTTGTGCCAAGTAGAACCTATAGGATAACCTATGGTGATAGTTCATTTGATTCTGCTGAAAAACAGAAACTTTGCGCGCACGAAATTAGTTTTGTTAAATCACAAAAACGTGCTTTTGCGTTGATTAGTTTTGATGTAGATCAATAGAAAAATTGTCCAGGACTTCCTATTTTGGCAGGAATTTTAGAGTTCCAGAAGTATTCGTGGGTTACAGATTGCTACAGACTGTTCTATTCTTGACAGATTCTGTTTTTCATGTGTTGTTTGCTTATTTTGATGCATCTGTGGCTGGTATTAAGTGGTATGAACCATATAGAACTTGAAATACAGTAGGTTTAACACCAATATAAATAAATAATGAGTTCATTACAGTACCTTATGTGGTGGTTTTGCTTTCTTTCACTAACGGAGCTTACGAGATTTCCTGTTAAGTTTTGTGTTGTGAAGTTTTCAAGTTCTGGGTAAAGATTTGATGGACTATGGAATAAGGAGTGGCAAGAGCCTAAGCTTGGGGATGCCCATGTCACCCCAAGATATTCAATAATAGCCAAAAGCCTAAGCTTGGGGATGCCTCCGGAAGGCATCCCCTCTTTCGTCTTCGTTTATCGGTAACTTTACTTGGAGCTATATTTTTATTCGCCACATGATATGTGTTTTGCTTGGAGCGTCTTGTATGATATTAGTATTTGCTTTTTAGTTTTCCACAATCATCCTTGATGTACACACCTTTTGGGAGAAGCCCACTTGATTGGAATTTATTAGAATACTCTGTGTGCTTCACTTATATCTTTTGAGCTAGATAGTTTTTGCTCTAGTGCTTCACTTATATCTTTTAGAGCACGGTGGTGGCTTAATTTTGTAGAAATTGCTAGTCTCTCATGCTTCACTTATATTATTTTGAGAGTCTCTTAGAACAGTATGGTATTTTTTATGGTTATAAAATTGGTCCTAGAGTTGTAGGCATCCAAGTTGGGTATAATAAAAACTATCATAGGAAGTGAACTGGATGCTATGATCAATTTGATACTTGATAATTGTTTTGAGATATGGAGGTAGTGATATTAAAGTCATGCTAGTTGGGTGATTATGAATTTAAAGAATTTTTTTTCGAGGAACCGGCAGGAGCACTGCCTTTTCATTTCAGACGAAATGAGGGGGTAATATGTACAGAGGTGGCAGGTTTTTCTAAGGAACCTGATGAAAACCCGTACAAAAACGCAAACATCTTACATGTCACCCAATACCTGTCGCCACATGGGCCCTGCCGAAAGCCATGGCCCTCTATTTTATGTTGTCGAACGCGAGGGCAGCCACTTCCACATGAGTTAGGCGGGTCCCGTTGAAGATGCGGCGGTTACGCTCCTTCCAGATATTCCAGATGGTGTATAGGAGGCGACCACTACGGCATCGACTGTCCTCCTTGGAGAGCGGGGCGATGAGCGAGTCCCACCAGTCAGAGATGCCCACGGCAGGCGGCGTTGCCATCGGGGCCGCTGGCACCTCCCCAGTCCATCGTTGTACATGTGACCAAACCGCAACCGCGAACGGACAGTCCTTGCACAAGTGATTTGCAGTTTCTGGTGCTCGCAGACAGAGAGGACAGATAGGGTCATGTGGCCAGCCGCGAATAGCAAGCATGTCCGCCGTGAGGATTTTCCCATGGAGAACCAGCCAGGAGAAGAGTTTGCATTTTGGTTCTGCATGGGCCTCGCAAATCTTGGACGGCGTGAACCTGGGGAAGGATCTACAGAACTGGGCCATGTAAGCTGAGGCAGAGGAGTAGGTGCCATTTGGGGTCCAACGCCAAGAGATTTTGTCTTCACGGTCTGGGGTCAGCATGGTTTGCGAAGTCAGAGAAGCTAGCTCGATGAACTCATGCAGCTGTGGTGATGTGCTCAGTCTGGCGACTGATCTGATCCAGTTGTTGTCCTGAAACTCCTTCATGACCGATATCTGCTTTCTCGTGGCGATGGTGAAAAGCTCGGGGGCGATGAGTCGCAGAGGGCCCCTTCCTGACCAGTCGTCATGCCAAAACAGAGATTTCCGGTCGTTTCCCAGGACGATGGTGGTGGAAGCCCTGATAGCGCCATGTCCACCTCGTCGCAAGGAATGGCGGAGCCCACCCACTGCCGGGTAGGGTCGGTCCACATGAGCCAAGGCCAGCGCAGGCGAAGAGCCCTGCTAAATCTCTCAAGGTCTGTGATCCCGAGCCCACCGAGGGCTTTCGGCCTGCACACCGTCTTCCAGTTGACCAGGGAGTGCCCCCCAGACGCGTTTTCAAAGTTGTCGCCGCTCCAGATGAAATTTCGTGAAATCTTGCTGAGCTTGTGATTGGCCCAAGCCGGGAGGGGGAACGCAGTGAGGTGGTGTGTGGCAATAGCACACAAGAGAGACTTTGCCAAGGAGACCCGTCCAGGCCTAGCGAGGTTTTTGCCCTTCCATCCCGGCAGTCTGCCCATTGCCTTGTCAAAGAGAGGTTGGAGGTCCGCTTGTTTGAGCCGCCCAGTATGGAGGGGGAGGCCCAGGTACTTTGTGGGGAGGGAGGCAATCTTCACGGGGAAGCCCAAAAGGATGATTGTGAGGTCGAGCCCATGACAGCGGATGGGGAACACTTCCATCTTGGTTACGTTGGTGATGAGGCCCAAAGCCTCACCAAAACAGGTCAGGATCTTTGCGATGGCATCAATCTCATCCTTGACCGGATTGACGAAGATGCCGACATCATCAGCGTAGAGTGAGATTCTGCAGGTAGCCGGGCGAGCCTTGATCGGCTTGAGGATCCCTTCTAGAGAGGCCGCACGGAGCATGAGCTGGAGAGGGTCGATGGCCAGGATGAATAGCATCGGGGAAATGGGGTCGCCCTGTCGCAGGCCGCATGCATGGTCAAAAGGGGTGCCGGGGTTCCCGTTTAGTAGGATCCTGGAGGAACATGTTGCGAGGGTCATGCAGATCCAGTCCCACCAGCGCTGGTTGAACCCAAGTTGCTGAAGCACCTCCAGCAGGTAGGCCCAGCCCACGGAGTCAAAAGCCTTAGAGATGTCCAGTTTGAGGAAGAGGCCAGGCGTTTGGGTGCGATGGAGCTCCTTCACCAAGTTTTGAACGTGCAAGAAGTTATTATGAATGCACCATTTCTTCACGAAGGCGCTCTGACAATTGGGGACCAGCGTAGGTAGCCACGGAGCTAGACGGTTTGCCAACAGCTTGGAGAAGATATTGGAAATGCTATGGATCAGACTGATTGGGCGGTAGTCCCCAATCCAGGCAGGCGTTTGCCTTAGGCAGCAGGATAATGTTTGCCGAATTTATGAGCCCCGCACAATCGCCGCGGAGGTTAGCCAAATGCATAATTGCGTTCACGACGTCGGTCTTGATGATCTCCCAGCAGGACTTGAAGAAGGCACCAATAAAACCGTCTGGGCCGGGTGCCTTGGCCGAAGGTAAGGAGAAAACTGCCTCCTTGATTTCATCCTCGTCGAAAGGGGAATCCAACTCAGAAAGATCATGGTGTTGAATTCTGATGTTCTCCCAAATTATGCGTTTCGTCCGTTGCGTGGCCGTTCCGAGGTGCTCCTGGAAGTGAGCAAGTAGGGCTTGCTCCTTATCTTCCTTGGTAATTGCCAGCCCCGTGTTGGTCCTGATGGATTGGATGAAGTTCTTGCGCCTTCTGCCATTCGCCCGAGCGTGAAAGAGCTTTGTGGTGGCGTCACCGGGCCTGATCCAGGTTAGTCTCGAACGTTGCCTCAACTTGGTTTTCTGAATGGCGAGGAGACCGAGGTAGGATACCTTAAGCTGCCGCCAAAGCTCCCTTTCAGGCTCAGAGAGGGGCCGTCCCTCTTCCGCAACATCGAGCCGCCGAATGATCTCTTTAGCCACCGAGATCTGGGTGTTTAGAACACCGACCTTCTCCTTCTGCCACATGCGCAAGGCCTTCGCAGTCCTACAAAGCTTGATGTGTATCCTATGGATCGCGTCATGAGCCTGGACGGGCTTGTTCCAAGCCGCGGAGACGGCCTCGTGGAAGCCAGGAAGGCGCAACCAAAACTCCTCGAATTTGAAGGACGGCTTCCTTGGATTGTCAATACATCCCTGAAGGTATAGTGGTGTGTGGTCTGAGCAAGCCGTGGAGATGGCCTGTAGGTGGGCATTTGGGAAGAGCGTGTCCCAGTCATCGGAGTGGAAAACGTGGTCGATTTAGTCAGCACCGGACTAGCCTGTTCATTGGACCAGGTGAACCGCTGCCCGCATAAATGGTGCTCCTTGAGATTCAAGAAGTTCAGTGCCCTCCTGAACTTCCCAATGAGTCTGCGGTTTATGTTGTTGTTGTTCTTGTCTGCCGCTTTTATGATGAGTTTGAAATCACCCAGTAAAAGCCACTCACTCCGGGACACAACAGCAAGAGCCGTCAGCTCCTCAATGAAAGCCAGCTTCTCCTGCTCTCCTTGAGGGCCGTAGACGCAGGAGATGGTCCAGGAGACGCGGTCGTTGAGCATGGTGATTGTGGCAGAAATTGTGGCCGCTGATGCGTGGCGGTCCGACATGGAGAAAAACCGGTCGGAGATGGCAAGAATCATGCCGCCGCGAGTGCGGGCCACCGGCAGGGCGAAGTAGTTTGCAACGAAGCAAGGGCCAAGCATTTCCCGGATTATGAAGTCGTCCACTAACTGCAGCTTTGTCTCTTGGAGACAGACGATGGTAGCATGCGCGTCACGCACCATGTCATGGACGGTATCGCGGCGAGCGGGGGAGTTGAGACCGCGGACGTTCCAGCAGATGATTTTTACATCAGATTGCGCCATATGGGAAACTTGAGAATAGCACGGGGGACGCCTTCCACGGGATTGGCCTCGTGAGGCGCACGATGTCGCTGGAGTGGGGAGAGGTCGCGTAGGTCGTGGAGGTCGTGTAGCGATGCATACGCAAGACACAGATTGAAGCTAGCGGCTTGAACTGAAGATTACATTGAAGGGAAGATAGGCGGCGTCTGGCCGTGGCGGGTCGAGGTTCCGGATGACGAAAGCGAAAAACGAACAACAGAAAAAGAGGTACAACACTTTCAGCCCGTAGGGAAGTGATCGGGCCTAAACAGATGGCACTTCTACTCAACATTGGCTTGGGAAACCACGCTTGCAGGGTCCTGAGTGGCCTTCTTGCTTTTCTTTCCCTTCTTCTGTGAGATGCTCTTGGCGTGCGCCACAAGCCCGACGATCGCCTGTACCACCGGGGCCGCAAGCGGAGTAGAGAACAGGTCGAGGTAGGCTTGCTTGGCCTTGGCGTCGTAGCCAACGGACGGGTCCAGAACGCCGTAGACCCTTGCGATGAGCTCCTGGACTGCCTCCGAGCCGGCGCCGGGCGGGGCCTTGGCCTTCTTCTTGTCCAGCCGCGCACTACCCCGAGTGGCGGCGACTGGCAAGCCGCCCTTGCCCTTGTGGGCCGCCGGGGTAGGCAGCAATGGGGCATGTGCCGTGTCGGCCACGCGGTCTAGGAAGAGGTCCAGAGGGCCTCGCTCGGCATGGTCGAGCCAGAGGCCCGCGCGCCCGGCTGAGCAGGGGCAGCAGCATCGACGATGCCAGCGGCTGGAAGACCACACAGAGGGGCGATCGCCTCTTTGTCCTGCGCGTCGGAGGGAGGCGGAGGCTCGAAGATCGGCACAGGGGACGCGGCACCATCCGCAACCCCAGAGGGAGCAGTGGCCTCGCTAGTTGGAGCTGCGGCCGTGACCAGCGCGGGGACGACAGCAGCAGCTGGGTCGGGAGCCACAAACGACTCGACAGCCACCGGACGATCCATGACGAGGGGTGCGGGAGGAGCTGACGGAGGGTGCGCGTCGCCCGGCCGCGGAAGATCCGGCGCAGAGAAGGACCAGGCTTCATTCATCGGCCCGTCGAGTCGCCGTGCAACCGGAGAAAGGGCGATTCCAGCCATGGGGCCGGACAGAGGCAGCAAGGGGTCGAGCGGCGGCGAGGCCACACTGGCCAGCACACCCGACGCGCAAAGGGGAGAAGGCCATGAATTTAAAGAATGCTTGTGTTGAAGTTAGCAAGTTTTTTTCTTTTTTCGAGCAACCGGCAGGAGCTCTGCCTTTTCATTAAGAAGAAGAGAATCGGCCAGTTTATAAGGAAAACTGGCCAAAAACCGATACATTTGCGATACACGCACACGCCAGCCCCAAGGCTGCGCACCACTCGAGTCGACGACACTGTCACCCAAGTGACTAGAGACAACACCCTACAACAGAACAATGGGCTCCGGAGCCACCGCTCCGACATCCACACCGGCCCCGAGGCCACGCACCAGCCTAGTCGATGGCTCCGCCTCCCTAGAGGCCAAAGCCAACACCCAACGCACACGAGATCTCCGGCGCCGCTGCACCGGCTTCCACTCCGGCCCCGAGGCCGCGAACCCACCTAGTCAATGACCATGTCGCCCTCGCAACCAAAGCCAACCACCACATGAAGGAGATACTCGGAGCCGCCGCTCCGACTTCCACGCCGTCCCCGAGGCTACGCACACGCCTAGCCGACGACGAAGTTGCAAAGCCACAGAGCACCACCAGCAGATGAAGGATCGGACCTCCAAAGGCGTCACCCCCAAGAGGGAAGCGACAAGGAACACCGCCGACGCCCACTTCGGCCAAGGCCGAAGTTTGGGTTTTCACCCGAAGAGCCCGTGGCTGAGATGACGAGGGAGGTGAAGGGGCTCCACGACATCGCCTCCAACAAGGGAACGACATCCTAGGACGCCGTCGACGCCGGCATCGACCGAGGTCGAGCTAGGCTTTCACCCGGAGCTCTCCAAACCCATCTTCACCACAGCCAATCACCACCGGCGGCGGCCGAGCACTCTACACCGATCACCACCACCAACCACCTCTTACACGGCAAGCAAAACCACCACGGCACCACGCGCCGTCATGGCAGCCCCGCACCCACCGCCAAGAGCGGCGCCGCCGCGCCGCCATCCTCCCTCCTCGCTGCCGTAGCCAATGCAGCATCGCCCGCAGCCCGCCGAACTCGAGGTTGACCACCACGCACCAGATCCGGGGCAGCCTCACCCGGATCTGCGCCCCGGACGCTGCCGGGACCCGCCGTAGGAGCACCAGAAAGCTGGGAACACCTCGTGCCGCTCTCCCGCCGGCCGCCACACACCAGATTCGCCGGAGCCCTGCCCGGATCCGCGCCCGCCCGTCCCGTGCGACGCCGCCGTGTCGCCGTCCTCTCCCGTGGCACGCCGCCACCGCCACGGACCTGCAGCTCCCGGCTGGAACCGCCGCGTCCCGACCAGCCTACCACCCGCGGTGACCCGCCGTAGCAGCCACCGGCCGCGCCAGATCTGGGCTCGGGCCCCAGACCCGCGCCCTCCACGCTGCAGCGCCAAAGGAGCTCGCCGGTGCGCCACATCAACCCCACCACCGCGTTCCTGGGGCCGCCGCCCCGGCCTACCCACGCCAGAGAGCCGCCATCGCCGCCCCAGCTGAACCCGACGGCCTCCGGCGCCACGGTGAGAACCTGCCCCGACACCATTTGGCGGCAGAGGCCCGCAGCCCCCGGTGCCGCCTGGGTGCGACATGGGGGGAGGAGATCTTCCTGGCCGAGTTATTGCCCTTCAATTCTCCTGAAGTTAGCAAGTCCCGTAGCATGCATGTATGGTTAAAGTTGTGTAACAAATTTGAAACATGAGGTGCCCTTGGATTGTGCATCCTTATGAGTGGCGGTCAGGGACGAGCGATGGTCTTTTCCTACCAATCTATCCCTCTAGGAGCATGTGCGTAGTGCTTGGTTTTTGATGACTTCTAGATTTTTGCAATAAGTATATGAGTTCTTTTGACTAATGTTAAGTCCATGGATTATACGCACTTTTACCTTTCCATCATTGCTAGCCTCTTCGGTACCATGCATTGCCCTTTCTCACCTTGAGAGTTGGTGCAAACTTCGCCGGTGCATCCAAACCCCGTGATATGATACGCTCTATCACACATAAACCTCCTTATATCTTCCTCAAAACAGCCACCATACCTACCTATTATGGCATTTCCATAGCCATTCCGAGATATATTGCCATGCAACTTTCCACCGTTCCGTTTATCATCATGATGCCATTACTATTGTCATATTGCCATTGCATGATCATGTAGTTGACATCGTATTTGTGGCAAGGCCAATTTGCATAATTTTTCATACATGTCACTCTTGATTCATTGCCCATCCCGGTACACCGCCGGAGGCATTCATATAGAGTCATATCTTGTTCTAGTTTTGAGTTGTAATTCATGAGTTGTAAATCAATAAAAGTGTGATGATCATCATTATTAGAGCATCCCCCCCCCCCAAAAAAATAAAGGCCAAAAAAAGGAAAGGCCCAAAAAAAGGAAAAAGAAAATAAATAAAAAGGGTGCAATGTTACTATCTCTTTTTTCCACACTTGTGCTTCAAAGTAGCACCATGTTCTTCATATAGAGAGTCTCATATGTTGTCACTTTCATATACTAGTGGGAATTTTTCATTATAGAACTTGGCTTGTATATCCTACAATGGGCTTCCTCAAAATGCCCTAGGTCTTCGTGAGCAAGCAAGTTGGATGCGCACCCACTTAGTTTTCTTTTGTTAATCTTTCATACATTTATAGCTCTAGTGCATCTGTTGCATGGCAGTCCCTACTCCTCATGTTGACATCAATTGATGGGCATCTCCATAGCCCGTTGATTATCTTCGTCAATGTGAGACTTTCTCCTTTTTGTGTTCTCCACACAATCACCATCATCATATTCTATTCCACCCATACTGCTATATCCATGGCTCACGCTCATGTATTGCATGAAAGTTGAAAAAGTTTGAGATTATTTAAGTACGAAACAATTGCTTGGCTTGTCATCGGGGGTGTAGAATTTGGGAGCATTTTTGTGTGACGGAAATGAAGCATAGCCTAACTATATGATTTTTGTAGGGATGAACTTTCTTTAGCCATGTTATTTTGAGAAGACATGATTGCTTTTATTAGTATGCTTGAAGTATTACTATTTCTTATGTCAATATGAACTTTTATTTTGAATCATTTGGATCTGAACATTCATGCCACAATAAAGAAAATTACATTGTGAATTATGCTAGGTAGCATTCCACATCAAAAATTCTATTTTTATCATTTACCTACTCGAGGACGAGCTGGAATTAAGCTTGGGGATGCTTGATACGTCTCCAAGGTATCTATAATTTTTGATTGTTCCATGCTATTATATTACCCATTTTGGATGTTTATGGGCTTTACTTTACACATTTATATCATTTTTGGGACTAAACTACTAACCGGAGGCCCAGCCCGTATTGCTGTTTTTTTGCCTATTTTAGTATTTCGAAGAAAAGGAATATCAAACGGAGTCCAAATGGAATGAAACCTTCCGGAGCATGATTTTTGGAACAAACGTGATCCAGAGGACTTGGAGTGCAAGCCAAGAAGTAGCCGAGGCGGCCACGAGGGTGGAGGGCGCGCCCACCCCTACAAGGCGCGACCCCCTATCTCGTGGGCCCCTTGGGTGGCCACCGACCTACTTCTTCCTCCTATATATACCCACGTACCCCAAAAACATCACGGGAGCCAATGAAAACCTAATTCCACCACCGTAACCTTCTGTATCCGCGAGTTCCCATCTTGGAGCCTTCGCCGGTGCTCCGCCGGAGGGGGAATCGACCACGGAGGGCTTCTACATCAACACCATAGCCCGTCCGATGAGTTGTGAGTAGTTTACCACAGACCTTCGGGTCCATAGTTATTAGCTAGATGGCTTCTTCTCTCTTTCTGGATCTCAATACCATGTTCTCCTCGATCTTCTTGGAGATCTATTCGATGTAACTCTTTTTGCGGTGTGTTTGTCGAGATCCGATGAATTGTGGGTTTATGATCAAGTTTATCTATGAGAAATATTTGAATCTCCTCTGAATTCTTTTATGTATGATTGAGTTATATTTGCAAGTCTATTCGAATTATCAGTTTGGTTTGGCCTACTAGATTGATCTTTTTGCAATGAGAGAAGTGCTTAGCTTTGGGTTCAATCTTGTAGTGTCCTTTCCCAGTGACAGCAGGGGCAGCAAGGCACGTATTGTATTGTTGCCATTGAGGATAAAAAGATGGGGTTTATATCATATTGCATGAGTTTATCCCTCTACATCATGTCATCTTTCTTAATGTGGTACTCTGATCTTATGAACTTAATACTCTAGATGCATGGTGGATAGCGGTCGATGTGTGGAGTAATAGTAGTAGATGGAGGCAGGAGTCGGTCTACTTGTCGCGGACATGATGCCTATATACATGATCATACCTAGATAATCTCATAATTATTCGCTTTTTTATCAATTGCTCGACAGTAATTTGTTCACCCACCATAATACTTATGCTATCTTAAGAGAAGCCACTAGTGAAACCTATGGCCCCCGGGTCTATCTTTTATCATATAAGCTTTCAATCTACTTTTATTTGCATCTTTACTTTTTCAATCAATATTATAAAATACCAAAAATATATTTATCTTATCATACTATCTCTATCAGATCTCACTTTTGCAAGTGGCCGTGAAGGGATTGACAACCCCTTTATTGCGTTGGTAGCGAGTTCTTTGTTTGTTTGTGTAGGTGCGTGGGACTTTTGAGGAGCCTCCTACTGGATTGATACCTTGGTTCTCAAAAACTAAGAGAAATACTTACGCTACTATTGCTGCATCACCCTTTCCTCTTCAAGGAAAACCAACGCAAGCTCAAGACGTAGCAGCCGTGGTGTGATGTCACGTTGTGAAAAGTTGTCAGCAGATTAGATTTGTGGAATATTCTGCTCTCTACGGTGGTATGTGGAAACAGTTTTGGAGAGCCGGACACGATCCTTGTGTTCAAAATCTTCTATGGAGGACAATCTGCGCGCCGGACTCATCGTCATTGAAGCCTGGTTCAGGAGCTACTGAGGGAGTCCTGGATTAGGGGGTCCTCGGACAGCCGGACTATGTACTTGTGCCGGACTGTTGGACTATGAAGATACAAGATTGAAGACTTCGTCCCGTGTCCGGGTGGGACTCTCCTTTGCATGGAAGGCAAGCTTGGCTATTTGGATATGTAGATTTCCTTCTCTGTAACCGACTCTATGTAAACCTAGCCCCCTCCGGTGTCTATATAAACCGGAGGGTTTAGTCCATAGGACAAGAACAATCATAATCATAGGCTAGCTTCTAGGGTTTAGCCTCTATGATCTCGTGGTAGATCAACTCTTGTAGTACTCATATCATCAAGATCAATCAAGCAGGAAGTAGGGTATTACCTCCACAGAGAGGGCCCGAACCTGGGTAAACATTGTGTCCCCCGCCTCTTGTTACCATTAGCCTTAGACGCACAGTTCAGGACCCCCTACCCGAGATCCGCCGGTTTTGACACCGACAACAGGAACGAAGAAGGACACATGCCGGCCAGCCTAAGTGTTCCGGAGCAGTAGCAAGCTACCATGGCTTAGTGTAAGCACTAGGAGACATTTCCCAGTAAGAGATGCTACCAAGGATAAACAGCTAGATAGTCAGATCCCACACATACCAAGCATTTCAATAACATACACACAATATGCTCAATATGTGCAAATACAACATGGCATCACAACATGACTCTACAATTCAAGTATTTTATTCAATAGGCTCCGAGCAGCGAGATATTACAAACATTGGTCTCATGACCCAACATTCAGAGCATATAAATCAAAGCACATGCGGAAGCTTAACATGTCTGAGTACAGACATCCACAAATGAAAAAGGTTGAGAAGCCTGACTATCTACCAGATACTGCCGAGGGCACAAGATCGTAGCTGAGGTAACAAGCTAAACGTCAAAGTCCACATGGAACTACTAGCGAGACTGAAGTCTTTGTGCAAAAACAGAAATTAAGCAAACATGAGTACAAATGTACCCAGCAAGACTTACATCAGAACTAACTACATATGCATCATTATCAACAAAGGGATGGTGGGGTTTAACTGCAACAAGCCAGCTTTGACTCAGTGGCTATCCTGAACTACGACTGCAATTAACTCTTTTGAGGTGGCGCACACGAGTCCACATATTCTCCATATCAATACACCACTATGGATCTGCTCCCGTCTCCCTACGAGAACGCCATCCATAGTACTCACGCTTATCTTGCGCATTTTAGGGTATCCACTTTCACTTGTCTATGAACTGTATAGGCAACCCAGTGGTCCTTTACTGCGGATGCGGCTATTCGAATAGCTCATATTAACCCTGCATGGGTGTACTTCTTCACACACGCACTCGCCACCTACCGCCATGTACACGTCATGTATCTCGGCAACCTTCAAGCGGAAGCCTGGCGAGGGAGTCGGACACAACCTGACTAATCACGCAAGCCTCTAGTCCAGGTTTATCGCCTATTCCATCCGCAAGGAGATCCGACCGGGGTGTCGCTCATGGCCCCAAACGATATGAGCAGGGTTCCCAAGCCCACCATCTGGGTGCCACTTGGTACACCGTGCCAATGCACCTAGTTTGTCCCAAGCCCACCTGTACTGGGTGCCACTTGGTAGACTACTAGCACTACCTACAAACACCAGAAACTAGTTGCAACTCCTGGACAGAGATCATGCTGATTAATAAGTTGAGCAGGGTCGAGTTACCGGAACCCAATGTGTGGTAGCAACTATTGATGGATCAAAAACACAGAACTCAGTTCCTGAGGACGGTTTCAATGAGACAACCCACCATGTACTCGTATATGGCCTCTCACAGCTACCTTTACCAAATCGTGTTCATACACTTAGCTCACACACAGTAGGACATGTTCATCACCATTCTAATTCATCCCCGATGAATCAGACCTGACTCAACTCTAAGCAGTAGCAGGCATGTCAAACAAGCATGAATTAGTAGGCACATCAGGGCTCAAACAACTCCTACTCATACTAGTGGGTTTCATCAATTTACTGTGGCAATGACAGGTCATGCAAAGGGGAAGGGGTTCAACTATCACAGCAAGTAACAGATGAAACGTTGTTGTCCTAATGTAGTAAAAGAGAGCAGGGGCGAGAGAGTGGGATTGTATCGGAATGAACAAGGGGGTTTTGCTTGCCTAGCACTTCTGAAGATAATATAGTTCTTCATTGGTGTCATCGAACTCATCGTCGGGACATCGTCTAGTGAGAGGGGACAAATACCGGCAACAGAGAAGGAAACACAATCAATGCAATGCACAATATGATGCATGATCATGACATGGCAATATGAGTGTGTTGGCCTAATGCAACTACATTCAGATTGGTTTGGGTCATTTTGAACCAAAGGTTCAATCCCAAACTCAACTTATGATTTTAAATAGTGCATTATCATGTTTTATACTAAACAGCAAGGTTAAGTTTCTTAAACATGCATGAAACCAGTACAGATGGATATATTGGATTTTTCTGATCATTTCTCATATATAATTTATCTTATTTGGAGTTATGGATAATTTTCTATGAATTTTAGAAGTTCTGGGCATTTTTTGAATTTTCTGATTTATTTTAAAACCTGAAAAATCACTTACTGCGTCAACATGACGTATGGCTAAGGTCAGCAGGTCAACTGACCCGGTCCAAGACAAACCTGACCAGTGGGGCCCACAGGTCAGTGACACATCTAACTACCAGAATTAGTTAGTGTTAGATTAGGCACTAATCTAGGTTAATTAGCACTAACTAAACCTAACTAAGAATTAATAGGGGCGGCCCATGCGTCAGTGACCCTGGGGGGTCAAACAAGGGTCAAACCCGGGTCAACTCGCCGGAGTTGACCCGCGGCTCGTCGCCGGCGACGCCAGGACGGCGGAGGGCATCGGGATTCCTCCTACGGCAACCAAACTGCCAGCGGAGGGCATCTACGTGACATGGGCACTCGTCCGCATTGAGTAGTGGTAGTGGCTGGGCCTGAGATGGCCGGAGTCGTCTCCGGTGTCGACCTTGGCGGTCGCCTGAGCTCGGGGTCGACGCTACTGTGGTCGAGGAGGATCGTGCGGGGCACCTACGTGCTCTACGCGGCGTGGGGAGGGAGCTGAGCACGACGGCCGGGCCGCTAGGTGGCCGGAGGCACGTCGGTGGCGGCGCATGCAGGCGAGCAAGGTGCGACGGCTATGGTGCACGAGAGTGAGAACGGAGAGAGGGAAAAGGATCAGTGGCTCACAGTGGGTGCAGGGGAGCGAACGGCGAGCGCGGGGAGGCATGTGGGAGGCATGGACAACGACGGAGCATCTCCGGCGATCTGGGGGTAGAAGGTTGAAGACGATGGCGTCGGTGGCATTCGGGGGCGTCCGGCATTGCTTGACTCGGCGGAGAGGATGAGGGCGTCGAGGCGGAGCTCACAGACACGTCGGCGAGGCGAGGGGGAGGCAGTGGTTGCGGCAGCAGCAAGCGGCGGCGACGGCTGCGCTCGATGGGGAAAGCAGAGGAGGAGGAGGAGAGCATTCGGAGGAGAGAGGGAGGGGTCCAGAGCATCCAGACATTGCGCTGGCATTGTGTAGGCGCGACGAGGGGGAGCCAGGCAGGCTGGGAGGGAGGAGGTGGCCAGGGCATGTGCATGCGCGCGTCGGCCACACGCGCATCCTCCTGGCAGAGGAGGAAGATGACACAGGAGGAGGCGGTGGTGGACTAGGCCGCACAGTGTTGGGCCGGTTGACGCCAAGTGGGCTACAGGTAAGTGCCAGGTCATTTTCTTTCTCTCTCCTTTTTCTAATATTTCTCTTTTTCTACTATTCTGTAACTTTTGTGGCTTTTCAAAAAATACTTAGGCTCACTCAAAAATCATGAAACTGCTCATGCTCACTACTGGGAATATATCCTACAGTAAACATTTTAGTTTATGATTATTTGGGCATTTAAAATATTTTATAGCATTTAAATGCCCAAATGCAAATACTATATGATTTAATTCAGTGACCCTCTGTTGTCCTAGAAAAGTGTGTGTCGGTGTACAAAAGTAGGGGTTCTCCTTTTGACCCCTTTACTTGTGCACGGGTAGTCAGAGCCACGCGCCGCGGCCACGCATAGCAGGGCAAAGGAGGGAAGCCAGAGAGAAGCCAAAGGCTCGAGACGAATAGGGCAATATCAAGGACCAAGGCCAGAAAGTGCAGATGGGCGAAGCAGGTCTTGCCGGGGGCAGCCTCCGCAGCCCCGGCGAGCCCCTTGCCGGGGTAGCTCGCCCACACCAGCGAAGCGGGCCACCCTCGAGCCACGGCCTCCAACGCCAACAAACACATTGGGCCAGGGGCTCGGGAGGCACCTCCTTGGTGGCATGCAGATCTTTGTGAAGACATAGAATGCTCAAGATCTGATGAGGATTGGAAAGCAACACTCCCTGCCGAGATCCCTACCAAAGAAATCCACAAGACCCCCTTGTCGGGCCACCCGACAAGACCCTTGCCAGAGGCGCCAGCAGGGCCACTGCCAGGCCCGCACCAACCAACTCCCCGCCGCCATTCGCATGCAGCTGCCAGCCCAACCAGCTGGGCAGGCACATGCGTGGCAACACGCAGCTTCCAGGCCAACTAAGCATGCACCTGCGTGGCGGCATGCAGATCTTCGTGGAGGCTCCACCACCGCGCCACCTCAGCTGCTTGCCAGCCTACATGGCACCGCATGCATCGCTGGCTAGGGCGCGTGTCGAAGCAAGGAGGAGCGGCAACGGACGGGACGGGCCTCACTCCCGTCCCCGATAAAGTGAGGGACACCTAAGCCATGCATTAAATGCATCTTGTCCGGTAATACGGGCGATAAGCTCGCAACACTGTAGGCCTTTCCACCTCCTGTGTGCCACTGTGGCAGCCCCTTCGCCTATAAAAGGAGGCCTGTGGCATACAGGGAAGGGATTAGGCTCTTTTGAACCACGTAGCACCCCTAGCTAGTTCGAGAGCTCAAGAACACTCAATACATCCACCAAGCAGGACTAGGGTTTTATGCATCCTTGCGGCCCGAACCTGGGTAAACGATGCCCGTGTCAATTACTAATCCCGCTCTTCCCACAACCCCGCGCCCCGCAACCGTACTAGGGATTCTTGTGATCCCATCGGTGTCGTTTCCCACCGACATCTTTGGCGCGCCAGGTAGGGGGCGCAATTGTGAGAATCTGGTCTAGCAGTTGACCTAGCTGTTCCTCACCGCCATGGATCCTAAGAAGAAGACGACCACGGCGATCGGTTCGTCCGGGACCGGATTGCCAGTACCGGTGCGGGCCAGTAGCAGGCCAGTCGCGGAGAGGACCCGTGGCGCGGCCCGCAAACAATCGCATCACCCTGGCAGTCCAGGCCCGGCGAGTGGCGTTGTTTGTGTGTCAGGCGACGAGCCACCATTCGCGGGCTCCAGAGACGGAGTCAGGCCCCCCGCAGGCGGCGCGGGTCCCTCTAGGGGCACCGCCATCCCGCCAGACAGCGGCGCGGCGGCCTCCAAAACACCAACACTGGCGCCCACGACGCGCTTTTCTCAGGTTGTGCGTGACGAGCAGCGCCGCCCTGCTGGAGACCCTGGGCGCCGTCCTGGGAAGAGTCCCACGCGCCCTTCACATGATGAGGAAGGCCAGCATGCGCGCTGAGGTGTTCACGGGGATAGCGAACGGCTGCGGGGCCGTGACGCGGCTCCTTCTAACGTGGCTAGAAGTCGAGGCGCATCGCAGTCCACCCAGCTTTCGCTGCCACCCACGCCAGCAGAAGCCCTAGTGCGCAGGTGCTCCTCGATTTCCCTCTCGCCGCGGAGAAGCTCGATGAATGGAGGGCCACCGTCCAGAGCCTCGTCGGCATCGCCAAAAACAACAAGTTGCGGCCGACGGGACCCGTAGGTCGTCGCTCCGTCAGGCCACCGCACGCCAGTGGAGGCCTGGCCGGAGGCGATGCGGCCATGGTGCACTCCCCTCCTCCATCCCGACCACCGCGGGTGTCGGTCCGTCGCGACGACGCTCGTGATGATATCTCCATAGCGTTGTCCGACCCAGGAACCCACCGCGACCAATGTCAGGTTCTTCAGGAGCGAGTTCATGAAGACGCTCAAACTACCATCGAGCGTCGGCGCGATGCGCGCCACCAGTCGGATAGGCGGGCGGGTCCCACTACGGACCACCCAGCACCGGGAGGCTACGGTGGCCTACCCTACGAGGTAGGTTGTCCGACCTTAACCCGCGAGCTGCGGCAGTTCCAGTGGCCCTCCCACCGCACGTTCAAACCCGACGTTGGCGAAAAGTACAATGGCAAGACTCACCCGTCGGAGTTCCTCAGCATCTACACCATCGCGATGCAAGCTGCTGGGGCCCGCGATGACAAGGTGCTTGACAATTACTTTCTGTTGGCACTTAAGCCCAATGTTATGTCATGGTTGATGCACTTGCCAGTAGACTCCATTTCTTCTTGGGCGGATCTATGTCATGAGTTTGTTGGCGCCTTTACCGGAGGCCACCAAGCTCATGGCCAGGCAAGTGATCTGCATATCATCCCCCAGAAGGAAGGAGAAAACTTGCGCAAGTAGATCCAAAGGTTCAGCCGAGTGCAGTACAACATCCGCGATGTTCATCCTGCCACCGTGATCAGTGCATTCCATCAGAATGTACACAATCGTAAGATGCGTGAAGAGCTGGCAATGAACAAGGTCAGGGATGTGGCCGAACTTTATGTTCTGGCCAACCAACGTGATAAAGGGGTTGTCAATCCCTTCACAGTCACTCGCAAAAGTGAGATCTGGTAGAGATCATAAGGTAAATATTTTTGGTATTTTTGATGTATAGATTGGAAAGTAAAGATTGAAAAATAGTAAATGAGATTCAATAATATGGAAAAGAGACTTTAGTATAATGGAAAAGAGACCCGGGGTCCATAGGTTTCACTAGTGGCTTCTCTTGAGATAGCATGTATTATGGTGGGTGAACAAATTACTGCCGAGCAATTGATAGAAAAGCGCATAATTATGATGACATCTAAGGCAATGATCATGAACATAGTCATCACGTCCGTGTGAAGTAGACCGACTCCTGCCTGCATCTACTACTATTACTCCACACATTGATAGCTATCCAGCATGCATCTAGAGTATTAAGTTCATAATAACAGAGTAACGCATTAAGCAAGATGACTTGATGTAGAGGGATAAACTCAAGCAATATGATATAAACCCCATCTTTTTATCCTCGATGGCAACAATACAATACGTGTCTTGCTGCCCCTACTGTCACTGGGAAAGGACACCGCAAGATTGAACCAAAGCTAAGCACTTCTCCCATGGCAAGAAAGATCAATCTAGTAGGCCAAACTAAATCGATAATTCGAAGAGACTTGCAAAGATATCAAATCATGCATATAAGAACTCAGAGAAGAACCAAATAATATTCAGAGATAATCTTTTTCATAAATCCACAATTCATCGGATCTTGGCAAACACACCGCAAATGAGTATTACATCGAATAGATCTCCAAGAACTTCGAGGGGAAGTTTGTATTGAGAATAAAAGAGAGAGAAGAAGCCATCTAGATAATAACTATGGACCCGAAGGTCTATGGTAAACTACTCACGCGTCATCGGAGAGGCAATTGTGTTGATGTAGAAGCCCTCCATGATCGAATCCCCCTCCAGCAGATCGCCGGAAAAGGCCCCAAGATGGGATCTCACGGGTACAAAAGGTTGTGGCGGTGGAAAAGTGGTTTCGTGGCTCCCCCTGATGTTTTTAGGGTATAAGAGTATATATATAGGCGAAATAACTAGGTCGGTGGAGCTACGAGGGGCCCACGAGGGTGGGGGCGCGCCTACCCCCCTGGGCACGCCCTCCTACCTCGTGGATGCCTTGTTGCGTCTTTGACTTCAACTCCAAGTCTTCTGGTTTGCTTTCGGTCCAAGAAAGATCATCACGAAGGTTTCATTCCATTTGGACTCCGTTTGGTATTCCTTTTCTGCAGAACTCTAAAATAGGCAAAAATAGAAACTGGCACTGGGCCTCCGGTTAGTAGGTTAGTCCCAAAAATAATACAAAAGAGCATATTAAAGCCCATTAAACATCCAAAACAGATAATATAATAGCATGGAACAATCAAAAATTACAGATACGTTGGAGATGTATCAGACTCCCAGTCCTAGTCCCCTCCCTTTCTTAGAAACGGAGGGGGAAAGAGGGAAGTGGAGGGAGAGAGAGAAAGGGACAAGGAAAGGGGGGCCGCGCCCCCTCCCCCTTGTCCAATTCGTACACCCATGGGGGGCGCGCGCCACCTCCTGTGGCCTGCCTCCTCCTCTCCCCTATGGCCCAATAAGGCCCATTACTTCCCCGGGGGGTTCTGGTAACCCCTTGGTACTCCGAAAAATACCAAACCTCCTTGGAACCATTCCGGTGTCCGAATATAACCTTCCAATATGTCAATCTTTACCTCTCGACCATTTTTAGACTCCTCGTCATGTCCGTGATCTCATCCGAGACTCCAAACAAACTTTAGTCACCAAAACACATAACTCATATAATACATATCGTCATCGAACGTTAAGCGTGTGGACCCTATGGGTTCGAGAACTATGTAGACATGAGAGAGACACCCCTCCGATCAATAACCAAGAGTGGAACCTGGATGCTCATATTGGTTCCCACATATTCTACTTAGATCTTTATCGGTCGAACCGCAATGTCAATATACATTATTCCCTTTGTCATCGGTATGTTACTTGCCCGAGATTCGATCGTTGGTATCTTCATACCTAGTTCAATCTCATTACCGACAAGTCTATTTACTCGTTCCGTAGTGCATCATCCCGCAACTAACTCATTAGTCACGTTGCTTTCAAGGCTTCATATGATGTGCACTACCGAGAGAGCCCAGAGATACCTCTCTGATACTCAGAGTGACAAATCATAATCTCGATCTATTCTAACCCAACAAAAAGCTTCAGAGATACCTATAGAGTATCTTTATAATCACCCATTTACATTGTGATGTTTGATAGCACACAAGGCATTCCTCCGGTGTCCGAGAGTTGCATAATCTCATAGTCAAAGGAATATATATTTGACATGAAGAAAGCAGTAGCAATAAAACTGAATGATGATTATGCTAAGCTAACGTATGGGTCTTGTCCATCACATCATTCCACTAATGATGTGATCCCGTTTATCAAATGACAACACATGTCCATGGCTAGGAAACTTAACCATCTTTTATCAACGAGCTAGTCAAGTAGAGGCATACTAGGGACACAGTGTTTTGTCTATATATTCACACATGTATCAAGTTTCCAATTAATACAATTCTAGTATGAATAATAAACATTTATCATGAATAAGTAAATATAAAATAACAACTTTACATTCACACATGGAGCTACTCTAGCTAGTTGCTCCCACTTTCAATATGTATCCAGACTGAGACTCAGAGTCATTTGGATCAGTGTAAAAGCTTGCATCGACATAACTCTTTACGACGAACTCTTTGTCACCTCCATAACCGAGAAATATTTCCTTAGTCTTCTTAGGTAACTAAGGATAACTTTAACCGCTATACAGTGATCCACTCCTAGATCACTATCGTACCCCCTTGCCAAACTCATAGCAAGGCACACAACTGGTCTGGTACATAGCATGGCATACTTTATAGAACCTATGACTAAGGCATAGGGAATGACTTTCATTCTCTTTCTATCTTCTTCCGTGGTCGGGCTTTGAGTCTTACTCAACTTTACACCTTGTAATACAGGCAAGAACTCCTTCTTTGACTGATCCATTTTTGAACTCTTTCCAAAATCTTGTCAAGGTATGTACTCATTGAAAATCTTATCAAGCGTCTTGATCTATCTCTATAGATTTTGATGCCCAATATGTAAGCAGCTTCACCAAGGTATTTCTTTGAAAAACTCCTTTCAAACTCTCCTTTATGCTTTCCAGAAAATTCTACATCATTTCCGATCAACAATATGTCGGTCACATATACTTACAGAAAAGGTGTAGTGCTCCCACTAACTTTCTTGTAAATATAGGCTTCACCGTAAGTCTGTATAAAACCACATGCTTTTATCACCTTATCAAAGCGTATATTCCAACTCCGAGATGCTTGCACTAGTCCACAGATGGATCGTAGGAGTTTGCACACTTTGTTAACACCTTTAGGATTGACAAAACCTTCTGGTTGCATCATATACAACTATTCTTAGAGATATCCATTTAAGGAATGTAGTTTTGACATCCATTTGCCAGATTTCACAAAATGTGGCAATTGCTAACATGATTCGTACAGACTTAAGCATCGCTACGGTTGAGAAAGCCTCATCATAGTCAACCCCTTAAACTTGTCGAAAACCTTTTGCGACAATTCAAGCTTTGTAGATAGTAACACTACCATCACTGTCCGTCTTCCTCTTGAAGATCCATTTATTTTATATAGTTCGCAGATCATCAAGAAAGTCAACCAAAGTCCACACTTTGTTCTCATACATGGATCCTATCTTAGATTTCATGGCCTCGAGCCATTTATCAGAATCTGGGCTCATCATAACTTCTTTATAGTTCATAGGTTTGTCATGGTCAAGTAACAAGACCTCTAGAACAAGATTACCATACCACTCTGGTGCGGATCGTGCTTTGCCAGACCTATGAGGTTCTGTAGCAACTTGATTTGTAGTTTCATGATCTTTATCGTTAGCTTCCTCTCCAATTGGTGTAGGCATCACGGGAACAGATTTCTCGGATAAGCTACTTTCCATATTGAGAGCAGGTACAATTACCTCATCAAATTCTACTTTCCTCCCACTCACTTCTTTCGAGAGAAACTCCTTCTCTAGAAAGGTTCCGTTCTTAGCAACAAAAATCTTGCCTTCGGACTTGTGGTAGAAGGTGTACCCAATTGTTTCCTTAGGGTATCCTATGAAGACGCACTTCTCTGATTTGGGTTCGAGCTTATCGGGTTGAAGCCTTTTGACATAAGCATCGCATCCCCAAACTTTAAGAAACAACGGCTTAGGTTTGTTGCCAAACCACAGTTCATATGGTGTCATCTCAACGGATTTTGATGGTGCCCTATTTAACGTGAATGCAGCTGTCTCCAATGCATAACCCCAGAACGATAGTGGTAAATTGGTAAGAGACATCATAGATCGCACCATATCTAATAAAGTGCGGTTACGACGTTCGGACACACCGTTACACTGTGGTGTTCAGGGTTGCGTGAGCTGTGAAACTATTCCACATTGTTTTAAATGAAGGCCAAACTCGTACCTCAAATATTCACCTCCATGATCAGATCGTAGAAATTTATTTTCTTGTTACGATGATTCTCCACTTCACTCTGAAATTCTTTGAACTTTTCAAATGTTTCGGACTTGTGTTTCATTAAGTAGATATACCCATATCTGCTCAAATCATTTGTGAAGGTCAGAAAATAATAATACCCGCCACGAGCCTCAACACTCATCGGACCGCATACATCGGTATGTATTATTCCAATTAGTCATTAGCTCATTTCATTGTTCCGGGAATGAAGTTTTAGTCATCTTGCCCATAAGGCACGGTTCGCAACTATCAAATGATTCATAATCAAGTGATTCCAAAATTCCATCTGCATGGTGTTTCTTCATGTGCTTTACACCAATATGACCTAAACGGTAGTGCTACAAGTATGTTGAACTGTCATTATCAACTTTGCATATTTTGGCATCAATATTATAAATATGTGTATCACTACAATCGAGATTCATTAAACCATCAACATTGGGTGTATGACCATAGAAGGTTTTATTCATGTAAACAGAATAACAATTATTCTCTGTCTTAAATGAATAATCATATTGCAATAAACATGATCTAATCATATTCATGCTTAACGCAAACACCAAATAACATTTATTTAGGTTCAACACTAATCCCAAAAGTATAGGGAGTGTGCGATGATGATCATATCAATCTTGGAACCACTTCCAACATACATCATCACTTCACCCTCAACTAGTCTCTATTTATTATGCAACTCCTATTTCGAGTTACTAAGCTTAGCAACTGAACTAGTATCAAATGCCCAGGGGCTACTATGAACACTAGTAAGGTACACAATAATATGTATATCAAAATATACCTTTGTTCACTTTGCCATCATTCTTATCCGCCAAATGTTTGGGGCGGTTCCACTTCCAGTGACCATTTCCTTTGCAGTATAGCACTCAGTTTTTGGCTTGGGTCCAGATTTGGGCTTCTTCACGTGAGTGGCAACTTGCTTTCCATTCTTCTTGAAGTTCCCTTTTCTTTCCCTTGCCCTTTTACTTGAAACTAGTGGTCTTGTCAACCATCAACACTTGATGCTCTTTCTTGATTTCTTCCTTCGCCGATTTCAGCATCACGAAGAGCTCGGGAATCGTTTTCGTCATCCCCTTGCATATTATAGTTCATCACGAAGTTCTAGTAGCTTGGTGATAGTGACTAGAGAACTCTGTCAATCACTATCTTATCTGGAAGATTAACTCCCACTTGATTCAAGAGACTGTACTACCCAGACATCTTGAGTACATGCTCACTGGCTGAGCCATTCTCCTCCATCTTGTAGGAAAAGTACTTGTCAGAGGTCTCATACCTCTCGACATGGGCATGAGTCTGAAATAGCAATTTCAACTCTTGGAACATCTCATATGCTCTGTGGCATTCAAAACATTTTTGAAGTCCCGGTTCTAAGCCATAAAGCATGGTGCACTAAACTATCAAGTAGTCATCATACCGAGCTTGTCAAACATTCATAACGTCTGCATTAGCTCCTGCAATAGGTCTGTCACCTAGTGGTGCATCAAGGACATAATTCTTCTATGCAGCAACAAGGATAATCCTCAGATCACGGACCCAGTCCGCATCATTGCTACTATCATCTTTCAACTTTTCTATAGGAACATATCAAAAAAATATAGGAGCTATATCGCGAGCTATTGATCTACAACATAGATATGCAAATACTATCAGGACTAAGTTCATGATAAATTAAGTTCAATTAATCTTATTACTTAAGAACTCCCACTTAGATAGACATCCCTCTAGTCATATAAATGATACGTGATCCAAATCAACTAAACCATGTCCGATCATCATGTGAGATGGAGTAGTCATCAATGGTGAACATCTCTATGTTGATCATATCTACTATATGATTCACGTTCGACCTTTTGGTCTCCAGTGTTTCGAGGCCATATCTGTATATGCTAGGCTCGTCAAGTTTAACCCGAGTATTCCGCGTGTGCAAAACTGGCTTGCACCCATTGTATTTGAACGTAGAGCCTATCACACCCGATCATCACATGGTGTCTCAGCACTAAGAACTTTCACAATGGTGCATACTCAGGGAGAACACTTATACCTTGAAATTTTAGTAAGGGATCTAATGCTACCGCCGTACTAAGCAAAATAAGATGCATAAAAGATAAACATCACATGCAATCAAAATATGTGACATGATATGGCCATCATCATCTTGTGCTTTTGATCTCCATCACCAAAGCGATGTCATGATCTCCATCGTCACCGGCTTGACTCCTTGATCTCCATCATAGCGTCGTGGTCGTCTCGCCAACCATTGGTTCTACGACTATCGATACCGCTTAGTGATAAAGTAAAGCAATTACATAGTGTTTGTATTTCATACAATAAGGTGATAACCATATGGCTCCTGCCAGTTGCCGATAACTTTTACAAAACATGACCATCTCATACAACAACTTATATCACATCATGCCTTTGATCATATCACATCACAACATGCCCTGCAAAAACAAGTTAGACGTCCTCTACTTTGTTGTTGCAAGTTTTACGTGGCTGCTATGGGCTTCTAGCATGAACTATACATACCTACGGCACAAAAACCACAATGGTGATTTATCAAGTTTGATGTTTTAACCTTCACAAGGACCGGCCGTAGTAAAATTTGATTCAACTAAAGTTGGAGAAATAGACACCCGCCAGCCACCTTTATGCAAAACTAGTTGCATGTCTGTCGGCGTAACCGGTCTCATGAACACGGTCATGTAAGGTTGGTCCGGGCCGCTTCATCCAACAATACTGCCGAATCAAAAAAAGATGTTAGTGGTAAGCAGTATGACGATCACCGCCCACAACTCTTTGTGTTCTACTCGTGCATATCATCTACGCATAGACCTGGCTCGGATGCCACTGTTGGGAAACGTAGCATGCAATTTCAAAAAAAATTCATACGCTCACGCAAGATCTATCTAGGAGATGCATAGCAACGAGAGGGGGAGAGTGTGTCCAAGTACGCTCGTAGACCAAAAGCAGAAGCGTTAACTTAACGCGGTTGATGTAGTCGAACGTCTTCTCGAATCAATAGATCAAGTACCGAACGTACGGCACCTCCGAGTTTTGCATGTGTTCAGCTTGATGACGTCCCTTGAACTCTTGATCCAGTAGAGGTACGAAGGAGTTGATGAGTTCCGTCAGCACAATGGTGTGGTGATGGTGATGGTGATGTGATCCGCGCAGGGCTTTGCCTAAGCACTAAGACAATATGACCGGAGGAGTAAACTGTGGAGGGGGCACCGCACACGGCTAAGAAACAACTGTTGTGCTTTGGGGTGCCCCCTGCCCCCGTATATAAAGGAGGGAGAGGGGAGAGGGCCGGCCTAGGGCGCTCCCAAGTGGGGGGAGTCCAACTAGGACTCCTAGTCCTAGTCACCCC